>NW_020897690.1:28907340-28934903 GCF_003984885.1 Neopelma chrysocephalum | reverse complement strand
AGGGCTCGCGGGGCGGGGCGTTACGCGCGGCGTTGCGCGGGGCTGTGCGCGCGCGGCGCGCCCCCGGCGCGCGCGGCCCCGCCCCACCCGGGGCCCGCCCTCCCCGCTCCCGGTCTAGGAACGGGTGGGGGCCACGCATACGTCCCGGAGTTCCACTGCTCCCGTCGGTGGGAACAGCGCAGTGGTTCGCCTGGGACCAGTCCAGGAGCCAGCCGCCTTGTCTTCTGGGTAAAAGATTTCTCTGCGATACGGCCGTGTGTTGGCTGATGGCTCTGCTGTGCAGAGCCACGTGGGTTTGCCCAGAGCCGGCAGGAGCAGGCCCGGAGCTGTGCCGTGCCGGTGGTGGAACAAAGCTGACGGCAGGAACATGGCTGCTACGGGCCTTTCTAATTTCTAACGCAGTTGAAACTATTTGCTGTTGTAAGAGGTCTCCTTTTTAAAATGGCCATTGTTACAGTATCGTGGCTTTCTACCCGGCTCTTTTTACGCTAGGGAAATACACGGAATATTGCAGAAAAAATAAAGGACAGCAAAATGGTTTAGGGATACTCTGTTAGGAAAGAGCACGCTTTCTTGGTTCTTGTTCCCCCCATCCTCTTCCCAGCTGTTGTGATCCACGATGATGAAGAGCCTACGATTATAAGATTAAGCAGTGCTCTGACTAATCAGAAGGTTTCAATGCTCCTCGCTTCGATTCCCGCACAGTTACATAAAGGCAGTGTATTTGAAAGCAGAATCAAGTCTGTGGCTTACAGAATAGCACAGCAAAGAATATAAACGAGTTTTAATTACAGTTATACAGAGTAGCGTCCCTGAACTGCTTACAGCAACAAAGTATAAACTGCCAGAGCTGACTCCCCCTTATCTGTCAGTCCAGAAGCCGACAGTGCTACAAGGAAGGAGTTTATCAAACGGTTAAGAAAATGTCGTGCAGATTATAACAGTCTTGTATGCATCACTCGGATTTGCCACAGAGCAGTCTTGAATGGTAGCTACAGACTACACCATGTCCTGCATTTTTATATATGTGCAGCAAATATACGTGTTTTATTCTAAAATATTAAAGGACTAACTTGTAGGTAGCAGATGTTAGGTTTTCATATTCCTAATGACTGCCTGGTCCTCTTGTAGTGACAGAAATGGACTTAAACCTGACTGAGTGCAGCTTTCCTTGTTCATTGGTGTCACAGTGTCGCAGGAGTGGAGTGGTGAGTGGGTCAGGTCTTACCCTTTCGTCCTGGACCGTTCTTTGGTGGTCCCAGGGCCAGGAAGGCGATGAAAAGACACAAAGTCTCATAAACTTTTTTTATTCTCTTTTATTTGATCCTGTTTGCCTGTTAGGGCTTGACTGGACCTGTGAATCATTCCAGGTCATTAGTCAAAGCAGCTATCACCCCAGTATGATATTTTCTTACATTGTCATTATAAAGTAGTAATTTTAGAATTACAGCAATTCTTGTGATATTATCATGTTTTTTTCAAAACAAAAAATTACCATAACTATCTCTGGGGATGTGCCAAGCTGCAATCTTGGAAGTACAGAAACAAGGCTTGAGGTTTCTGCTTAGTAGTTTGAGCAGGTATTTCAACAGTCTGAATAGAATTTACAAGTTCAAAATTACAATGATACAAATGTTATAAATAACATTTCCTACTTTAACAATCTATGATTCAAATAAAACATGACATAGTTTCAAACAGATAACACCCCAGAGAGTGCAGAAGCAATTTTGTTTTGAGGGAAGGAGATGAGGGGAATGACGAAAGAAAAGGTCTGCTGGTCCATTCATAATTCCACAAAGGTGAGATAAATTGCACACGCACGAGGGTAGTGGTTGAAAGTATGTTCCCCTGGTACAGAGTGTACTTGGAGCCCATCCCTGTTTGTGACAATTCTCAAGCTGATCCTTGGTTTCACAAATAAGGTTAAGAACCTGATTAACTCCACTTGTCTTGAATTCCCCTTCTTAGTGACTTAAACTGTTTTCTGAGGAAAACAGATATGAAAGATGTGCAGTCAGCAAAAAAAAAAAAAAAAGAAAAAAAGAAAAAGGAATAATATGAGAAAGCAAAAAGAAGACAAATTTCAGGCTGGCTTACAAGTATTTCAGTAGCTGAGGGAGGTGTCAGCAAGGGAGAAGGCAGCTAGGAAAGGGAACTGAAACTTAAGTGCCCAGGAGAAATGAAAGTGAAACTCAGGGCTGTGAATGGAATGAGGACATGGTGGGGAAATGCTCAAACAAGCTGGTACAACAGCAGAGGCTACTATGAAATTATCTTGCCTAGGACAGGTGCCCTGGAGATTTTTTAACCTGGTTTCTTAAAAAATGTATAGCTTGCATAGATCTTTAATGACTTGGGCCCACAGTCATGCTGACTTAGGGTGAGCAATGGTACAGAGCCTTAGAGGGAAAAGTATGTGTGTAATCTCTGCCTGAGCTGAAAGCCAGATGAACTCTGACGCAACACAGAGCAGGCGGAGGAGCAGGCAGGACAGTACTGCTGGTTTGGGAGCCTCATAGCCCCTCTCTGGGAAGTGGCTCTCGGAGTACATCAGGGGTCTGGTCTGACATCCCAGGTCAAGGGCCAGGAATGTACCACATGGAGCAAGAAGCCGTGTCCAAGAGAGCTGCTGTTGCCACAACTGGCTTTGCAGCAAAAGGAATAGTGGCTATTCTGAGTCTTCCCCCACCTGCTGCCTTTTCACCTGTACAGCATAACCCCTGTTCAAATTATCAAAGCCCCAGAGCCTCCTGAGGCTTCATTGCGGGTCTAGAAGTGTCCTTACTGACAGATCCTTCTGTGAACCTGGTTCCCACTGGCTGCTGGCTCCACTCTACCTGGCTGTGACCATCACTGTTTGGATACATGAGCTGTGGAGAACACCAGGGGACACACAAGCCAAGGAGAGACTGTTTCCTGTACTCAGTGTGTCACCATACCATGTATTGGCAGCCACAATGTGTCTTTCGAGTGAAACATCGTTCCTCACAAAGTTCTTCCAAAGAGGTCATCGGCATTGTGGGGGTTTTCTTCACCAGGCCTAAAACTTCCCCAGCAATGCTTTTAGAAGGGGGAAAGCCACTAAGAAAAATAAAAAACACAGCACTGGGACACTGAACTGAATGCTGAAGCTAAGGGAGGAACTAACAAAGCAACCTTCAACACCATTCCACATAACATTTCTTTAGTTTTTTTAAATAATCCTATTTTTTTTCAGTATTAACTTCTCACCAACACAGTCAAAAGATTTTTGCATTAATTTCAGCAACATATAAAATCAGTTTCACAGTCTGTGAAACTCATTTTGTTTATTCTTTTGATCCTACTAAGGATCTGCTAAAATTGTTTTGTAAGAACAGGAATGAGGTTAATCTGTGGCCCACTTAAAAATCAGATAGGAATGCTGTAGGATATATAAATATATATTTCATATATATATCAGGATTTTTTTTTCATGTTGATACTGTTCCCTGGGTACTGTCTTTGCCAATAAGTGTATTCACTTAAAAAAAAAAAAGCTGTAACAAATGCTCAGTGAGGATCTCTGCATGGTTTCCCATCCTACAGGGTAGAAGATACATAAATAGGGACAGAAATCTTCCTATCCTCCTTTTCTCCTTTATTCCCTTTCTTCTCCTTTCCCAAACTGTAGGAAGATCAACTACTTTTTATACAAAGTTTGCAGATGTGTTTAATCCACAGTCAGTTATACAGGCTATTGTCAGGTCTTTCAGCCAAATTCCTAAGGTGTAAGGGAATTGTTTCAGAAAATGTCAGACAAATGTCACACCAAAAAAACACAAACAAACAAAAAACCAAAACAAAACAAAAAAAACAAACAAAACCCCCGAACAAACAAAAAACCCCCACCACAATCTGGAAGAAAAGATGAGTTCCCTCTTAAAGCTTTGGGGCAATTTTGCTGACTCATGATTTATCATTTATCTCATGAAAGTTGGCATTTTTTTGTGTAACTTACCTTTCATAAAAATGAGAGCAAGTTACCTTTTAGCCCTGGGATCTGGAAGAAAAAGCCTTGAGAATGTGACAACTTGAAATTCACTACAAATAAAGACTGTCAAATTGATAGGTTGTTATTATTATTTTTTAATTCTTGTTGCTGTGATAGGTTATGAATATTTGAGCTAGTTTATTCTTTCAGCCTCTTTTTCAGCAGGAGTTGAGCAAACTTATGTTTGAAAACTGAAGATATGTTTAAGAAATGACTTTTTTTAATATGCATGTGTGGATTGAAGACAGACATTTTTAGGACTTTATATTCAATATGAGTAGTAAAATGCAGAAGATGACCCATAGTCCTAAATATGTTAGCATACAGTGTAGGAGTAAACATACAATGTTAAGCACAGTTTAAATAGTTTAAACATAGTTTGGGATTTAAAGTTACTGAAAAATAAGTTCAGCGTAGGCAGAGGGTGTGTTCCCAGGATCAACTTCATTATGAAAGACTATTTCTAAAGTTAAAGTTGTTGGTTATTCATTTGCAAAGGTCACCTATCCCAGGGCCTCTTTGGTAAGCTTGCCAATAAAGGTACTGTTATGAAACATGGTTGCAAATCTCAGCTCCCTGTTCAAGGGAAGCTGAACTAAGGCTGCAGTCTTCTTTTGCATAACTGTCAGAGGTGAATTATTACTATTTTCAGCTAGATGCAGTTCAGAAACCTATGAAAGAAGGAAACATTACTAAACTGCTAAGATAGGGGAGTCTATTTCAACTTCTGTGCAAAGGGAGCAGTTTCTTTGCCTGTGTGGCATTTCAGCCTGTGGTACACATGGCAGTTTGTATTGGTTTGCTTTTCTCCATGTAAATCTGTCAAGAGAATTTAAGAAGAGTTAAGCATTCGGAAGTGTTGGGATGTTCTTATCCTTGGATCTTCTGTCCATCAGTTTCCTTGTACTGATGGAAATTCTCTGTGAGATTTTACCATCACAGAGCATGGCCTGCACTGATTCAGATCCCCCTGAGGTCAAGGCAGTATATATTGTGCAGTACCAAGGCATATTGTACTCAGAAATTAAATTTGCACAGAAAGCTACTGCCCAGTCTATATGACAATTCAGTTTCGAGGAAGAGAGTAATGGGATTTTCAACATCATTCAGCTTCAGGCTTTCTAATGTTTCAGCAAGGACGGTGGTGAAATGCCTGTGACTCCAGAGTGTTACAGGTGAACCATCAGTGTGTGCCTTCACAAGGAGCAGCACATGAATTCATAAACATGAGCAGTCTGCACACACAGCTCAGCTAGTGTCAGGGCTTTGCTGTCATGGGAAGTCCCCCTTAAATAAGACCATTAGACAGAAGACCATTTAAGCGCATGCCCAAACCAGTCTCTGTTCTAGTTAGTGGTGAAGTGCGTCCTTAAGTGTAAAGCACTGAAGTTTAAACACCTACACAAAGAAAAGACTTAGGGCACCTTAAAGATCTGATGAAAGTTAATTGAAATCTGTTCCGAAATGAGGGCTCGCGGGAGGAATGTGGGTGTGGCTCAGGCACCAGGCCTGCCTAATATTAGTCATGTGTATGATAATTTTGTATGCAACAAGCACCCGGAGTCAAACTGAAAGGTATATTGGCTAGATTATTTCATAATCTCTACACTTGGGCCAGGAGGAGGAGATGAGCAACCTGCTGATCAAACTGCGAAGAACCATCGTGTGCACTGGAGGTTCTTGAGAGCGAAACTGTCATCTGTATGGATTCCAAGGGACCAGGGAAGAAGCACTATATTCTGGCCTTTTAAATGTACAGTCACAATCACAAAGACCAAGGGGTGTCAGGGTGAGCTGCAGAAGAGTCATGAGTCACTTATGAGATTTGTGCTGCAGAAGGAACACGTTATCCCTTTGCTCTGCTGGTAGTGCCAGTCTCTTTCTGTCTTAAATGATCCATCTGCTGCTGCCCAAATTAGACACACAGCTCTCGCTGTCACTGTGCAAAGCAGTCGCCAACAGTGCTCAGAGCGTGGTGTTCTCCATAGCTCGAACCTTGCTTGGCATCTCACCTATGGCCAGGGAAACCCCCTCCTGCCAAATGTGGCTTCTGCCCTACTGAAGCCCTCAAAAGAGGAACTGTAGTTGCAACTGCCTGAGCCAATCTGTCAAAGCTGGGACCCTGTGGGTCTTTGCCAGCAAGTCCAGTTGAAGGAAAAAAGGAGATATCTTCCTCTGGGGTGGGAGTTGCTGTCATGAGCCTATGGATGAGATGGGGTCTGGTGGAAAAATGAATACCTCAGCTGCACAGCTCAGTGCTATTGGAGGTGTGAGGTGGTTGGCTTTTCTACTTCTTTGTTTTCTGCTCCACATTGGTTTTTTGGCTCCAGGCACACAACATCACTGTTCAAAAAGTGCTCGAGCTTCAGCTCACCTCGGTACATTGTTGCTATTTGTTTGCATCCATTGCATGCATTAACCTAAAAACAGCGCAGGAGTACTTACTGGAGCAGGTGTTACACACTGACATTCAGTTATTGTGGAGTAGGTTGTGAAAACAAGTTCAAAGAAGCAACCTTCACTTTTCCTCATGCCCTCTCATGCAATATGTGTGTTTATTTTGAGGTGCCCATAGTTCAACTCTCCCTGAAAGTTTTCTTATTTGCTCTTTGAGGTGGTCCAGTATTCAGTTCGGTTGTGAATCCCTGCTTGTAAAGCAGGAGTTCTCCATTTGGCAACCTCTTGGGAATAAAAGAAGAAATTGGAAATCTCTCGATGTGTAGGTGTTTCGTTCTGGAGGTGTTTCTGGCTTTCCATGTCTGAAGAATGAGTAGGTTGCCTTAAAATAATGACATTTGCGGAAGCTCTTTAAGTCTGATCTGTATTTATCAGGACTTTATAGCATATAAGTGGGATGGGTTACAATCTGGGGTGTATGAAGAAAAGCATCACAAAATTTATTCTGGAAAAAAAAAGTAATTCAATGAATCAGTTGAGTGGATATCTCCTACAGAAGAAACAAAAACCCACATAAGCTCTGGTTCCTACTGAGATCAATATCCCCACTTTACTGGTTTTAAGCGTCCAAGGCATCAAATTTGGTGTTCAGTGTCAAAATCTCAAATCCTGAGCAAACCTGAAGTAGGGGATCGTGGCACAGAAAATACCTAAAGCGTGTATGGGCACTGGACACCAGCTTGGATCCCTGGAGCTACAAGTGCAGCCCATGGGAGGCCATTACTGCCCTCTGCTCCACCAGTCTCCAGCCTCACCCCCTGGGCTCTCACAGACTCCCACTACAAGACCTTCCTCTGCTTGGGTGGTTTGGCTATTTTGGTGATGTCCAGGCTTAGGAAAAAGAGAAAAAAAAAGAAAAAGGCAATACAAAGAAAAGAAGGAAGGAAAAAGAGAAAAAGGGGAAAAAAGTAAAAAAAAGAGAGAAAAACAGGAAAAATTAGACAAATAGAAAAAAAAGAAAGAAAAAAGTAAAAAAGAAAAAAGAAAGAAAAAAGAGAGAAAAAAGAGAGAAAAAGAAAAAAAAAAAAACAAAAAACAAATCCGAAAAACGTATTATCCTCACTCCGCTCACGTGCCAAGGGCCGCTGTGATCCGCCAAGGACTACAACTCCCGTAGAGGGGAGGGGTATCGAGCAGGCCGTGGGGGTCCTCCGACTTGCAGGTGGTAGAGCGGGGCAGTCCTGTATCAAGTGTCACAGGTGAGCAGTGCACCTGATGATATGTGGTAACACAGTGAAGGAAGGATATGGTCAGGCTGGATAGTGGGGTTCCTTTACAGTGATGGGGGTCCCGGCCAGGCTGGGGCCTTGATAGGCACCCCAGCCTTGGATGAGTGGGGGGGTTGGTTGGTTGCTTTGTTTGTCTGTTTGGTTTTGGCTCACCTGTGGCTTCTGCACAGCTGCGGCATGTTCTAGATGTGTCTGCTTTGCTCTGTTGCGTCCTGAAGGGGTGGACAGGGCGGGGGTTGTTCCTGGGTGTCTCCTTGAGATTGTGTATAGTTAGGTGATAGTGGGGTGGGAAGTGAGGGACTTGCCCAGATCGCTCTGACAGGCACAGACCATGTGTGCCCCTATGTGGTTGCGAGCTATGCTGGCCATGGTACATGCCATCGGTAGGGTCACCCATGCCAGACAGGTCAAAACCGTAGGGTCAGATACACTACATTCTTGGGCAGGATGAGCTCGTTAGCCTTCTGGCAATCATCCTAGGAGAAGGACAACTCTAATCTCAAACCCGGGCAGATGGAGCTCGCTTAGCCCTGGAAGGCCATCCATCTAAGAGAAGGTCACTCTAATCAAACCTACGTCCTGAGGACCTCGCTGCCACCGTCCAAGCTCGCTTGGCCCTGGCAGATGAACCTCAGGATTAAAGGGTGGGTTCAGTTTCGCGCATACTGCATCTCACCTAAAAAATCCATTGCGCAGGCTTGAAGGCTTTACCCACATGCAAAAAGTCCTGCAGCGATGGGCGAGGGTCGAAACGGTAGGTGAAAGGTGCACTGGGAGCCGCAGACTCAACCCTGCATGCAGGCGGTTCAGGATATTGGTCATTTGAGACTGACGGAGATGAGAGTCTCTTGGGGCAGCACCCTGAACGACCAAGCAGCCTTTTCAAGGACAGCACTGCTTGCTCCACTCGGAGAGGGGCCTAGAAAAGGTGGCCTAAACAAAGCTCATCTCCACCTTCACCCGGTTGGTTAACCGCAGACCAACGGGCATCTTCTTCCAATGCGGTCGCACAAAGAGCAAAAGACAAAGGCACACACCTGCCTCCAAAGGTGTACCTAAACTAACTCTAGCATGTTGGAACATCAGAACCATGCTTGATTCTGTGAATAGCGGACGTCCTGAGCGACGTTCTGCCCTAATTGCCCATGAACTGGCTCGTCTCAACATCGACATTGCTGCTCTCAGTGAAGTTCGCCTTCACGAGGAAGGCAGCCTCAGAGAACATGGTGCCGGTTACACACTCTTTTGGTCAGGTAAGCCCAGAACCGAAAAACACCTCTCAGGTGTCGGTTTCATGATCAAAAACTCTATTGTCCCTAAACTCGAAAATCTGCCGACAGGTCACTCTGATCGCATTATCTCCCTACGCCTTCCACTAAACAACAAGCATCACGTTGTCATCTTTAGTATATATGCCCCAACTCTCCAAGCTGACCCTGCTGAAAAAGATAAATTCTACACTGACCTGCGCTGCCTTACCCAAAAGGTGCCCGCAGATGATAAGATCATTATCCTTGGTGATTTCAACGCCAGAGTAGGTAAGAATTTTGAAGCCTGGAAAGGAGTATTAGGCAAGCATGGTATTGGAAACTGCAATGATAATGGTCGACTTCTGCTAGAATTCTGTGCAGAGCAACAGTTTACCATAACTAATACTATCTTTCAGCAGAAAAATAGTCTGAAGACAACCTGGATGCACCCCAGGTCTAAGCATTGGCACCTCATTGATTATGTCTTGGTGCGTCGGAGAGATGTCCGCGATGTCCTCCACACCCGCGTGATGCCCAGCGCAGAATGCCAAACAGACCATCGGCTTGTGCGCTGTAAACTCAACTTCATTCTCAAATTCAAACCCAAAAGGGGCAGTATCCCAAGGAGAAGACTTCAAGTTAACGATCTCCAATCAGCCACAGTAAGAGAAAGATTCCAGACAAATCTTCAAACCAGGCTCGAAAACCATCCCACAAATCCTGCAGATTCCTCTCCTGAAACAATTTGGCATCATATTAAAAGCTGCATCCTGCAATCCTCTGAAGAATCCTTAGGGTTCTCCCTCAAGAAGAACAAGGACTGGTTTGATGAAAACAATCAAGAAATCCAGGACTTGTTGAGGAAGAAGAGAACTGCCCACCAAGCACACCTTGCACTGCCATCCTGTCACACAAGAAAAATAGCCTTTCGTCTTGCATGCAGCAAGCTTCAGCAGAAACTCCGTGACATCCAGAACAAGTGGTGGACCGATCTAGCTGCAAAAACTCAACTATGTGCAGATACAGGGGATCACAAAGGTTTCTATGAGGCCCTGAAAACAGCATATGGGCCTACGTACCAAGTCCAAAGCCCACTACTCAGTGCAGATGGTCAAACGCTTCTGACAGATAAAACCTCCATTCTGAATCGATGGTCTGAACACTTTCAGACTCTTTTCAGCACCAACCGTGTAGTACAAGACTCAGCAATTCAGTCCATCACACAACAACCGGTGAAATTCGAATTGGATACTGCCCCCACTTTAGGAGAAACCCTCAAGGCCATACAGCAGGTGAAAATCGGCAAGGCAGCTGGGGTTGATGGAATTCCACCTGAAGTCTGGAAACATGGGGGCCTTGCACTCCATGCTAAATTTCATGAGCTTGTGGTGCGCTGTTGGGAACTAGGCGAACTACCTTCAGACCTTCGTGATGCAGTCATCATCACCTTGTATAAGAAGAAAGGTACTAAATCAGACTGTTCAAATTACCGTGGTATTACTCTGCTCTCCATTGCTGGCAAAATCTTGGCAAGAATACTCCTGAACAGACTAATACCCGCTATAGCAGAAGAAATTCTACCTGAAAGTCAGTGTGGCTTCAGAGCCAACAGGAGCACCACAGACATGATATTTGTTCTCAGACAACTGCAAGAGAAGTGTAGGGAACAGAACAAAGGTCTCTATGTAACCTTTGTCGACCTCACCAAGGCTTTCGATACTGTGAGCAGAAAAGGTCTTTGGCAGATTTTGGAACGTTTAGGTTGTCCCCCCAAGTTCCTTAAAATGATCATCTCACTTCATGAGGATCAGCATGGCCAAGTCAGATATGGCAACACACTTTCTGAGCCCTTTCTAATAAAGAATGGTGTGAAACAAGGCTGCGTTCTCGCTCCTACCCTATTCACAATCTTTTTCAGCATGATGCTCCAAAGGGCCTCGGCAGATCTCGATGATCAGGACGGTATCTACATTCGATATCGTACTGATGGAAGCCTATTCAACCTAAGGCGACTGAAGGCCCACACCAAGACCCTGAACCATCTTGTCCGGGAGCTGCTTTACGCTGATGACGCCGCCCTTGTTGCCCACACAGAAGCAGCTCTGCAGTGTTTAACATCCTGCTTTGCAGATGCTGCTGAGCTCTTTGGGCTGGAAGTCAGCTTAAAGAAGACTGAAGTTCTCCATCAACCTGCACCTCAGGAAGTCCTCCATCATCCCCACATCACCATCGGCCAGTCAGAACTCAAATCAGTCCAACAGTTTAATTACTTAGGCAGCCTCATCTCCTCAGATGGTAAGATCGACGGGGAGATAGATAATAGGTTAGCGAAGGCATATAGTGCCTTTGGAAAACTCCATAAAAGAGTATGGCGTAATAAACACTTGAAGAAAAGTACCAAGATCAGTGTTTACAGAGCCATAGTGCTGTCTACTCTTTTATATGGTTCTGAATCGTGGGTCATCTACCGCCACCACCTGCGTCTCCTAGAACGCTTCCATCAACGCTGCCTCCGTACAATCCTGAACATCCGCTGGTCAGATTATGTGACCAATACATCTGTTCTTGAACAGGCAGCAATCACAAGTATTGAGGCCATGTTACTGAGAACACAGCTGCGATGGGCAGGGCACGTCTCCAGGATGAAGGACCACCGCCTCCCTAAGATCCTGCTTTATGGTGAACTTGCCTCCGGCTGCCGCAAGAGAGGAGCTCCGAAGAAAAGATACAAGGACTCCCTGAAGCAACAACTCAGCCTCGGGCATATTGATCACCATAACTGGTCTACTCTGGCCTCCAATCGGGAGGCCTGGAGACAGACCATTTATAACGCTGCTGATGCTTTTGAGAAGGCACGCAGGATCACTCTTGAGGAGAAAAGACAACGCAGAAAGAATCGAGCCTTGCAGAATATACCATCTAAGGAGTCTTTCTGCTGTGTCTTTTGCAACCGGACGTGTCTATCTCGTATTGGCCTTTTTAGCCACCAACGCGCTTGCATGAAAAATGGGTAGAGCCCTTCCCAAATCTTCGTTCGCGAAGCCTAGCCATGAGTGAGTGAGTGAGGCTTAGGAACAGCAGTGATTCTTTTTCATAAGGAAGATAAGTAATTTCTAAGATACAGGGCATCTTCTGTACTCATGAGGTGAGTGTAAAATGCTGTAAAGTACTGCAGGCTCTGAAGAACTGAAATGCCTGCATGAGAAATCATTGGCAATACAGTGGGGTTTAATTAATAAATTTTAAAACTTTTTTGTCAAAAAACTTTTTTGTCATAAAACTTCTTAGCATCTTCTTCTCAACTGAGCAATTTCAAGATTTTTCTTCATTTATCCCATTTTTTTCCTCTCTGTGCCATTTTATTCACAACTGCTCAATACTTGCCATTTGATATCAATGGGCTTCAGAAGCCTTTTGATGGTCTTTGAAATTAATTCCATTAATAAGTCTGTTCTTAGCCCAAATGAAGTTTTCTTGCTGTGATCTGTGCCAAATCTCTTGGTCCTTCCTGTTCCAGCCGTCCCTTTTTGCTCTTGCAACTTTGACCAAACAAAGTTGCTCAGCGTCTTTTCCACAGGGGTTCCAGTATTGCCTGATGCAAGGAAAGACATTGCTTGTTCAAGTCAAACTGCCACAAGGACAACATGAATGGGTCCTGAGATGCTTCCAAGATGGGTGGAAGAAGATATTTATTTCCGGAGCTGGCCGGCTTGGGACCAGTGGGGACTACCATGTTTGCCTCCAGTCCCCATTCAAAAACTCTTTTTTTTTTTAATGCAATATTTCTACATCCATTTTGGTGATAAACTCACATGGCCATGACAGAGCCTTCCTATGTATTTGCGCAGTGGCCAAAGCATTGATCAAAGCCTCTAGAAAGTAATAAGATACACAATAAAATAGTGATTAAGAAATCCTCTCTTAGGGACATGTTGCTTTCTATATTTTTAATATGGCTGATGTACTTTGAGACACTGAAAGCATAGCAGACCGTAATGTCTTGAGTTTGCCTGAAGATGATGAGAAGGCCTGATGATAGAAGGCTCAAATTGGAAAACCTTGTGAACACACAGTCCACAATGCAGCACTCTTATCTCTCTTGACAACCTGCTTTATCACCTCTCAGAGAAAAGATGGTAAAATCAGTTAAATCAAATAACTTACCATTGCAGCCTTTTGTGGGAGCCCTAAAAAGGCATTCCAACCCATTGGGAAAGGATGCTCTGTGCATGCATTTTAAATAATTTTGAGAGTTTAATTTTTTACCCATTTAATTACTAATCAGTGTCAGAAGCCAGTTGCAAGAAAATTTTGCCCAATTCTTTCTTTTCTACCTTTCCTGTCTTAAAGAGTCTCCAGGGATTGCCCTTCTTCAGTCCTGAACACTCTGTTTAAATATGTTAAAAAAATAATCTTGAAATACGAACATCTAGTTTGGATATGTGGTTTAAATCCGGCATCTAATGAATTCCAAGGGGTTCCCAGATCCCCCAGTTCCTCTGAACATCACACTCCGACTAATTTAAAAATTCTACTGTCCTAAGAGCTCATGTTTTTTAAACACTTAGAGAGCATAGTAACGAACACGAGAGAAAAGCCAAAAGAATGTGATAGAGACATGAATTTCAAACAGCAAGTGCCAAAAAAATGGAACATCTCCTTTTTTTTTAAATAAGTTTTCAACCATAAGAGAAAAAAAAATAAAATAATGTGTCCTCTCAATAGATCTCTGGAAATGCTTGGACTTTTTTTGCCATCTGCAAAGTGCTTTTCAAACATTGTTTACTTAACCTTTTCCTGGGAGACCAGTGGGAAATTACTGTGTTCTTTTTCAAGGTATAGAAATTGAAACAAACATGCTTAAGCCTCATCATTTAGGAATTCATTCCCAGTGGATTCATTCTCTTCAGCAATTCCATTTTCAGGACTGATGGCTGCAGGGAGCAATTGGAGAGGACAAGAATGGGGAAATCAGAAAGTTTCTGGAGAAAGGGATCTTTAATGGTGATCAGAAATTAAGGAAGAATCACACTTTGGAGTGGGAATGGTTATTTGGAAGCCTTGTAAAACATTTGAGAGTCAAAGAAAAATCCATAGGCCTGGTGAGGCAGGGGAAGGTGAAGCTGGTGCCTCAGAGGAGCATGCATACTCTGAAGGAAGTGAAGACTAGGACTGTGGTACCAACCCTCTCTAGTCTCTGTCTTCCTGTCTCCTGTCTGAAATGGACCTAATACTTAGTCAGATTTCCCCAGGGAGAAAACGAAAGCACAGTGAAAACACTAAATGAAGGAGGGCATTTAATGACAGAAGTGAGAAATATAGCTGCACTTCATTGCCTCTGGTTAGCCAGACACTGACACAGTACTATCTTCCGTTGCTGCTGTAAAGGCACCCAGTACATGTTTTAGCACTGTCAGTTCTCTTCTTCTATATTACACCAAAATATTTGTTTGCAATAAAAAAACAGCAGGTTAAAAAACCTCAACAGTGTGTCTGAAGAACACACGGTTACTCTGCCATGCGACGTTGTCGGAATAGCAGTGGTTTACTTGTTAGCTGTAAGACCTGGTAGGCAACATCTAATAGCTTGCTTCCTACTGACTTGTCTTTCCTGTGGCCACCTCAAAGCTTTAGCCTGAGAAGGCGGTAGAATTGGTCCATAGTGTGCAGTTAATTGCAGATTAAAACTCCTGCAGATCAGGAACTTTGCCAATGAGATAATGTGAGACAGCGCGCTTAGGCACTCAAGTAGGCTGATTTATCCATAAGCAGTATCTGCCCTTTTAAATATCATCAGAACAGTCAGAACTTTTGACTTTAACAAGAAAAAAAGGAAGGAAAAAACCCAAAGTTTTGGAAAATTATCTTGCATTGCATTCAGTGTGAATTAGTGAATGATATCAGAACTGAAAAGTATTGTTTTTCATAAACAACATTATTTGCAATAAATCCTCTATCAAACTGTATCATAAGGGGAGCAGCAGAAGCGGGACATTATGTTAGGAATTCTTTATTCCTAACCCACATTGCCTAACTCTGTCAACACTCAACATGGAGATCTGTTTTACTGCACCATAGCCATATAAAAAAAGGAGCTTAAAATGAAACTAAGATGGTTGGAACCAAGGAGAACATCCAACAAAATAAATTTGCATTGAAAAATGTCGCTTTGTCAAAGCTGAAATGATTTGTAGGGATGTATTGGTTCTGATGAAATTCTTGATGGTCTCTGAAAACTGGAGCATTACCTTCTTACTGCTGACCAGGACACAAACAGAAACAAACATTGGGATTTTTTTAATCTTGCAATAGATGCCTCAACGCAATTTTGTTCTGCTGCATAAAAATTGTTTCGAAATCTAATGCAGCTTGATAACACATTTCCAAATGGTGGGAGGGAATTCGTGTCCTGAGGCTAGCTACAAATTATACTTGTGTCTTCTTTAGAGCCCATTTACATGACTATAAGGGTGCAGAATTGCTGTTGTATAAATGAGACTCGGAACATAGGCAGTATAATTTCAAGCAGAGCTTGCATATACACTCAGAGTGTAAATATTGGATACTGTTTGCTTTTATAGATATGGCTTTCTGTGCCAAGAAGCCTATAAAGACAACCAGCATAGGTCTCATCAAGGAACAGCTAATAACATAAGAACTGTTGAAAGAAATAGACCCTGCCTCATCCTTTGGATCATCATTCTATACATCAGAACCCCTGTCCTGGAAAGTCCATAAAACTAGCAAATTCTGGATACTGTTTATTCTATAGGTATAATGGGCATGTATGCTTTTTGTGGAAAATGCTGCCTCTTAGCCTCATGCTGTCTTTAGAACTAGGAAAAGTCTTTCAAACTTCCAAACCCAGACCTCACCAGAGGGAAAAGTAGCTTACAGGAAAGTGTGTTGCATCAGTTCCAGGAGGCAATTACAGAGAAGAGTTAAAAAAAGAAAAATGCAAAACAGCCAGGTTTCAGCCACACTGAGGAAGACAGGATCGAAAGGCCATGAAGGAAAGCAAGGTCAAGAAGAAAGCACAGGACAAGAAAAGCTGCCAGTTGCTTTCCAGTGCTCAGCAGAGAGGCTGCTCCTATGTCTGACCTATCCATGTACCTCACTGTGTAAGGGTGCAGGACAACAGTGTCAGCTGCTGGTGTTTTCCTGATCCCACTGCAAATTGGTTCAGGCAGTTGTGTGAGCAAAATGTTATTGGATTTTTTTCCCCCTCAGCTCGGTAATTTCAGTTTTGTGTCTGTAAATTTTCTGGTTTGCTCTTTGAATTGTCGTACCATTGTGTTGGGGCAAAGCAAATGTCTGGCTGGAACTGTGCTTGTGCCAGCTCTGACTTAGACCAGCTTCAACTGGTCATGGAAATACACCTAAGATGTTTTCTAAGCCCAGAGTGAAATCTGCAGGCTTGGGTCAGTGGTAGTTTCTTTAGAGCTGTTGCTAGCTGTATACTGGGAGTCTCTAAGTTCAAAACTTGTTTTTTTTGCAAAGACCGCCAGGCAGACACCCCCCTAATAGTAATGAGATATCATATTTGAGCTTACTTAACCTAGCAATTGATTTGGCGGAGACCTCATCCCCCAAAGTGTCATCACATACTTTGAACTATTCAATTTTTATTTTCAATGTTCTTTTGGTTTTGAGGGGAGGTGTTTTGTGAAAATCAGTCTTCAGGAGAGTCTGATCTTATGTGTGGTACTTCAGTCACTGTCGTATTGAAAACAAGAATTTTTGTCCAGCGCTCTGGTGGCAGTGTTGGTGGTTTAAATAATTTGTGTGTCTAGCTTTGATGAGCACTTTGAGCACCTGGCCGTGTGCAGTGGTGATGCTCAGCTGATTCTCATGGCTGTGGTGGTGAAGAAACGGCTGTTACAGGATTAATGGTAAAAGTGATGAGCAGTGCCATGGGGAGTTGAGCCCAAGGCGCTTTGTTTCCTCCACTGGAGGAGCCAGAGACAGAAAAGATGTCAGCAGCATCATATGACACCATATCATTCCCATCTGGTGGGATAGAGCACCAGCCAATCTGTGGTGACTGGTGGATATATAGATCTGGAAGGAGTGTGTCTACTCAAAAACGCGAGTTTATGGACTTTCTTTGCAGAGTTTTGGGATGCTGAAGGGACCCGGCAGGGCTTCTGATCTCAAGGAGGAGAAGATGTGGGGAGATGGGGTATGTGTGTGTATGTGTGTGTGTGTTTGTGTGTTAAAAATCACCTGAAGGCTGATGAAAAGGCAATCTATACACTTTTTTCCTTAGGTGATTTCTTCTTTTTCAGTTAGTCTTTCTTTATGCTGCTGGATAGAGCAACATAAGAGAACCCTTTGAGTTATTCATTATCTGCTTCTCTGTGGTGGTGCTTTCTGCTGCTCTCCTTTCTATTTCCCTCCATGAGATTCTTTTTCTCTGAAGCTGCTGAGATAAAGAAGCTCATCTTCCCAGACTCAGGTGGAGGAAGGGGGGCTGATTGCTTCCTCACTTTTGTTAGGAGAGAGGGGAGAACTTCTTCCCATTCTAATTCTCTCCAGATAATTTGATTGTGTCAAGCCACAAACTTGGTAAGGTGTCACTGACACTGTGGGATGACTTCCTGAATTTGTACCTATGCAGATTTATAGCACAGTGTATAGATATGGATTTCCCTGAAATCAGTACTTGCTCAACTGCAGCCAGGCTATACATACAGTACATTTTATTTGTTAGGTGACGTGAGTAGAGAAACCCTTCTTTGATTATTGTGAGACCATTTTTATGGTACCTGTTTTATTTATCTGATTGTTAAATAACTAAAAATCTCATCTGTCTTGGCAGACCACAGGCAGATTAGCAAGGACGGATGGCTACCCATCAGGAAGAATTGGTGTAGGAGATTACTTGCTAGCCTGTGTGGATGGGACATGCCCTGTAGAGCAAAAGTAAATTCTCAGATCAGACAGAAGGGAGGAAACACCATTTGCATAGCCTGTCAATTCTTCCTTTGTTTTGACTTGTGTTTGTCTAGTTTGTAACTTCACCTTTAAAAACTATGGTAGTTCTGTTGCTGTCATGTTCAAAGCAAGCATTTAAAATGCCTGTCTGTTGTGTTTCTTTAAAGTAAATGTCAAATCTACCTTCCACTTGTGCATTATTCTGTGTTTTGGTGATGAAACTAGAGAATTGCCAGTCATACTTGGAATTGTTAGGTAAGGTGTGTGTGTAAGGGTGTAGCAACCTCCAGAGAATACCCTTCAGAGTTTTTTCACTCTGTTTCCGCTTTTGGGAAAGCAGCCTATGCTTTCCAGTGTTGGAAGATAGAAGGAGACAGCTCGTAGAGCATGGTCTTTCAAATGGATTAGTCCTCCAAGTCCATAGCTGCTTAGTTTTGGATTGGAAAAAAAGCAATATATCTAAAGAAAAAACCTCAGAGACATTTTTGAGATTGGTTATAAGCCGGGAGAGTCCCGTTGGGTCCCTTTCTAGTAGTATTTGGTAGGATCTGATGTTGGCATTTCCCCATGACCCCAGAGGTTCTGCTTTAAAAAGCATCTTCCTTTGTTCTCTTTTTCCTCTGCTTCTGCTTCCCAAAGTAGTAGCAGGAGTGTGCTGCCCGAGAATGGTGAAGAACTTTGAACCTTCTTTTAAGGTGACCTAGTACTATCAAAAGAGGAAACAGGGGGATGATCCCTAAGGAACTGGGAAATAGGGTTGAGGTATGGGCAGGAGGAGCAGCCAGTGAGGAGAACTGGAAACAGGCTGAATATCTGGGCCCAGAGGGTGGTGATTATCAGGGGAAAGTCATTTAGTTGGAGGCAAGTAACTAGTGGTGTAGCCCAGGCAACAGTCCTGGTCCCAGTCCTGTTGAAGACCTTTCTTAACGATCTGGATATTGGGGCAGAGTGGGATCTCAGCAAGTTTCTTGATAACACCAAACCAGGAGGAGCAATGGATAATAATTCAGAGGTAATCCAGAGGGTTCTTCTGCCCTCCCTGACAGGCTGGAGAAAAGGGGTGACAGGAACCTTATCAAGCGCATGAAATGCCAGGTACTACATGTGGGAAGAAACAAGCCCAGACATCAGCATATGCTGGCAGGAGGGGCCATGGAGAAGGGGCTGGCTGGTGACTTTAGGGTTCCCTGCCCAGAACCTGAGGCCTTGGCAGTGGCCAATGTCACCGTGCTCATTTGCATGTGCTCAAAAGCATTTCCCAGAAGCTTTTGCTCCCTGGCACATTATCCTCGGAGCTGGCTTGTCACAGGGGCTTGGGTTGGCACTTGCTCACATTCTTGAAGGAACCGCGGATGTGTGAGGAGGTGGGAGGAAGTGGCTCTCTGGTTCCTGCACCCCAGGAGCTGCAGGACTGCTTCCACATGTCCTGTGCCATCACCAATGCAGCATCTGCACCTCCAAGCAGCCTTGGAAGCCATGCTGTGCAGGGAAGGGCAGAGAAACAGCCGCCCGGAGTGGCGTTCCTAATCCTCACCAGGGCCTGATGGGAGGAGTGAGGGTGGGAGAGGGGAGAGACTGCTACCACTGAGGTCTCAGTCCCAGTGGGTCCTGTCACTGGTTCCCCATGTGTCTTGAAGGAGCATGCGCATGTTGTCAGAGATGGCTGGTCACTCCTCAGGCAATATTGGTGAAGGAGATTTCTGGCTCCTCTGTCTGTATTGAACAGGCATTGACCTGGCTGGGGAAGTACTTCACTAGGTCATGCTGATAAGAAAATCCAGACTTGCCAACGAACTGTTAAGAGGAATGGGTGGGGTTTTTCCTGCTTTTGAAGAAGAATCCTTGCCTGTCGCTCTTAATTAGCCAAATTATAGCTGTCATTGTGTTCTGCTGCTCATTAAATACTAGGAGGCTGCTTCAAATATTATGGGGAAATTAAAGAGACAGTCTTGATAAGATTCTTTCTTTTAACCAGAAAAAATATGACTTCTCTTCTATCGTGACACTTTACTAAATCAAGCCTTTGTTTCATCCAACCTCATTTTTCCCCTGCATTACACCTTTCTACTAATATCTAAGGTCTTTAGTGGTGCTAAAGAAAAAAAGAAAGTAATATTGATAGATGGACAGACCTCTTCTGCCAGGCATCCTGCTCTCTCACTTTTATAGCCAGGAAGGATGTTTGAGCACTGCATCATAGCTATCATACAGACTTTAGTGCAAATACGGTGTATGACAGAAACAGACTCCACCTTTCCACATTGCTCATATTTTTTCCTGCTTTGCTGTTGCTCTAAAGAAAATATGGATTCAAACCCACCTAGATTTAAACCACTCAATGTAAAACTTATATTTATATACAAAAAGCACAGGAATGACCTGTGAGTAAAAGACTTCCCTGTTTGAAGTCTATTTTAAAGTCTTACTCCAGCTATAACAAGAGTTGGTAATGGATAAATTTCAACTAGTCTTCCTCTTCTTAAATATTTAGTTATAGAAAGCCTTGTGCATCTCAGTCAAGGATGTGGATCCCATTGCACTCAACATAAATCCAGAAAGAAAGGATGGAGAGTTCACAGCATAGATATTAAGCCAGATGGAGTGGACAACAAATGGGGAAATACATGGAACCAATGAAATTATATTGATCTGTGCACAATGTCCTGGTCTCGGTACCCTGGTGGCTTAGCCCTTTTCTTTTCTTTTTATCAACACCATAAAAAAGCAGGGTTCTTTAAGGTAGATAGTGAAAGCGGTTAATAAAACAGCCTTGTGCACGCCTTCAGTAAACTCCATTAAAGCAGGAAAAGTGGTGTCAGAGAAAACCTGGTGTTGTTAATTCCCTTACCTGTTCAGAAAGTGAAGACAGCAGCAGTGACTAGTGAAGACCAGCTCAAGGGGCTGTCCCTTTTGGTGGGGACAGGGATAGTGTTACTCAGAGTACGGGCCCAGGAAAAGGTAGAGAGAGGGAAAAAGGAGCCCAGAATCAAAATCAGAGAGGAAGGCCAAGTGGGAACAGTTAGAAATGGAAGATGGACAACATATGGCAATAATATTGCAGGGCAAGGAAATAAAATGCTGTTCTGTTTAACAGAGGAAAAGGAGCAAGAAGAGAGAGGTCGGATGGGGCAGACACTGGAAAGAAGCCCAGCTCTTCCAGTATATTTGAATCTAAAGCAAAGAAGGCACACAAGAAGACTTGTGCAAGGTCACTAATCATGGATGCTTCTACATTGCATAAGATCCTGGGACCGATATAGCTATGCCTACGTGAGGCACTCTCAATCCCATACCTCTGTTATTAAATACAAACATACTGTTTACTCTCTCTTTCCCTTAGAAATACCAAGTCATTTTGGAGAAATACAGTTAAGCTTTTATAAAATCATCAGCATACTACTCGGCAATTTTATTCCCATCTAATTCCCACTATGTGGTTAAAAACTGGGCCGTGTGCTCCCTTTTAAAGCAGAACACTGTGTCCCACCTTGAAAGACACACCACGTTTAAGTGTCCACAAGCTAATAAGTCTGACGGGGCAGCAAATCCAAGGCCTACACAACACTAGCCACTTGTTTATCAGTCTTGCAAATGTGCAAATAAGATACGGGCTTGTCAACAAAATACATTTCAATTTAATTTTCTCCAAGGCAGAAAAAGAAGACACACAGAAAAAAAAATTGGTGCCTGAATGTCTATCGGTTCATTTTCAAAATCTGCTTTTATTTATCCTCTGGTTTTCATTGATCTCTGGCAATAGACATGCCAGCTGAGAGAACTTAGTTCTAACAGACGGTTTTTCTTCCCTCTGCCAAAAGTGATCAGGTTTCTTCTATGAGCCGTGCTTGGGAGTCTTCAGTCAAGTTGAAATATATCTTAATTCAGCAGTTTATAACCAAATTAAATACAGCTTTGCTCCAAAAGATTCATTTTTTTTTTAGGGTCTTAAAAATGAATTTTCATTCCTTTTCTCTCTAAAACACACAGGTTTATTGACAGCATGTGTCAGTCTCTGAAATCCAACATGTTTCTTACTACACCTTATTATGAATCCCTTCTCTCATCTTTCTTGGCTGAGCATCTCCCCACCTACCAGCTCTCTCCTTCGCCTCCTGCTTCCAGACCCAAACTCTCTTCCATAGCCCTGGTGGTGCTGTCAACTTCATACATCCAGACATACAGGTCCCCAGCATGGGATAGAATCACTCTTCACACACCTGTGAAGCTCATCACCCCACACTGGTTTTCAGATGGACTTTGTGGGCTCCTGGGCCACCTCTGAGTTTGCTGCTCGGAGGTCTCCCAGCCCCCTGGCAGGAGGCAAGAGTTAGTTACTCTCAGCTCTGCAAATGGAAAAAGGTGAGAAATTTCTGCTTCAAACCAACCCACTTCCTTCTTACTGCTGCTGCTGAATCCCTTTTCCTAGGATGTTTTCCTCCTGAGCATTGTGTGCATTTGAATATCTTTTTCTCACTGCAAACCTCTCAGAGGCAGCTCTGATCCATCCTGAAAGCTGAAAACTCCTTTTACACCATAAGATTTAATTCAGTAGGAAATCATAAGGAGCAACTAATTTAAACATTGTTTAACTTTAAAGGAAAAGTGCTCCTCATAGCTTAGATTTGATGCCCCAAACATACACTTGGCTTGATAGGCCATACACAGCATGCTACATTTGCACTGTGAGTACTGGCACTTTTCATGTGAAATACTGGGAGCAGTGAGACTACTTAGTCACACTTCTCTATTTGCATACTGATACTTCTGAGCTTTCACACAAGAACTTCTGAATTTCCCCTGTGACTGACATATGTAAAGCACAGGTACGTGCCAGAAAGCAAACGCATGTCATGAATGTATTTCTACCTGTGCTTGTTCCACTTGGCCTCTCTTTTCTCTCCTACAATGGAACTTCCTAGCCCATTTAAATCAGGAGGGTTACAGACTAGTGGTTCAAACAGCTCAGCATATAAAGCAAGGGGTAAGTTGAACCTTGATTGTGCTTCAACAAATCAGGAGTTAGTTGAAGGTAATTAACATGACCTAGTCTTTACCACAGAGGACCTGGTAGCTCAAACTACAAAGAGAGTGAGGACTTGTAGAGAAGTGGTTCAATTTGTAGCTCTATTGCCATTATCATCCGGTTGGTTAATACTATTAGCAGCATAAACCAAATTTAATTAATTTGATGATGGTGAAATCATGTATCTATGAACCCCTTATGTAAAAATATTTAAAACTGAAAAAAATAGCATGACATTTTACCTTTCCTGAAATTCAATTTCCTGTCATTACAGAAGTTCAATTCCAACATTCTTGTGAAAACCCAGCAAACAGAACAGTACAACTGTTATAAACAGGTTAGAAAAAAAATCCTATGACACCAGCAAATGTTTCACTTTTAAGGGAAACACGTTCTACTCACATCTTAACTGTCTTCTTCTGGTTATTTAACACCAGCAATCTAAATGTCCTCTGATGGAGGCTAATGGGGCTTTTTGTGTGCAAACTCCCAGGGCTCAAGTAGGAAAGTGAAAGTGATTTATAGTACATGCAGTCAGGTGCACTTGAGCATCATGCTGGGCAAGTTGGATCCCAAAGTCCTGGCAGAGCCAGGCATGGAAGGGGTCCCTCACCTCTTGGCTAGTGGGGCCGATGATCAGAGCACCCCAATCCCGGCCTCATGGTGAGCAGTGAGAGGGGTGCTGCTCACAAGGAGGAGGAGGAGGAGGAGGACGTGGGACCAGACGGCGGTTGTTTGACTTGGCTGTCCTCACCTCCCGTGGCAGCCAATCTCTCTGCCAGCATCCAGCCATTCCCACAGTAAGCCTGGTCTTAGCCTGTGATGCTTGTGCTCAGTTATTACTTTGGATGTAGTTGAAGTTTTCCTGGGAAGCTTGAGCCACGGCATGGGAAGCACATATTTCAGTTTACAGCCTGGGCCAGAGTGAAGCAGGATTTCTCTGGCAGGAGGAAGAAGGCAGTCTTTTTGCCTCAGGCCTGTCTTCTGACTGGATAGTGAGGGCTGGTGGCAAGGGATGTGGGAGAGCTCTTCACAGAAACCTGCAGGAATCTCCTCATGGAAAGTCTTCAGCTGCCTAAGACACTGGGCTTGGGTCAGGTACCCTGGAAGTGAAAAGAGCTACTTAACAGTTTCATAGCCTTTTTTATGTTTATTTGTAAAGCACTTTGCAACAAGTGAGTTAACATTAGCTTCCCTCCACAGAGAGCAGAAACAGGCAGAGGTGTCAAAAAGCACCTGACAAGTTAATGGCAAAAATAAAAAGAGAAGCTGAGGCATCTCATTCATAGGCAGGTTCAGGAGAAAAACAAAGGAAAAAGAAAAAAGAAAATTGAATACACAGAAGGTAAGAAAAGCACATTTGTCTGTTAAAAAGTTTTCATAGGATCGCTGAGCTGTGACTGCAGCTGATGTTGTTTGTGAGCAGACAGTGGTTTTGCTATAAGCTCTCCTTCCCTGAGGAACCACATCAGAAAGGGTCATTTGGACAGAAGGGAACATGGCTTAGATGCTGGCAACCTGGCTTCCTTTCTTATTTCAGGGTGACATTAACCTTCAGAGGTCTATACTATTTAGTTCATAACTTGTTAATGATGTGGTAAGTCACCACATCTCCATTTTGTCTAAGAGATGTAGAAGTCAACTTAGTGGTCTAAACAATAGTATTTTGATCCACCTAAAAAATGGATCAAATATCAAATATCTTAAAAATTATATTTGATAAAATGTAAACAATGCATAGACTGATATCCTCACTCAAAGCCCCGTAACACACAGCATGCACACACATACACACACCAAAAAGCCTGCAAAATCATGCAGCAACAAATACAATGCAAAGTACTGCCAGCAATGGCTCTGAATCACCCAGGGAAATGCTTGTCAGAATCATGCTGACAACAAGAGTCTATGGCCACTCTGCTCTTGTTATTACCAGAGAAGAGTTTGATGGCAGTAGAGTGAACCACACTTCTATTTGTTGCATAGTTCCCCTGTGGTACTGCCTTATGTTGCTAATCTACGTGTGGAGATACCACACTGCCCAATCTAAGTGTGCCCTTGCTGTACCCGGTGTACACCTGTAGAACTGAAGGAATAACTTCATTAGCTCAGCCAGCAGAGGGAACTGTTAATCAGCACTAATTGCTCACGCAGGCCCGACAGATATCCTGCAAGGTTCAGTAAATACCCAGCAAGTCATGGTACTTCACGCTTTCTAGGCTGTGTCAGACTGCAAATCACCCAGCGTATTCCAGCACCGTGATCTCTCTCCACAACACTGCTCCAGGCCTTCATTTCCCCTCACCTTGACCTTATGGCTTTCTCCTGGAAGGAGGGCAAGCTCTGAAACTGTTTTTGCACAATGACATTTTTGTGTCTTTTTGGTCAATTAAGTACTCAGCTAGATTCAAACCCTGGCTGAAACACACACAGTCTTTTTACCCCTCATGCCCCCTCTTATTCTCCTTTAGCTCTGCTCCTGTCTCAGATACATTCTGCCAAACAGCAGCTGTACAAGAGAGGGTTAAATCACGTAGCTCATATTTAACCACAACTTAGCAAAGGCAGAGGCAAGTTTGACCCACACTGACTGGCTTCGTAACCAGGCTGTGAGCTTGTACCACAATGCCACAGCCACAGCCTGCTCCAGCAGGTACCGCTTCTCGAGAGCATGTCTTGTAATTCCTCACAGCTTTCCACAGAGGAAACATACACGTAATGTGCAAAACACTCTTTGCTTAATAACAGTTACTTCAGAAGCTTTGTGGTTATCAACAGTGAGTCAAGGCACGGCTTGGTTGCATGCCCTTCCCTGCCTCACCCCAAGCTGAGCCTATGTGCTTCAAATCTTCCAACATGAAGTACTTCCCAGTAATATCAGTTTGCTTCCAAGAGGGCAAACGAAAGCAATCCCTTATGCCATTTGTGATAACAATCCAACCTGCTTTATTCAGTTGCTGGTGTTTTATTTCCTCACAATAGGTAAAATAAAAGGTGCTTGCAATGCCCCCTCCCTGCCAACAGGTGTAGCTCCCATTCTGGCAGGAGCCGCCCCACCAGCACAGCTGCACAAGCTAGAGCAGGAAATGAAAAATCCTCCGTCAAACTCAGGCACTCCAAAGGGGATCCACTCGATTGAGAGCAAAGAAGGCATGCTGCAGAAACCTGATTAAGCAACTTCTGATGATCTTGGATCTTGGAGCACATTAAGCAATGAATGGAGCCAAAGGCAGCTCTCTCTTACACCAGCGACCTGTGGGTCGCCGACATTCCTTTAATGGCCAACAAGCAGCTGGAGCACAGGCTGTGTCAGCCACACCTCAACTGCAGAGGCCGTATAGAAACCCCTGTGGCAGCTCCCTGACACCTCATTTCCTGCATCTGAAACAATGTAAGGAAAGGCTTGGGTAGCTGAAGACCTGGCCTGCTGCATTCACGTGAAGTCAGCAGGGAAGTCTCTTTTGGAGGAATACAGTGAATTAAACTGGAAGAGGTCCAGGACTCAAGTTACACTAATTATGGGTTTAAAATTAATGTAACACTAAACACCTGCTTTCTTCAAGCCTGAGAAAGGTACCTTGGAAGGGTGTGATGTCTAATTTGTGATTTTACAACCTTGAGAGGAAGGTTCTTTTACCATGTGAAATGAATTGCTTAGGAGCCCTCTCTGGGCTCTCACATGGAAATCGGAGCTTTTGAAAAAATGAGGGAGTGAAAAGACAACAGCTGTAAGGTGAAACCCATGATGGAATAAAGGCAGCGCCTTACAGAATTAATTTTACTTTTCCCTGTAATGTATCCCTGGTTGGCTTAGTAGTTATCCATCTGCTTAACACTTCCTTTTCTATTGCAATTTGTTAAAAAACCCTGAAACTTTTCCAGCCTGGATTATTTTTTTCTTTTTTCTTTTTCTTTTTTTTTTTCTTTTTTGCATTTCAAACAAAACTGGTTTTAAAACAAAAAGCTGTCAAAGCTCAGAGCTGATGAACTTCACCCAGCCTACTCCCATCTCTCAGTCTTCAAGGGAGTCTCTCTTTCTTTTCTGGGGTATCTGTGGGGCACAGCAGCCACCCTCCTCTTCCAGGTGCCCTCTATCCAGGCACATCTGGCAGCAGCTAAGCAGCAGCCCTGCCTGTGCATGCCACTTGGGAGCAAAAGCAAAGCCACCCATACAGCACTGCAGCTGGAGAAAAATGGTTTAGAGGGCCACATACTCCAAAAAGCCCTTTGAGAGTTTCTGGGAACACCTCTGACTGCAGTCTGGTGACACAGTTCCTACTCATAGTGTGGCAAAGCACGTGTTCCTTCCTCTCAGACCTGACCTGGCATGCAGGTGCCTCTCCATCCATCTCAAGGCCTCATGGAAGGGCAGGGAGAAGAGACATAACCCTTCCTGCACATCGATCTTTAGAAGTTGCGTAACTTGCATATAGCCATAACACCTGGGAAATCACCTCCCTTTGGGACTGGCTTATGGCTTGTAAATATTACTCATGCAGAGCAGTTATCCTAGAACAGTGACTTTTGACATATGCATGCACTGTCATTCTTATTTCTTGCAGCATGTTGTGTTTCCCACATTTCCAGTGGTGTGTTTCCAATTCCCCATGTGTTGTACTGCACCTGCAGGGAGACTCATCCCAGACATCCAT
>NW_020897690.1:28680865-28907330 GCF_003984885.1 Neopelma chrysocephalum | reverse complement strand
CTCAAGCAGCTGTGGGAGGAAGGTGGGAACAGACCAGCAGGTTTAATCAGAGGAGGTGGCAAATTACAGAACCAAAAGGGAAGGTGGCTTAACTCAGGCAAAGTAGCTAAAACTTAATTTTTGCCCTTGTTGATACTATTTCAGTGCCTCCATGTATAACATCTGGTTGCCTTAGATACAGGAGGTAACTACAGCAACTAGATATTACAAGGAGAAGGATAAGAAATAGATTAACATTACTGAATTTGGCAGGCTCTAAAATAGCTCTTCTGTAAAGCAGAGGCAGGTGCAGAGGATGCAGCAGCACTGTGGGGCAGTGAATGGCAAAGGTGGCCACAGCAGGACAACACCCTGGCTTGAGGCTGTGTAAGTGTGTGGGTCCATTACCCCTTTACATCTGCTTGCAGCAGAATTACTGGCCAGAGAGTACCAAAATACCTGGGATGCTCAAAAGGGTTGCCCAGTATTTGTCTTGGAGCTATTTTCACAGTAAATCATCCCATCTCCACCACCCCACCCTCCCCAAACCTCTTTCCCTCAAAACTAAGAAAGATGCTGGGAAGTACAAGTTGTCCTCCCCAGATTCCTAACTAAAAGGGGGATATATGAGGTGAAAAGATTGTGGTGACCAGAATCACTGTGAGCCTGAACATGCTCACAGCCTAAATACCACCACTTCAGTGGCACAACTGACACCATGCCTTGGTAATGTAACATACAGTAGTGCCACAGAACAGATCAGAAAATGATGCACAGTCCTCATTTACTGATGATTTTGGTGCTTTTCAGAATAAATAGTTAAGCTGTTGGAAGGCAAGCAGCTTTCAGACTGTGTGTGGTGGTTGTCTTCCCTGTAGAAAGTCATTAAAGTGCACTGAAACACTCCAGTGACCTCTCTGCTCTAGACAGTAGGGAGGAGTGGGTGTTCCCAGATTTGAAACCATCCAAGACTGCCAGAAAGACGTGCTTATGCCCAAAATGTCTGTTTGACTTTTTTTTTTCTGGCTTGCAGGAAAAGCTGTGTTAATAAATCCGCCTGAAAAGCTGGATCCACATGCTGTCTGAATATCCTTCATCATGATTATTCCTACATAGAAATTTTCCCTACATAGCTAGGACAAAGCCTTCATTTCTTATTTGACTCAAAACTACAGTCATTTACAGAAGGAAGCCAGCACCACTGCTCCATCTGATGTATTTCATTAAAAATACTTGTAGGATCAGGGTGTTACAGTAGCCAACCAGCCTCAGTTCTGCAAATGAAAGGCATCACTCATTAACCCTGGCAACACTGTCTTCCAGACCACAAAGGGTGCTGCCTTATTATATTGCTTACATGTGAAATCCGAGCATCTAAACTAGAAGGTCCCCACCTCTTCACCTCAGCAGGCTGCTTGAGTGCAGTCTGCAGTTTTGCTTCACTTAGCATGTTTTCCTCATTAAACAGGCTAGTTGGTAACTGAAGTAAGTCCCTATTTTTCCCAGCAAATTGCCCTCAGAATTCTTTACTATTTATCTTCAGAGATGAGAATTGGTTAGATGAACAGCAGTGAAATTCAGCCTCAATAGATGTAAGTAATACACACTGGAGGAGTAGTGAGAGCTTTTTCAAGCACCTTAAGGGCTCTAAACTATCTACCACAATTTTGTAAAGCAACCCAGGTGGCAATGCATAGCTCAGTTAAAGTCATTGCTTAATATGCAATCAAAAATGCTGACAAGATATTGGAAAGTTTAAAGAATGTGTGCAAGTTAAAAAAAAAAATAAAAAAGAAAAATTTAAGATCATTTCAAATGCCTGAGCACTGGATATACTCCAGTATAATATTGTGTATTTACTGTTCAAACTATTTCAGAAAAGGTATCACAAGGGTTAGGAGGAATTTCATAAAGAACAGCAAGTGAGAAACCTTTCCAGTTAAAGTGACATCTGAAGGAGTGAGACTATATTCACTAGGAAGCAGAAAACTAGGAGGGGACCTGAGAGCAAGCATGGAGAATGAGAAATGATCTGGAGAGATCAAGAGCTTCTCCTTTTCCTTCTTTGTAATACAAATAGTGAATATTCAGCAAATTAGAAGCTGGGAAGTGCACAACATAAAAAAGGAAATACTTTTACACAGCCCGTGCAATTTAAATCCCTGGAGATGGTTGTGAAAGCAATATAGGAGGTTACTGCCTAGACCCCCTTTCCTATTTTGTACCTGCACTTGCAGACGCTTGAAGGACCATGTCCTGGCTCTTTGGTCACCCCACATCACCAGCTGAAACCTTGGCTTGAAACCTGAATGAAAGTGGCCATGTAGCGTGATATATGAGGTCTAGCAGCTAGGAGCTGGGGTACATGCTCTGCTCTATTTCATTATGGGACTGACAGGCAGCAACAGAGAGGTAGTAACGAGTATATAATGATACAGAGCTGCAGCTGCTGGCTCAGCAAATATAGGTCAGAGCTACAAAACCTTAATCTACAGAGAAAGCATGAATGTCAAAAACATAATTAGATTCGAGCAGGATTACAAGTTGTGTGGGTAACCAGAGACCTCAGAGTTCACCCAAATTAACTGATAGAGAATTTATCTCTTTCCATGTAGATGCAAATGGGACTAAGCAGCAAGACCTTCTGAAGACACAGTGACCTTGTCCAATACTTCAGAAAAATTGCAAACTTTTTCCACCCAGCAGGCAACATAGGGCCAGGACCTTTCAACAGCAGTGCTGCAAGCTCACCTCTGCAGTCTGCTGTTCAGACACTATTAGCTGGGCGGTATTCAAAATGAGAGGTCCAGTAGAGGAATGGGGTCACACCACCACAGCTTGGCACAGAGAAGCAAGTCATTGTTTCTGGGGCCACAATCTGCCAGAATACTGGTTCATCACTGTGTGCCAAAGAGTGATGTACATATGTGAAGCATCAATGTGTGCTAAACAGTGACGTATATATGTTAAACAGTGAACATCACCGTGTGTTAAACCAAGAAGAAATCTCAAGCCAGACAGAAATTTCACAGAAATCAAATAGCTTTTTACCTGTGAAGTTCCCTTTTGACAATTCAAACCCATGTTGTTGTAGCTGGATGTAGGAGGACAGGTGAGGGCAGGGCTCCTTCTGTGGGCTGGAGGGGTAGAAGGGCTGGTAGCAAAGCTGGTGTTTGGGGGAGGAGCAAAAATGTCAGGTTAGGAAACATTATGACTTAGAAAGTAAAATACAGGCTTCAGTTTTACGAGGCCTTCGCAAGAGCATTTTTCTTGACATGTGCCAATATTCATATGTGGGCTAGTCACACAAGCAGTGCTGCTAGGTGCAGAACACTTAATGATTCCAATGGGAAAGTCATATATGGGCTGCTTGCAGAATCCAGGAACCCTGAGTTGCACATAACATCTTTGGTAATGTGACAGTCTTAAGGGGATAAGCTGTTCTAATCAGACTTCCGTTTAGGGAAGGAAAAGAGACCCTTCAAGTCTTGCTCTTTGCAGGCGTCTTTCTCACTGTTAATCTGAAAAGTGACATTGTTTCTTTTCTCTGAGGCAGAGCCACGATTACTTAATTTGTAGCCACTGAAGCCTATGCCAAAAAGTTTTGTGAAAAGAAGCATAGATTTTCACAGCTCACTTGAAAACTAAAATGGGGACAGAGAGAGGAAGACCTAAGTCTAGTCAAAACTCAGTGTACGAGGTAGTATCCCACTGGGATGAGGGTTTAAGCCCCCCTACATGAGCTCTATCTCAAGGAGCAGGGTGAAGTAAGGCTATCCACTCAAGATTAGGGTTTTTTCTTTATAGTGCCATACAGTGGTTTGAACACTGTACCTGCCCTTGGTCATTCTCTGATATTTGGGACATTAAGCCCTGCGTTAGTCTACAGAGGCAGAAAAGCAGCCCGGGCTTTTTGTGATGGGACCCGCTTTTTATAGAACTGGGTTATTGAGACTAGTTTGAACACAAAAAAGCCAACTAGACTCGTCCATGGCCACTAAGCATCTGAGGCTCACCAGCCTTCCATGAAACAACAAATGGCTCATCCTTGGGCAATTTAGGAAGTGAGAAAAGATTTTCAGTGAGACAAGATTTTCAGCGAGACAAGATTTTCAGCAAGAAAATCTTTCTGGTGCCTTTGTCTTTAAATCTATATGCATGTAACTTTGGTGAAAACAGAGAAAAAATTCTTTCAGAATGAATCCGCTTGCTTAAGAGTCAAGTACTATGTATTTACTATATACTATTAATATTACTTTTCAGCATTGCAATACAACATTCACTCTTTAACAAAGCATGTAATGCCTCTTGTCCTGGTTAGAACGGCTGGGACCAATTCATCACTGGATGGGTGCAACCCAAAACTGTGTATTCTATAGCCATCCATGCCATTTCCCAGAAACTGTTGTCAGTAGAGACCTGCAAGGTGGGAAGATGTTCCTATACCCTTTTATGGAATTCCTCGCTCTGATACCCTTTTATGGAATTCCCCGCTCTGATACCCTTTTATGGAGGAGGGACTGAGCATCCGCATGCCCTTTTATGGAATTCCCTACTCTGAGGGAGGGACTGAGCACTCCCGCCTGAACTGGAGAGTATATAACTGGGAGTTTCAGAACCTTGCCTCCTCTGGTGGGATCCAGAGGAAGACTCCAGACCACTGCCTTCAACTAGACTGAGACCACCACCCTCGACTGGACTGCAATCACCACTTCTGACCAGACTGCAGCAGCTCTCCCACCAGCAGGTTTATTCCCTCTCCCTTTGCTTTGGACTCGGGGGTGGGCCAAGGTACACCACTCTTGTTCATACCCTAGGGTGCTGGTTTATACATTTGGGTTTTGTGGGTTAAAACCAATTGTCTGTCTGTATAATTGTACTTATTGCATTATTTTAATAAATTGTTATTCTGACTTATAAATCTCTCTTTTGAATTGAGTTCATTTTCCCTTGCTGGTTAACTTTTAAACCAGCACACCTCTGCTTTGTTAAAAGCTATCTTAGGCGAACCCAAGTTCTGTTTGTGTTGTTTTTGATGGAGTTTGAATCAGTACACAAATATTCAACTATTTTTTAACACTGTGTGTGATAGCTACTAGTGCAATGAAAGACTACCAGGATATTACCAGGCTGCCAATATTTGCTTTAAAAATGTAACTTTTTATTGTAGCAATATTACAGTTTCATACCTTTTTTTTTCTACTATATGTAATCTTTGTTCACAAATTTACAATCTTATATTAATGCTTTCCTTTTTAAGATATATGTATGCTCTTCACATATAAGCTAGATTTTAGCCAGAAATGGCAATTGGGAAATATGCACCAATGTATTTCATATTTAAAACTCAGTGTCATCAACAGACTCAAAAGTACAGAAGTTATAGTAGTTATAAAAGGAATATTTTTCTCTTTGTTGAGTTTGTTAAACAGAATGCAGTTCTCACTTTAGGAAAGCATGTCCAGGTTAGACTTAGCAGGAAAAAGTTACTTCCATATTATAATTTACAATAGAGTAAATTGATTTCCCCCCCCTCCAGAATTTCTACTCTCAAAGACAGCTCAGAAATGAGAAGACTTCTAGGAAAGGATTTGAAATGGAGACAACTCTTGTCCCAGTACAACAAGAGTCAGAGAAGAAAGCTTTAATTCAAGCACAAAACAGTCTTTGACTTCAAAGTTTTAATTTCTAGCTGGCACGGGACCAATAAAAGCAATCATTTCCTCTTTAGATTTTGTTTTCTACTAATTGAATGTCTGCTCTTGTAAAGCACATTAGTGAGTGGCACACAGCGCTGGCTGCAGCCCAGCTTGCTGAGCTCCTGAGTTTATCCATTTGGTAAAACACATAATTATGTGCATTGTGTTCACAGAGCCCAAGGTCCCACTGACTTTGACAGCTGATAAGATCTCATTATAAGACCATCAGCATCTGTTCATAAGTTATTATTCCTCCCATTCAGATTTCAGTTACGTTATTTGCTGTGGCTGTTTATCCTTGTTGGCTAAGGATTTCAAAGCAGCTTCAGGGATTTAGATACATTTTCCATTTTGTGTCCATATTTACATTTCCTTGAAGAACCCCAGTTACCCTATTTATAGACCCTTGTTAAGCTCCATGGGCAAAGCAACCTCGTGGGCTTTGGACACAAAATTTATACATTTCACTTAAGGATTGGACAATGGGTGAAACAGGCTAAAATATGTATTCAAAGATGACAGGAATAATATGTTCTGCGTATATAGTGGCCTGAAAACAGGAATACAGGCTTGAACCAGGGCATCAGTGACCTAATTCAGACATTAGGAAGAATTACTTAGTGATAGAGGAAGAGTAACATATTAAGACTATAATGCCGTGGGATGCTGAAGTGTTTCCATCTTCAAAAGGAGCATGGCCAGCTTCTTTTGAAGCTGAAGGGAGGTGATTCTACCCCTGTACTCTACTCTGGTGAGACCCCACCTAGAGTATTGCATCCAGCTTTGGGGTCACCAGCACAGGAAGGACATGGACATGTTGGAGCGAGTCCAGAGGAGGGTCACCAAGTCTATTAGAGGGATGGAACACCTCTCCTATGAGGAAAGGCTGAGAGAGTTGGGGTTGTTTAGCCTGGAGAAGGCTTTGTGGTGACCTAATTGTGGCCTTTCGGTACCTGAAGGGAGTCTACAGGAAAGATGGAGAGACACTTTTTACCAAGAGCATGCAGTGACAGGACAAGGGGAAATGGAATCAAACTTTAAGAGGACAGCTTTAGTTTAGATATTAGGGAGAAATTCTTCACTGTGATGGTGATGAGACATGGGATCAGGTTGCTCGGAGAAGCTGCGGATGTCCCATCCCTGAAAGTGTTCAAGGCCAGGTTGGATGGAGCTCTGAGCAACCTGGCCTACTGGAAGGTGTCCCTGCCCACAGCACCGGGATTGGAACTAGATGATCTTTAAGGTCCCTTCCAACTCAAACCTTTCTACAGTTCTGTGGTTTTAAGGGCAGGTTAGGTTGTATGGTATTTCATGCGCAGCCGTGCCTCCTTTCAGGCTGGCCCTTCAGGACCCCTCTGGCTTTGTGGCTCTGCAGTTTCGCACAGCTCGTAGGGAGAGTGTTACCCGGGGCCGAGGTGAGGATTGCTGAGGGCGGTGGAGGCGTGAGGTAGCGCGTCAGAGCTGAGGGCTGCCGGTTGGGGTTGGCTGCCCGCGCCCTCGCTTCGCTCGCCGTACAGCAAGCAGGCTCTCCCTCCTCGCTGTTGGGAGGCCAGAAGAGGCCGTGCCTGGCGGGGACAGCAGCCCTCGGATACAGGGGCTGGCGGCGAAACGCGCCTTACCCTCCTCCCCTGCTCCGGGCGGGCCCCGCCACCGCCCCCTCAGGGCACGGCTGCCCTGCGGCGCCACCGCGCGGCCCCGGGCGGCACAGGCGGGGCGGGGACACACCGCCGCGGCGCTTCCGGAGGGATCGCCTGGCTGATCCCAGCCTTGTATGCGTAAATGTATACATCCAAACGTGTGCACGTGTGCATGGCTGCTAAAGACGTTACGTGCGCCTACCCGATAGCAAACGGCGACCTGCTGATTTCCATGCGGCGCTGTCAGGTGGAAAGCATCTTCTCCGGCCTCGCGCGCAGTCAGGAGTCCATAAGCTATCACACATGATGCTGGCACCGCTCAGGACAGCCAGCGTTCTTCGTGCACACTGGCGGCACGGAATAACACACCACGCTGGAACTCCTAAGTTTCCATTTTGATCACATTGCTCAAACATGAGAATGACTCACCCACCATACCGAAAACCGTGACCTTTGTATTTGCACCAAAAAAGGAATGATAAGCTTGGGACAGGGAGAGAATACTAGAGAAAAGGGGGAAAAAAGCACATAAAATCCCCAAACCCAAGCATGTCTTTACTCTTTGAAGCATAGTCAGCTGCTGTTATTCAGATGCAGGCTAAAGAAGTTGTGGCTGTTATTGGGTTTGTTTAGCACAAACTCCAAGGGAATCAAGTCAGTGGCTCTGCAGTCCCTGAAGCAGGCATATTCTGGTCACAATAAAGCAGGGTGGGCTTTGTAATAAAGCAAAATAAATGGGGTTTTTGTGCCCATTCATCCAGTAAAGGAACCATGTGAGATTTTTCAATTTGGAAATAGACTCCATATTTGATGTAGAGCAATCCTACCCTTCAGTCATCCCCAGAAACAAAAAGTAACAGAATCACAGAATATGTTGTGTTGGAAGGGACTCAAAAGGATCACCAAGTCCAACTCCTGGCCTTGCACAGGACCATCCCCAAGAATAACACCATGTGCCTGAGAGTATCGTCCAAATGCTTCTTGGACTCTGTCAGGCTTGGTGCTGTGACCACTTCCCTGGGAAGCCTGTTCCACTGCCCAACCACTCTCTGAGTGGAGAACCTTTTTCTAGTATCTAACCTAAACTCATGCTGTGAGGAACAAAATGCTGGCACTGAAGAGTGCTTACTGTCAAAGTAACGCAAACACGGAGATACAAAAGGAAACAAATTTTCAAGACTTTTAAAAATCGTTAATGGGACAGAATTCTTTATTATGTTTTTCCATCTCCTCCCAAGGAAGAACAAAACCACTAAGCTAATTTCTAGTATTTTTGATCCACAGAGCACCAGCTGGAACAGTTACTACAGTGCAGATAAAAGCATAGTGTAGTGGCCATGAATGGGACCTGACAAAGAACATGACTGAAGAGAACAGACTCAAAGCATATCAACATTTAAATGTAGTAGGCCAACCTGACTGACAAAACCTAAGCACTGAAGTGGATTTTTTATGCCTCTATCATACTTGGAGCATCCTTTCAGACAACGGGGACAAAACCCTTGCAATGAATTTTTTGTAAGTGTGTAAGTGAAGACAGTGAACTGGACAGGTTTCTAATGTATCCCTGAAGGGTTGCACATCCAGCAGACAAGTTGGATCCATGGGGTGAGGATGAAAAGAACAGGGGGTTCAGGAAACATTTATGAGTAGCCTGCTGAGATGATCATTAGAGCTACTTGCATCCATCCCATTCTCCAATACATTAAAAAGGGTGTTCTCAGAAGGAAATTTGTCCATGCACCAGTGGGCAGCTGCATTTTTAAGTAGAAACCCCTGTTAAAGAAAATTTTTCTGTGTTATAGTATGAGCTCTACCATCTGTTGTCTAGCTCATTTATCACCAGCTAAGCTTGCAAAAAACCCAAAGAGGAACTGAAATGATGCAAAAGGCAAATGTCCTTGGGGAGACTGTTTTGTAATTCCCACAGGGAGCAAGAACTTTAGTGCTTTAGCAGCGGCTACAACACAAAAAGAGAGATAAATGAATGTTAGAACTGAACAAAACCAGAGTGAATAGAGTAAGCTGCTTCATGAAGGCTATGTAATAGAGAACTGTAATGGCAAGCCTGCATGCTGAGAAACACCTTCTAAATCCTCATTTAAGATGCTTCAAATAATTGAGACTTTGTATAAATAGCTTTCCATTAAAATCCAGCGAAGACCAATAGGAACAGCCTATTAGGCCAGTAGTTTCTGCATTTGAAATGGTTTGTCCTTCTGTGCTGCCTATGGCCAATTTCAGTCCATTTTGTATATAATGATTTTTTTTGAGAGACACACACAGAGACCTGATTTCACCTGATGGAAACCCTGGATCAGTTGCTGGCTGCTTCTTCCTTCCCCTGTGGGAAAGAGAGGACCCAGGTCTCACTGGATAACACTTGGTACAGGCCACTGGAAACAACAAAGCCTCCAGGATTCTGCTGCCCACCTTGCCTCCTCCAGAGGGGCAGGGGTCATATCCAGCAGCTGTCTTCTCCCCACATCTCCACAGGGCAGTGAGAACGGGGAGCACAGCTCTTTCAGCCTCAGCTCCTTGCTCCAGCTCCAGCCTTGCTTCTCACCCTCCCCTTCCTACAGGCGAGAAGTTGGAAGGTCCATCCCCAGGCACAAGATAAAGTTTTTAGACCTATAGCCAGACAAAGGCACAACAGCGGGGAACTGGGTGAAATGTTGGGGGTTTCTGTCATTTTAGAAACCAATTGGGGAAATGGCTCTATTAGAAAAAAAGCAGCAGCTTCCAACCTTTTGAGGAAAGAGAAAAGGTGGAAGAGGAGGAGGGGTTATACTCCAAGTAAAAGAGCAACTTGAGGACACGGGCAAGAGGGCAGGTCAGCTAAGTGCCTTCAGGTCAAAATCAGAGGTGTTACCATCAAGGGAGTGTGGTGGAGCTTGTGGTAGGTGTCTGCTATGGAGGACCTGATAGGTCAAGAGAAACAGATAAAATCTTCTTCAAACCAATTGAAGACTGACAGTGGCAGCCTTGGTTGCACTGATAAGATTACCCTAAAGAGTGTGAAGAAGGTGTGTAGAAGAATAAAGCCCCAGACCTTCACAGGAGGAGATTTCATCTTGCTCAGGGAGCTGTTAGAAGGTATCCCAGAAGAGTCTGTCTTGGAAGCCAAAGGTGACCAGCAGCATTAGGAGACTTTCAGAGACAGCATTCTCCAAGCACAAGAGCAGTCCATCCACCTACGCAGGAAAAGGAGCAGGCACAGCAAGAAACCAGCTTGGTTGAACAGTGGGATACTGAGAGAACTGAGGTGCAAAAAAAAAGGAACATGAGAGTGATAGAAAGGGGAACAGGCTTCCAAAGCAGAATACAGAAATACCACTTAGGCATGCAGAAATGTAGAGAGAAAGAGTAAAGCCCAGCCATAGCCCAAACTGGCAAAAGGTGTCAAGAACAGCAAGAAAGTACTAACATACTGCATGTATGTTAGCAAGCAGAAGGACAAGGAAAAGGTAGGTCCACTGTTAAATGGAGTTGGCAAGTTAGTTATAAATGACAGAGGGAGACCTGAAGATTTTCCTTCATGCCTTCTTTGCCTTGATGAGGAAGGTCATCCTCCCAAGTCTCTATGGAAGCAATGATGGAGCAAATAATAAATTGCTGACAGTGGAAGAAGGCTGAGTTAGCTGAGGTATGTGTTGGCTTCTCCCAGTTGCCTTCTTCTCCTTCATGCCTGGAAATATAGGTTGACTAATCTGTAATTTCCCAAATATTCCCTTTTCCTCTTTTTGTAGGTGGGTGTAACATTTGCCCTTTTCCAGACTTTCTCTGAACTCCATGACCTGTCAAAGATGTTAAAGTGTGCAGTGATGTTGGCAAACCCTTTCAGTAGCCTCACATGCATTCTGCCAAGTCCCACTGACTTTTATACGACCTGCTTGTACAGGTGGTCCCAAAAACTCCTGAGCTCCTTTGCTTTCCTTGGAAACCTTTCTAACACTTTCCTGTGAAGCTGAAATCAGGAGCAATTTCACATGTGGTCATCTTCATATATTGTATAGAAATGTGAGACTGTCAACAGAAATATGATGCAATGGACCTGTCAACTTTGATGTAAGTAAAAACTGGTGCAATGTCCGAGGATCAATGAAGTGGTCAGGCAAGCTACAGAATGAACCAGAAGGACTGTGGTAATCCTCAGCCAAAGCAAAGAAACCATAAGCCAGGTAGCCAAAAGGAAAAGAAGAAGAAAGAAAAAAGAATGTTAGAACATATTGGATCGGACACTCTGGCGTGCTTGTCTACTGCATCATGGTTCCTTAATGCTATGCTGTCACTGCCTTGTTCATAAGCCAGAGAGAATTGTAATAAAACAGTTTTACCCTAAGTTCATGCTCATGTATGCTCACATTTTACAACACAACAGATGTTGGACAATGTGAAAAGTGTGCTGGAGGGTCTGAAGGCAAGACTGGAACAAACCTTGCTGCAGAAAGGACACAATCAACTTGGAGGTCACAACCAACTTTGATGCCCAGCAGAAGGACAAAACAAGCAACCACAGTAACAAAGTGAGAGCAACGGGAAATGCAGGCATATGCGGGGGTCTGCCAAGGTGCTGGTGGAAGTGAATTCTCCAATCATTGTAGATTATTTTTAAGGGTGGAGGGGGTGTGGGGTGGTGAGGGAGCACTGTTGCCTAATTTGAATGGAGGTATCTATAAAACTATAGCTCTATTAAATACCTGATTAGCACAAAGACATTCTTCAGCAGGGTTCTGTTTTATGATAGACACAGAAGTGTAATTGTTCGGATACGATCAATATAATAAAAGGAAGGGAACTTGAATGGACAAGTGGAAATGACATTTCAGTCATGCTACTCCCAGGTATGCTGTAAGCCTTGCAGAGTTACTTCCAGTCTCTGTGAGAACACGTAGCAAAGTACACAGATTAACAGCAGTTACCGTTTATATTGATCTTTAATGCCATAGCGTGTTCCATGGGGAAAAGAAGTACTCCTCCAGTGCCCTCGAGCAAAAGGTTGTTCCTGGTTTCCCATGGCTATGTGCAGAATTACTGCTGTCCTTCTAGGTCTGAAGTGGCTGAGTTTCAAGAACACCTAATTTTTTTTTTTATTTTTTTATTTTTTTTTTATGGCCAGTCTTCGCGAACGAAGATTTTGGGAAAGGTCTTTTACCTTTCCAGCCTGTGCAATGGATTTTTTAGGTGAGGCACAGCCTGCGCTGAACTGAGCCCACCCTTTAATCCTAAGGTTCATCTACCGGGGCCAAGCAAGCTTGGACAATGGCAGTGAGGTCCTCAGGACGTAGGTTTGTTTAGAGTGACCTTCTCATAGATGGATGGCCTCACAGGGCTAACGGGCTCCATCTGCCCGGGGGGACCATAAGGCATGTGACTCCTCAGACTAAAAGACTTGTAAAAATGCATGCTGTGCAGGAGGAAGTTTCAGCTGGAATCAGTGCCTAGTTCTCAGCAGTAAAGTATTACCACACGAGATCTATGAGAGCTCCTATTTGGTTCTGTGCATGAGTGGAATGTGCATTGTGGCACATACCGTGGAAGGGAAGCACTTCTTGTTAAAACAATTCTACATACAAAAAATGTTACAAAAGCCTAACCAGGGATGTATTTATATTAATATTTTGCTCTTTTTTTTTAATAGGCACAGGTATATAATAATGTCTTTTCTTCTCCCCATTAATTGAAATAAAATCTTCACTTTTTCTGAAATAAATCTTTCAGATTTTTATTATCATTAATTATGTGTATTACAATAGCAGCCAGAAGCCTCCAAATTAGTGCCCAATGCATAGGTCCCTGTTGTACAAACAGATGTTAAAACCAGCCCCAGCTCCAAACTGACGACAAATGAAATCATGAGGATAAAGTTGTCCCTTTGGGATCCATGTCTAAGCAGTCAGGCAGAGACCCAGGGAGCATGCAGCATGCTGATGGCTGTGATATTGTTTCTTCACTTTTGGGTAGACTCCGGAGGAAGAAAAAGAATTGGACCTCTTGGTGCATCACATTTTCCATGCAGGACTCTTTTCTTCATGTTTGCTGATGATCCGAGTTTCAATCCTTGCTCAGTAGGAACCTGAAATTCAGTGAGTAAAAAACGTGTCCTCATTGAGGACACGTAGTAAATTCCCATTGTCTCCTCTCAAACCAGGATTTTGTGCTCTCTGCTCTCTGGTGGAGGATACAAACCAAAGGAAGAAAGAAGCTCCAGAGGGAGAAGGAGGAGAAGACAGACTTTCAGACAGGTAGTTTACCCAGAGCCCAAGAATTCAGTCCCACCTGCCCTGTAAATGGGGCTGGTTGAATGCTTTCCAGCAGGACTGATGTCCTGGAGAATGCTTTCCAGGAAAATACAACTGAAAAAATTAAGATGAAGTGGGAAAATAGCTACACCACCTTGCCTGAAGGTGGTTCTGTTGCCTTGTCCCTATTACACCAGTGCCTAGGGGATAGAGAGTTACTCCAGAGGAGGCTAGAAAGAGATTATAAAAGATCCAGCAGGAAAGACAAAAGAATACCACAGATAAGAGAGCCTCAGCCACAGGCCTTCAGAGAAGCAGAGGTAGCTTGAGCCATCACTGAATCTACCTGCCTGGCTAAGTCTAAGCTAGGGTAGTCTAGTTTTATGAAGGCCACGCAGACTGGTTGCTCATGCACACTTTTTGTCAGCCACCCAAGAGAGAGTCTTACATTTATAATGAACTTTACATCCCAGGTATATAAGCAATGCAGAATTATTCTCCTGAGGGGTGAAGGTGGCTAAGCGCATCTTTTTGTTTTATGCATGAGAAGCTCATCATGACAGTGGTCACCTTGTCAGCTTTATAGGTGCTCTTCCCTCATAGAGCAATACTACTGCAAATAGACCAGCTGTACACTGAATCTCAGCTTTAAAACCTTCCTGGGGAGGAGCTCTCCCTACCAGAGACCTTTTCCACTAGGGAAGCTAAAACTACACTAGGTAAGAGATCCCTTTGCTGTCTGGCAGGAAACACAGCACTTGCCTTCCTGAAGGCTCAGGCTGCACATAGGTTCCTGCAGCACTCATATATGAAGCAGAATGTCAGAACATTTCCTCCTGTCAGAAAATCATTAAAAATCTTATACTTTTCTCTTGAGAGTTCCTTGAGATTCTGTTCCCTTCACGTTTTTCTCCACAGTGGCTGCTGGAGGAGGCTGAAGGATACTGGATCTGAACCAAAGCCAGTTGAGTAGCTGACACTCCCTTCTAAATACAACTACTATTATTCTTTAATGCCAAACCTTTGGTCCCATTGCTCATCAGCTCTCAGTGTGACAGTGGCTACACTGACTTCAGCTCATACAGTCCAAGTTCTGGCGATAGCTTCGTGCTACCTAAATAAGTCTCTGCTCATTAATAAAAATATCAGAGGGAATGACAAAATTGTTTGACCAGATGAAGGAACATGTGTTTGACCCTGATTAAATTCTCCATCTTTGGGTAACGCCTCCCTCTTCTGTCACTGAGGAAATACACACAGCTGGTTATCACAGACCCTTCCTCCACCTGCTACCAGCAATGTGTCTTAAACTATAGCAATGTTATTCCTGAAGCAGCATACCAGGCACACATCACTCTCATCTCCAGGGGTTTGAACTCCACTGACAAGGTGCAATAAGGCAGAGGTGAATCAGGGTCACTATAAATGCTCTTTGCTCGAGATTAATCTGATACGCTTTTAAGGCATATCAGCTCTATTTTGCCTGTTATCATCCGCTTGTGGCAGCATCACACACACCTATTTATACCCACATGTTAATAAAGGGCAGACCAGGATCTTGGCTCTGGCACTGGTTTGAGACTGGAGCATCTGCTTCCTTGGGGAAAGATGGAAAGGGTTGATGTCACCAGCCAGATCACCACAGGGAGGCAAAGGCTGGCAGTGGCACCACAGCTTCCTTCCACCACCAGAGGCCCAAGACCCAGCAAAATGGATACAGCTTAGTTGCAAAAAGAAAACCCCAAGGCAGTGCTCAGGGGCCCCCATGAGTCCAGTCCTCTGCCATGTTGTTTCCTCTCTGGGAGCGCCCTGCACACCCGACCAGCAGTGCTCTCCTCCTCACAGAGTCCCCAGACCAAAGGATCTTAACTCCCTTTTGACGCTTGCCAGGGAGAGGTGCCAGGGAATGAGGGTCAGGTAGGGAGACCATCACCCCATCCAGGGAGAGGAGAAAGCTCTGCTGCTGCTTCTGTGATGTGGGGGCAGAGCGCCCAGCTTCATGTGTGCGCCTGTCCCCATTGGTCACCTCCCAGTGAGAGCACCACCACCACTGGCATGTATGTCACGAGGATCCTTTCCAGCTGTAAAATTTCCCAAGAGACACCAGGGGCAGCAAGTCTCCCAGTCTGTCACGACACCTGGGATTTTGGCAGCGTGGCGGCAGCCCCACGTCCCGTCAGGGGCTGCCTGTCAGCGCCCTGGCCCACAGTGAGGACACCGTTTCCCTTCAGTTTAACACCTTCTCCGAGAAGTGTCCCAGCTTCCCCTCCTCCTGCACGGGCTGTGAGGCTTGTCCACAGCAGGATGGGCCACGCTCCTGGGCCAGGGCTACACCAGGCCACCGTGGCCCCCCACTCCCTGGGGCTGGGCAAGCACCCTGCAGCTCTGCACACTTCTCCTTGTAGTGCTGGGCATTGCCGGCAAAAGTCTCGCAGCGGCTGAGGTTTTCTTCCTGCACGGGGCTACCCACATTCTCCTCGTTTGGCCCAGAGGCCGTTGTCCCCTCCTGAGAGTTTTGGCTAAGGTAGACAACAATGATGTCGCCCTTGAAATTCATTACTTGTCCACTTGAGATAAAGGTGGAGTTACTGTTTCCAGTCACATTTCCTGGGGAAGGAGAGGGGAGAAAAGAAGACAGTCATGATTAATATTTTCCCCTCACAAGGTGGATGCTTAGCGCAGTGAACTTAATCTGCTGTGGTAGCTTTACTCTTGTTCCATTATTTTTTCCCCCGTGACATGAGGATGCTCTTAGAATCAATGCCTTCCACTGGGCCTTTTAATTATTTCCATTTTTGTCTCCTCAGGACAAAGTCTGTCATATAAGGGAGCCTGTCTGGAAGGCTTGGAAATATTTTCTCTCTGAGCTGTGATCTGGGAAGCAAGAGAGAGTGGGAGGATCTCATGTTCCCTGTGCTGCCTGATGCACAGGCTGTGTCCAACTTACCTGTGGTTTGTGGTGTAATTATTTCTAATTATGAGATTTATTAGAGTCCCAGAAATCACACTGTTTAACAGAGGGGAAATAAAACCCCAACCAATCCCACAATGTGGGCTAGGCAGTAGGCTTACTGAACAAACACTGAAAGGCTTAGTGTCAAATCACACAATCACACAGTGCCCAAATGACATGGAGCTTATATGATTATCTTATATTGTCCTGATCCTCTATGTAGGTACACTCTGGTACTCATCTAGCACCCTTATGGATTTACCTGGATATATACCAACTCAAGTGAAGAGACTGAGTCTATATTATAGTAAACTAACAGAGTTATAGTTTCTGTCAGTCTGCCTGCGATTAGAGATTTTTCAGTATAAATTCAATCTTTCTGCTATTCAAGAGGTGGGTCACTGATTCAAGTGACAGCAGGACCAGGCTCCGGGAATTAATAAACTCTCCGCAGAACAGAAAGAAAATAACTGGGAACAAACTTTCAACATCAAACTAACAAGTTTGTTAAAGTTTGAAAATTAAAAAAACCAAAGAAACCAAGTAAACAAAATCTTCCTAGCCTGTGAACACTCTTCCTAACAAATGTTTTTCCTGCTGTGCTTCACTTAATCATGACTTGACTAGTCTGAGACCTTTTAGATGTTTTGTGCCTTTCCTCTTCACATTCCTCAGCACTTCAGACATTCCCATTTTCATTGCAGCTAAGCGTAGCCCAGACCAGTAAAATACTGTTTTTCCAGCGGCCATGGGGATGTTTGCACATCAGCATTGGACATTGGGCTCCAGCTGTGCAGAATTAGGACCTGTGCCTGCTCATAACTGAGTCTGGGTAGCACTTGGGCATCTCTCTAATAGGCCCCCCTAAGCAATCTTATTTCTTTCAGCTAAACCACTGCATTGCCAGCTCTCTGCTTTCTTTCCAAGTGTTATTGATTAACATGAGGTGTCCATAAGAGTTTTCTCTGCGGGAGTTTTTCTGTGCCAGTTGTCCCCCCTATGTTCAATTCAGTTTGGCTGTTTGCCATCAACAAAACTCCTGGGCATAATGGGAGTACAAAAAATAACTGTTTGCTTTAAACAGATTGCCTGTCACTAGCAAAAGGTGCTGTGAAGTTTACCAGTGCTCAGTACAAGATCAAGAATTTAGAAATATATGTGGCAGTGGGGAGGGAAACAAAAAAAAAAAGGTAGATTAACACATTTATAATTTTTAGTTGAATGTGGCTGGCAAATCTTCAGTGCTTTCTGAAGACACCATACTGAAACAAAAGAATGTTTGAGGCCCAAAAGCACAAAAAATGGACACATGAGCTTCCTAGACTGTACTAAGTGAAGTGGTTCCAACCTGAAAAGCTTAAGGGACACCTTCAGAGTGAAAGTGTCATTCTCTGCAGTGTTTCGATCTCTTCAGACTATCTGATGATATTAGTTACACTGACAGATTAATCTTTGTGGTAATAGTTCACTAAGAACTGGGACAACACAGGTGAATAATTTTCTCTGAGACATTTAATGTCCTCTAGGTGGTAAGAACTGTTTGTTGCTGCCAAACCAGGCTGGTTTGGGATCCGGAAGTGAAAGGCTCTGCAAAACCATCTCTTACTGTGAGTCACCTAAGTGTTCCCGCACTCATGCGTTATGCTGTAGCCCTACACAGGACTTGAGGTGGGCATGAACCGACGCTTCACGTTCTGACTGCCTCCAGGCTTGTGGGGTTTGAAAGCATGCTTGAAGGCTTACCTCTATCTCCAGTGGTGACCCCTGTAAATGGCACCTGTCCAGAGGTTCACTTTGGTCCTCTAGGGTTGTTTCACAGGAGGGACAGAGTTTGATGTTTCTGTTGTCATTTTAAGTGTTAGGGAACTAAAACCAAAACGTCATGGAATTTCCTCCCCATTTTCCATTGACCCTCTTTTGTACCATTCTGTCTTAGCAGGACTGTGTGCAAAGCCTGGTGGCTTCAGTTGCTTTGAATAGTTTTACAGAAAGTTATTTTACAAGCACATTTATTCCATCTGGGCACTTCACAAGGCCTGGCAAAATGACCGATGCTGATGCAGCTCCACGTGCAGGCCCAGTGTGGCTGGGGTGCTTTGGTGTGGAATCTATGGCTAAGCCCTGTCCCAGTCCTTTTGCAACCACGTGTTGCCAGCAGGGCATAGCCATTCTGTGGACAGAAAAATTACTCTGCCAGCAAGCCACATTACCTACAGATTAACTAGTCCACACTCTGATACTGCCCACAGCTCAGTCAGTACCTTCCTACAGTTGTACCTAAAAAATGGCGAATTAGGAACACAGTATCTGTGCTCAGGTTTCACCAGATGGCACTAAAGCATGTACATATCTGAAAGCACAAACACAATTAAAATCCCATATAAAGATATACGCTGCAGATCTAAGATGGCACTTTCTAGCACATCGCTTAAATTCAAGCTCTCCTGTTTGCTCTATTGTCTTAATATTTTCCTTAATATTTTCTCTTTTTCTTTGTGTCAGATTTAGAAAGAAAAGCAGTATCAAATACAACTTTACTTTCAGTTTTATCTCAAGAGTCATCTTCCAACAATAACAAAAAAGATAATCTGTGTTCTCTTTATTCCTGCTGCATTTTGTACAGACCAGACAGCAACCAAACTGCGTCAGGATTTCAGGAAACTGAAGCAGCAGAAAGAGTATTTGCTCTTCAGAAGATGAACACTACACACTTTCAGACTACCATATGGCGTGCATGTTGAGAGAGGAAGGACCTTCAAGTGTGTTGTTTTGGGGCTTTGGCAGACTAACAAGAATGTCTCTGTAAGAAACTTTAAGGCACGACATGGTTTTAAAGAAGGGCATCTTACAACTGCTGTGGGTATTACAGTAATACTTGGATGTCCTACTCAAAACTAAAGTCTCATTATGCTTGGCAGTGCATTGATAGAAATAAAAATAGAACATCTGACTTTAAGATTTATAATCTAAAATGACTAATAAGACATGACAGGCAGATTGCAGACTTTTACACTGAAAAAAAGTCTGAGGGAAGAAGGTTTCATCCAGAGAAGGCTCATAACTTCCCTTCTGATGTGTTTTTTTTTTGGTGATTTTTTCCTCTGTTTTCATTTGACAATTTTGATATATTTACTCGATAAATTGGTAGACATTTAGCAAGTTGGCATCAGTGTTTCAGAGTTGTTTAGGGGACAAAGCACGTGTGTATGGAGAAACAGTGCCTGTATGAAACTATTTTTGTGTGAATGCTTATATCCTAGTGAATTAAAATGAAAGAGCTAAAAGCAGAAAATTGTACATTATCTTTCACACCGGGTGCGGCCACCAGGTTACAGCTCCACCTGGAGTTTCACTGACCACCGTATAAATGTAACTGGATTTAATCTATTAGCAAAAACATGCATGCAGACTGTTGAATGGAAAATATCTGTCTGAGCATTATGCACCCTTCCTTGACTCAGCCTCTACATCCCTATATTGTCTTACTTCTAAGTTTCCTCCAACACCCAAACCTGCTAACAGAACTGCCTGGCCTCTGCAGTGACAGCCAGACGATGGGTTCTGCATTGCTGGTTAGATCAGGGCAGGACAATGGTCCCTCACTGGGTTCATACTATTGGCAGAATTCACTACAAACCAAGTGGCCTTACTATTTCAGGTTTGTTTTTCAGATTAGCTTCAGGGCAATTAAGTGAAAAGGCATAATTTTATTTTTATCCTAAATCAGATCCTCTGAATTCTACTGATCTAGCACAGAGAATAATCCTACACAGTGGTGTATGGGTCAAGCTTAATGGGCTTACCAGATGCTGGAGGGAGGTCTGAAGTGCTGCTGTTTGTCCCTGAAGTGCTTCTGTGTGATCCTGAAGTGCTTCTGTTTGTGTTTTGGTACTTCTTGTTGGTACTATCTGAAGATGCATCTTCCAAACCATGATCATTTCCTAAAGTGCTCTGACCAGCAGAGAGAAAATTCAAACCACATGTGCACTGTGCACAGGAGCCAGTTTCTGGGGAGGTGAAGGTACTGTCAGCCACAGCACAACAAGGTTTGTTCCACTTTTGTGGAGATTCCCTGTATGAAATGCCACACCTCACACAGATCTTCTCTGAGTCATAGTTTGTTGCAAAGCGATCTGTCTCTTTGTTGCCCGTTTCCTTCAGGCAACCGTGGGCATGTTGGCAAGATTTCTGAAGAAGCTGGTCCTTGGCAATGTGTGCCCCATCTGTGTTGGATGGAGGGTGAAATCCTTGAGAGACTGATATGTCCTCTGTGCTCCCAATCCCTGAAAAGCTGTCATTCTCCCCTGCCTCCATTGGTTCTGAAAACGATGACACAGTTTTACTGGCAGTCCGACTTACTAAAGATAAATAATCAGTGTTATTGAGATCCTTATCTGTGTATTCATCTTCTGTGGGAACTGGTGGGAAACGGTAATCATCAGTCTCACTTCCCACAGAAAAATCTCCTGCCTCACATGGCTCTGTGTTGGGGCTCCCGTCCCTGCATGGAGTGGGACCACTGGTGCAGCTTGAGTTTCCAGGGACAGGAGAGCCAGAGGGGCCCAGGAGACACATGCCTTCAGAGATCTGGGGTACAGCAGCATTTGTGATGTTCACAGTAACAAAAGCACCTCTAGGGGGCTCCTGAAAGAAATTCAAAGTAAAAACGTCTTCAGTAAAGAGATCAGCAGAAAGTTATTTTCTAGACAAAGAAGGAAAAGGTAGATCACGGTTCTTCCTCTGTGTGGAGCTGCTGAGGTTGAGCAGCACTGCTATATTTGAGTGTAATTCTATTCTGCTGTGAAACTATGACTAGTGATGCTGGGTTCAGTGGGTGAGCTGGTGGTCCAGGGAGGGGGGCAATAACATTTAATTTTGTGAGACCACCATTCCTAGTTCTTATGAGGTCACTTAAGAAGAGTTAATAAATCTAGAAGAGTTGTTGAATTCTGCTGTTCCTTATGGACCATCAGTAAGACCCATCTAACCGCTTATTAGATTTTGGAAACCCTCATGTGTCTGAAGAGCTGTTAGTCTGTGAAGGCCTTATTGGGTGCTGAATCTTTAATATCATGACTGAAGAAAGAACCTGGGTTGATTCAGAAGGCCTGAGACAAGCTAAAACAAAAGAAGTCATACAGACAAGGTTGCTTTAACAACAAAGTTAGGACAACAAATGCAAAGGCCCGTGACATCATGTTGTCAGTACTTGTCAAAGTAAAGCTGTATTTTGGTTGCAGCTCCAAAAAAAGGATTGGGAAGTACTTCAAGGGTTTCCTTCAGTTCATGCCAGTTGTGCTTTAAAGACAGGTATTTGGGAACTGATACCTTTAATTTTTAGTGTCTGTTCAGCTCTTCCAGGATAGAAGAGAGAGTGTAAATGCTGCCAGCCACTAATTGCTGTTGATTCACTCCTCTGTCCCAGAGGATCTGAGCAGCTGCCAAGGCAGGAGGTTGCATGAGCACTAATGAGACAGAAGAGGAACTGCCTGCTCAACAAAGTGGGTTTGTTTGATATGGAGTTGTTTATTTTTTTAGCAGTGGAATTTGACTCTTTCAACAGCTAAGCAGAGCTCCTAGAAGGGGTGGTGGGGAGAGCATGCACGTTAAACACCTCAGTCCATATCCATGGTGTGAAGCAGGCTGTGCACATGAACTTGGACCAGTGCCACCATCTCAGTGTTTCAGGATGGGATCTGGTGTTCTTCCAGAGTGAAAGCCTGGCATTCTTGGCATTGTCCCTAATCCGGGTTTCTTGCCTGTGAACACTCTGGTATGTAACAAGGGGCAAACTCAGCTGAAGCTTTTCCTGCTCTTAGGATTTAGAAAGGCTCTCTCCTAGGCAGAGTCTCAGGTGTTCAGCAAATGGTGGGCTCACGTTTAACTTTCTCCTAATAAATGTTTAACAATCACAGAGACTCTTACCTCTGTTAAAACTGGCTGAAACCAGAGAGCAGGTTCAGAATCTATTTGTGAACAGTGATTTCATATGCCTCATATTTACAGAAAACCAGACTAAAAAAGCCAAACCTGAAAGCATTTTTTGAGGAACTCAAAACTTGTTTTCTAGCCAAACATTACCATGGAGTCTACTTCAGAAGGGGTGTCAGGAATGCCATGAGCAAAACATAAAACAAACAGAAAATGACAGTGCCTTTGACCTTACCTTTGTTCCTTTTATTTGGCTGCACACTTCATTAGCCCAGTTCTGTAGATCTACTGTAGGGAAAACAAAAAGAGTAGCTGTAACATATAGCAGGCACTGAAGTTAACCACAGACCTAAACACTCACAGTCATTCACAATCCACAATATCATATTAAATAAAACCAGTAAGCTGTTTTTACTGACTGTTAAAGTGTCCCAGCATCGGTCTAGCTGAGGATTCATTGTAACTGGAACAGGGATATATTTCTGTGGAACAAATGTTTCCAAGCTCCTAAAATAGACCACGGTTAAACTGTGTTCCACATCAAATGGGGTTTCTTTCCTGGTCATATGTCACACCAAGCTATGACTGGCCCAACAACGACCCGCTCGCAGCGGTATGGTCTATTTCAAGAGAAGTCACATGGATGGCCCAAAGGCCCTTCCCAGCTAGGAGTGAGAAGCCTGGAGAGAAGAGGGTAAGCCACTGAAACCACAGCATGGCAAGCTCAAATACAGCATACTCTACTTAATCAGGGTCTGCTTAATGGGGAAATTAATTCAAAATTCCTTGGAGTATCTCCCAAAGGAAAGCTTTAAGTCCAACATATTTTATGGCAACAGCTGCCACTTCATAGAGTTAGCAATTCTGGTTTTCTGTTTACACATTTAGGAGACTTTGTAGGGCTCAGGTCTCACATAGATGTGAAGCTTATACTGGTTTTGTATGTCTGAAGATAGACTAGCTTTGTAGCCACTGCCAGTTCCCAGCAATGACTTTGTTCCTCTGATGTTGAATCTGCACATTTACTGGCAGTATCCCCCCAAAAACAGGCAGAGCTTCTTCCTGAGCCTGCAATTCTCCCAGGCTCAGGTTAGCAGAATTCATCATGCAAAGGCAATGAGGGACTGTCACTGCAGAGTAGCAGGGCAATAGAAATGTCAAAGAAATTGCATTCCCCCTAACCTGCTCTACACAATATTTGGTTTGTGAGGAGAGTCACCATTTCCTCCAGCACATCCCAGAAATTCCAGATTTAGCACAACCCATGTTTAGAGTGGCAGAAGCAGCCTATTTCTAAAACACAGGCTGAAATACACTTTACAAGAAGGGATTTCTGTCTTCCCTTCCACTGTTCCCAAAACATTTTTTAAGTTGCTAGCTCTTGGGAAAGGAGGTGATGGAAAGCTTTCCACCTTTAGGGGGGAAACATAAAAAATTAATGTAACATTAGAGGTATGTCCTTCATTAAGGAGACCAAGGGCTTAACACAGAGTTGAGTAACTACTGAAAGTATTTCCACTCAATTAATAATAATAACAGTATCCCACTGCTATCCAGTATGCCCTTGCTAGAATTTTCCTATTTTTCTACTTTTTCTGTTTATGCTATTTCCTTTTAGTATTTCGTCCATATCTTATCAGAACTTTGGCCTCCAGCTAGAAATATTGCCTCCATAGTGTTTTCAAATACACATAAGGCCTTTGTCTTGAAATCCATATTTTAACCTGTCTAGATGTAGGTTTTTAAGTAGGAGGAGAAGAAAACAGGAGGTAGTGAAAGCCCCTATGTCTGTCCTTGACTCTCTTTGGCCAAGGAGTCTGCTGTGCCATGTGGTGTGGAGCAGCCATACTGCCCTGAAAGCCCCCAGCACCAGCCCTCCTCCTTCCACACCGTGGTCGTGCCCACCTCCAGGGTGGTCACCCCATGGGTCAGTGTAATACACCGCAATACACTGCCTGTAATATGCTGTAATACACTGTCTGCCTAGAGGAAGGGAATTTGAAGCCTGGCTTTGTGCTAGGTAAAGCATATCCATATGGACAGCCATGGAGATAGCACAAAACTTCTAGCATAACTCCTGAGCTTCTTAATCTAGTGGCTACCCATGAAATTGGAGTGCACAGAGAGCCATAGCAGTGTCATTAGCTATCACGTACCTGTTAGCTTTTTTCCCCTATTCTTGTAGTACACGATGAAGACAACGATGCCAATTAGTGTCACAAAAAACAAGATGACAATCAACACATATAAGATCCTGTTTGTTCCTGCAGGATGTAAAAAAGATAGTGCCATCAACATGCAGCTTGGACTCAGCAGTATAACAAACGTGGCTCATTTCACCTGCTTTTCTAGGGGAGAGGGTTTTTTTTCCTTTCTATTCGATTTTTAGTTTCTGTAATAAGAACAACAGCTCCCTTAATGAAGGTACCTGGTACCAAGACATCTCCATAAAAACCAGAGCCTTGGTGTCTCAGAGAGGTGTGATTCGGTCTCAATGCTCCCCTGAATGTTGCCTTGCAAGCTGCCAGCAGACCATGGGCTGTGCTCGATCTCACTCAGGAAATACGGGACATACATCTCACAGAGATTACAGAATTCAGCTGGAAAACTCTGTCCTTTATCTCAGGTTATGATGAATCACTGCATGCCAGGCAAGCAGCCTCCCTGGTACCATACCTACACTGGAGAAGGAAATGGGCAGTGGGCAAGAAGGGCTTATCTGAGAGGGATTGAGCTGAGACTGTATCCATTGCTATAAAATAAGCATGGACGTGAGCTGCTGGTCTTTATACAGATAATGTGTGTATGGCAATCTGCAGGCTGAAAAAACGAATGAGCTGTAAATGTGATGGAGGTCATATACTGCTTGCCATGCAGTTTTAGTGGGAGGTGTGAAACAGCTTAGTAGTGGACATAGGCCTTAGAGCCACCAGGCTCAAAGCAATTTTTAAGGGTGGGATTTCCCAAGAGCTCTGTCTTGGTCCACAGCTGCTCTCCCTAGGGTCACCCACAATGGGAATGGATTTAAGCCAGCCAAAACCCCTAGTAATCATATCCCTCCTCCTCCCTGCTACTTCTGAACACATAATCTGTACAAGGACACATACCGTCTTCTGATGGCTCAGACATCTTACGTTCTGTGCAAACTGCATCAGACTTGTCAGTCCCAGACATGATTTCTGTCATTCCTAAAGCTGTACAGCTAAAAAAGAAAGACAAAGAGGCTACATTCTCTAGAGGAAGCTTAATGTGGCTCCTAGTCTTATGCAGAGAAGTGCTGTCTGTTGTAAAGTACAACATTTCTCTACCCTTAAGAACATCAGGCATTTTCTTTATTTTCAGCTGTGCCAGCTCAGCAGTTATGTTGTTACTGCTCTCTTGCTGTCCTCTAAGGAGAATTCAAGCTTCAGCATGAGGATGTTTCCACTGCTGTACAGCCAACAGAGATGCTCTGTGTAATCTGCAAGCAGCCTGGAACACCCCATTGAGAAATGCTTTCACCCAGGCTTCTCCCTGCCTTCTGGCTGGTGTGGCCCTTTTACAAGATACAGGGACTTACTTGGTCCAGGGTTTACACTCGTCGGTGGATGAAGACACCTTTGAGAAGTAGCCTCTGGGGCATGGTATGCACATTGTGTCCTTGTCCTGTTGCACTGTGTGAGGTAAAGGAAGAAAAATTTCATAGCTGAGTTTCTGTGAATTCCTTTCAAGCGAGAGGAAGGTGACTGTGCTCCCCATCCTCTTGCTCCATTCTCCCCCTGGCAATTCTCCTGAAAACTTTCCTGAAGAGTGGATCTTAGGTTACATTAGAGCAGCAATGACAGTCACATGTCAGCAGTGAAAAGTACGGTTGTCTCACCTGAGCACTTCTCTACAAGATCAAAATGAGAAATGACGAGGAGCCATTCGCAGTTTTTGTAAAAAAACACACAGCTGTTACATCCTTCCCCTCCTAATAATTCCCTCATGTCAATGCTACGCCACAGACAGTGATGCTGACTGGTATTGTCACCTCTATAAAGTCACGGTAAACAAAATGCTATACCAGGATTTGCTAGGCTGGAACAGCAACTGTGCTCTAGGCCTGTGCTGCACAGCTTCCTCCATTACTCTATTATGTGCTGCTTTTTTGGGGTTCCTTAGGCTTGGTGCAGCTGTTCCCAGTGTTCATTACAACTCTGAGCTTGACTGTGTACTTTCCACCCACAAAACACCTGCATTCTGTTTTCAATCAGACTTGAGTGAAGTAAATGCCTGTAATAAATCTTTGCATTACTAGCCATCTAAAACAGAATACAGGCTAAAACAGAATACTTCTGCTATCTGAAAGGTGTTAATCACTATTAACTTGCTTATAACATTATAAAATGGCAAAGAAAAGTCATTGGACAAAAACAGATTGCAAATCCAGCCTCAGGAACAACCCCCAAAGAGTGCTTCTCTGAATACTGGAGCAATGCATGACCTAGTGACTCATAGTCAGACACCTCAGCAAACATTAGAAATGTACTGAACACCTTGCAACTACTGCCATGTCCACATGATATCTTGCAAAAGTCACTTTATCCAAGACAGTATTTAAACTACAGAGGTAGAAGCCTTCAAAATGTAAATAGTCCAGGAGGGTTATATGCAGTAGTAATGACAACTCAGGGATGCATCTTCTGTTGACAGTCGTCTGAGAATCTAAAGTAACCTCTTTAATGTCACAACCCATGCGATTCTGGCATCATCCAGCTGGACATTTCACTTCATACATTCCCTTTCTGTATCTTACCAGGAGGCTTGACTCCGAGTCCTGGAGCACACATGGTATTTCGCTGACAGCAGTCGCAGTCTTCATCCCAGTGGTATCCCACTGTACAAGCACACTGCCGTTGGAATGTTCTGTTCCCTGGGTTCACTTCTCTCAAAGCTTTCCCTAAAAGAGAAAGTAGATGGGAGTAAAAATCTCTCTGATAATAAGCCTCAAGTTTCTGAGCCTCCTGTTCTACCTATTTGCTTTGCTTGAATGCCAGATGCAACACCATTCACGTTAGAGGAAATGGTGTCTTTCAGGAAGCATGGGAGACCCTTGATCAGCACGGAGGTCCTCACCAATTGCACTCCTGAACAATACTCCTTGTAGCTGCTGTAGAAAATAAATGGAGCTTTTGCAAGGGTGAGACAAACACATTAGGGGAAGTGAATGCACAGAATGCTGGGCAAAAGGACAACCTTTAAGATCAACTCATAGGAGGCAATGGCCCAAGTGCAGATAACCACTATCAGCAGCACAGACTATGGTCATGGTGCTCAGCACAGCACAGAATCTCTGCTGCCTGGGCACCTTGCTTTCCACCAGGGTCTTCTGCAAGCCCAGCCTCCAGTGTTGGGTACCTGAACAAAGCAAATTCCCTAGATCCACTTTCCCATCTTCATACTTCACTAATTTGGATTAAAGGTTCTGCAGTATGAACAGCTCACCTTGATCACATATTTTATGTAGTAAGCATTTATCTTCTTCATTCCAGACATCCATATACTCATTTGGGCCACACGGCTGGCACACGCTATCAGAAGTAGCGGTGCATCTAGCAGACAAATACTTTCCTGTGATTGAGAAAAGGACAAGTAGGTCACCCAGAAGTTGCACAAAGCTGTCTAAGCTGTTTAGAGAAAAATAACAGGTTGGACTAACTGAAGTACCACTGTGAACAATCCCTGCACTTTTTCAGTTTTTCAATCTGGCCCCCAATTAGTGTGGCACTGAAACATTCATGAAGTTGATGGCCTGGGAGCAGTCCTACCTACATGCTGCTTTCTGTCTCCTGCAGTGGTTAAGTGCTATCTCAACAAAATAGCTGCTGTGGCTTTTGCTGAGGCCAGCAGGACCACTCCAGCACTAGAAAGCACTGGTAAGCCTGAAATCATGCACCTGCAAGGGTATGCCAATAGATCAGCGGAGTCACAAGAGCCAGCCACCTCACTGACCCGTAGAGCAGTTTCTAGCCAGCTTTTCAGCTGTGCAGCTGGTACAGCCCAGTCAGCGCTCACATACCTGGCTCACACTTTGTGCAGCACCGTCCAGAGTATTCATAGTGTTGTTCGCTTTCACATGGTGGAGTGATTTGTAGTGACAGCTGGAGCAGAGAAGGAAAGAGAGGACATGAGAACCAATACACCTGGAGAACTTCAGACCTACCTAGTCACAGTGCTGGCAAAGAGAAGAAAACTCTTCTTCCGTGTGGCATTTTGGATAGCTAAACAGTAAAAGTTACCCAATATTTATGACTTCAAAGGTGCTTTGCAGACATGCTAAGAATATGTACTTCATGCTGTACACACAGGGACTTGGAATAGAACCAGGTGACAAACAAATAACACATCTTGCAATTTGTCATGAACTTTTGGCCTGCTATATAAGGTTTTCTAACAGGACTCCATTATTTGAAATCTACGACTTTAAAACAATTGTAAAGCAAAAAAAATGGCATAGAGATACTTCTGTAGTCTCTTTCACAGAAATGACCTCAGATCAAGACCTGTGCAACTGACAGTTTTAATGCAGAGCATTAAGGAACCAAGCAAGGTGAATGATTTATACTCCCAAAAAAGAAGCAGCACCCAGCTTCCCACTGGAATCCACAATACTCCTGGCTAATCCTAGAAAATACTGGACTTGAATTTTGCAGCTTTTTATGGCTCCACTGTGTCCTGTATAGGTGGTCTCACAAAACTGAGGCAGCCATCCAGAAAGGTGATCCAATTAAGCCAACAGTTTTTTGCATCTCAAAAAACCAAAACAAAATCAACACAAACAACCCCTCCCCAAACCACCTGAAACTGGTACATGAGAGGGCATCTGCAGGAAGCAATCTTGTCTCTGGCCCTCACTGGCCTTTGCATCCCCTCCCTGCTCTCAGCTGCCTGTACACACTGTGGTCCCACCCACAGCTCAGCTCCCTCAGCCAGGCTTAGGGGCATAGCTTGTGGTGGGGATCCTGGCCAGCCAAGCACTTGCTGACCCTGCTTTGGCTTCCCAGAGTCCTCCGGGCAAACCCAACACCTTACAACCAATTGTTGATTTTGCAATAGATAAAGTGATTTAAAATCTAGCCCATAGCAAGGAATCCTTCATTATTGGATACATTTGATAAAATCTCATTTAATTGGAGAAAGCTGCAATAAAGCTCCTACTGCTGGTTAAAGGGAACTTTTGCCATCTAATAGCACATAACAGCCCTGTGCCTACTGATAGTGGTTTCCATTCCTCTACTTAGCATTCTCCCCTTGTTTCTTCCAAGTCTTTACATCTCCTCTTTCCTCCTTTCCTAATTTAGGCAATAGCAATCTCTTTAAAAAGAAAATAGTTTTCCGTAAGCACTTTGTCCTATTCTAATGCTGGGAAGGGTCTTGTAAATTAAAGATGACCAAAAAAATTTGAAATTTTTCTTTAAAAAACTACCTTTTAGCTTGGAGTTTGAGCCACAGGTTGGTGCATGATTTGCGTTTATCAAAACAGTGCTAGCTGTGTTTGGAACAGAAAAAGTAGCACAAGTCAGAGGTCTTGAGTTTTTATATTTTGAAGTTTATAAACAACTTACAGCTTTTATTATATAATTAAAACAATCCCAGGTCAAATTAAGAGTCTAGTCTTGCAAGAAATCTTCTGTTGCCTCATCATTTCCTTCTCTCTTTCTTTACATTCATCAGCAGTACCTTGCTCGTGATTTAGATTATGCATTTTTGGAATAAACATTGCATTCCATGTTTACACAGCAAAAGATAACGATCAGCTCTGGCAAGGTAAGAGGTGATCTAGGAAAAGGAAAGCCAGGCCAGCCTGACGGATGAACAGTGACACCACTTAGTGTCCCTGGGGAAACGATGAAAACACTCCTGTACTCGAAACAGCTCAATTTCTGTAATGCAATTTAGGCGTTATCTGCTAAAACACCAAGCTGTCCAGCAAGGGATTCAGGCAATGTTACAGGACCAAGTAGCAGAGAGAAAGTCTTGAGCAACTGATTCCCTACCCAGCCACGCAGAAAGGTAACAAAAGTGATGAGACCAACAGCAGGTCCAGTCATTCTCTTTTTGTCACAGAATGTCCTCTTCTTCCTCATTTGCCACAGTTTAATAGTTCCTCTTTTAGACGAAAAGACTAAAAAATTACTGAAGTGTCAAACAAGGGCGAAGCCATCCTTTTTAGGGAAGGATATGCAAATCTGCTAAAGAGCATTCAGTTAAAGGGTCTGGAGTAATTTCTGAGAATCACAACTCAGCCTGAGGAGAAGCAGCAGAGCCTTGGTGCTGAAGTGAAGGGAGCTGAGCAATTGCTTGGACACCTTTTGGAAATTGTTTCATACACCCACACTTTATCATATAATGTGGGCTATTGTTATGGTATAGTTCACAGCTCCAGCTGCAGAAATCTATGCTGTATGTCAATAAACAGTCTCTTCTGTAATTGTGTCCTCCCCGTTTTCACTCAAGCCAATGAATTCACAGAGCTGCAATATTCCCTCTTTTGATTTATGCCCAATGGCAGAAAGACAAGGCTCTCAGCACCCATGCGCCAACCCCCACGTGAGCGCAGCCTCCTTGCAAAGGTGAGGGATTTTGGACTGGTATGGACTGGCTGGACCTGTTGAGCATCAACACTGGGGGAAGAGAGGACAGGAAAGGAAATCAAAGCAACCTGGAGTTTTCTTAGGGTGGGAGCCAAACTTGGGCCTTTTGCTAACACAGCCCCATTGATGTCAGGCTATCCCTTTTTTGTCCTTCTGCCAGGGGGCTGTATGTGTCTGTCCCAAACTGTACATCAACTTCCTCTGGGGGCTGAGAAGTGCTTGTGCTGCTGGCAGCACCATGACCTAATGCTTTGCCATCACCAGCACATTCCTGCCACTGTGTCCTTCTGAGACAGGGAAGTGTAATTCATTTTGCAGATGAGGAACTTGCACCCAGAGGCCAGCTGGCTTTACAGAGGTGACAGGAAACCAAACCAAGTCTCCCAAGACTCAAGTTTGCTCCGTAACCCCCGGAACATCCTTACTCTCATGGGATGCTGGCCTGTGGGTCAGAGTGATTTGGACACCACCAAGCTCTTATCTAGTGATAGAACAGGCCTCAATGAATAAGAAGGTGCCAACCTCCTCTGAAGTGCTTAAAATGAGACAAATCCCAGCCTGGCTATTCCTTTAATGGTCTCACTATTGATGAAGCTGCCCATTAAATCCCAACACCACATGCAAATAAGCACTTCAAAAAGCTCTAGGTATCCTACGTAAATCTAATTTGTCACTTCACAAGTGTGCAAAGCACACAGATTTACACCAGTTCCTAAGAAAGAGACAGCTTTCCTGTTTGATTAACATTATCTCAGAACATGTATATCTGACAGGGAAAAAAGGGGAAAAAAGGCTTGGTGGATCCAGTCCAGTAAAGCACACAAACACCTGCTTACCTTTAAGCAGGGCAGCACAATTGACTTCATGGGAAAAACATGCATTCTCATGTCAAGGTTTACAGAAAGATTGTATTTTGGCGTTGAGCTGCAGGCAGCCTTTTCAGCTTTGGTTTTTCTTGCCTATTTGTTGAAAAGCATGCTAAGCAAGAGTGTGCCTGTGCTTTTAGGGCTGGAGAACATTGATGACAGTGCTAAAATCACCCATGTGTTACTCGGACCTTAAAAAAAAAACCACACAGGTGCTTCTAAAGGGGGAACCAGCCACATTCAGATGCCTGTCCTCAGGCTTGAGGGAATATTTATTCTTTGTGCTGTTGAGCAATCAGAGGGCAGCAGAAGCTGTGTGTCATGGATGCTAAAACTACTTCTTGCTCTTCACATTTCAGAAAAGATACAGTTGCACAGGCCTCTTTCCTTTAAAAGAAAAAAATCTGGAAGAACAAGGTCGGGGGTTTCCACAATCTTTTTCCCATGACACTTTTGAACAAGAACCTGAGGCCTCAATGAGGATTGCTCATTATTGTTAATCTTAGTTTGGCAAAAATTGAGATGTAAAAAGACACGTCAAGGGGTAACTATTTTTTAAGATGACACCTTCTTGCTCAGAGTAGTTGTTTCTGGAGAGTATTCAACTCATCTATCATCATTTCACTCAGCAAAGCACATTTTTTTTCTCCATTTGTTATCGCAGCATCAAAGTACCTGTGGGAGAGACAACTACAATCTGTCCCACCTTGCACACACCACTTGTTCTTTATACTTTGGAGCCCAGGTTTATTCAAACCACTTGCTTTTGAGGTCTTCAGTCTTGTCTGCTGTAGAACTAAAAAATTCCTGTGGATTTAAAGCAAAGGCTTTATTTGCCTTTGTCAAGAGGACTGAGCTTTGAGTAACATTTCCTGAACTGAAGTAGCCCCTGCAAGCACAGCACCCTGCTATCCAGCTAAGATGGCCTCTGCAGTCATTTGCTGCTGCTGCTTCAAACATGAGCCACTGCCTCTCCTCTCCCAGGTACTGACTGTGTGCCCGCAGCCTTCCAGCTTCCTACCTGATTTCGGTCAGCAGTATCACCGACCAAACTCCAGATTTCTTCAGCCTATCACCAGTTTTAGAGGCTTGCCTAAAAAATTGTTTAAGAATAAAAACAGAATCTGGTTCTTGATGGGTGCTGCTCTGTGGCTGGTGCTCCCAGGCACTCCGTTGAGGTGCGTAATAGTACCGTGCACAATGAATGACTCTGGAAAATTTTTAAATTGTGGGTTTATGGGGCGAACAAGAAGTCCTATTTTAAAGATTTAACTGTAATCACATTATATGCAAGAGTTCCTTCATGGACAGTCTTCACTGTTGATAAAAATTACATCAAAGCAGCACACCAGTCACAGCTTTGCAATTCCAGTTATTTGCTTGCAGGTCTGTAATTCATCACAAAAATCTCAGATTGTGAATGAAATGCTTCTGGTGATGTCAACTTTCCAGTGACCAGTAAACCACATCAGAGAACTACCACCACGTGTTAGAACAGAGCCGGGAAATGGCAACAGCTAAAACTAAATATTATTTCACTCAAAAATAGACTTTTGAAACCCTGCTAGAGCCTGAATACCTAAAGAGTCCAGAAAGAGTGTGAGGGATAAAACCGATAATGAAGAGGTAAAGAGAAAACTAATGTGCAACCAGGACACAGGCAAATGGTGGCAAAAGCCACTGACTATTCCCCTTGTCCCTCTGTTTTAGCATGCAACAAAAAGCAAACACCTGAATGACTGGTGTTGCTCCACTGATGGGAAGGACCATTCATCAATCTCAAACCCACCAGAGCTATTTCTAGCCAGCAGGCTACGTGAAGGAGAAGTGCTGCACTGACCACTCTCAGCGAGGCGGTGGGGTATGGCAGACAGGAACCTCAGGTATATCAGATGGGAGATGATGGAGGCAGGAGACAGCAGGGCTGAAACGGCTACCAACTGAACCTGTGAATCAGCCAGCTTGCTTCTGTGGACAGAAGACTTGTCATCACGTGCATGACATTTGTCATTGAGAGACAAAGTCACCTTCACATGACAGCCAGAGGGGTACACTTAACATTTTCACTGACTAGGCAGTCTGTAGTGCCTGCATGTTGCCTGCACTTTGCTGCAAAACCTCAGGCTTTAACCTACGTGCCCCCACTGCCACAGCAATTCAAAGACTAACAGTTACTAGGTAGAATATTTTGAAGATGAATCAGAGAGTAAGAACCCGAAAGCTAACCAAATCAAAACATTTAACAAAAAGTCTTGACAGCAAGACAAACAGTCCATAACAAGCAGAAATAGACTGCAGAATAATGACGCTATCAAAGCTAATACCCAGATGTGCCTGTGACAAGGCCTGCAAAGGCAAATCTCTTCTAGATTGAACAGGTGCAACAGCAGCACTCCAAAGGAAAGCTTAGCAGCCTCACCGCTCCACCTCCACGTACAGTCTCAATGATTCACCATGAGTAACTCTACACCCATTCATGCTTAATTAAAATAATAAAAAAGACACTAAAGACACAATGATTTAGGGGGAGCATGTGCCTCTTGCATTTTAGTTCAGCACAGCATTTTTCTATGTTTCATCAACTGAAGCTGAGATTTAATGGAAGAAATGACCATGAGAGATTTCTTGGGCTGGATGCCAAATTAGGAGTTCAATGGGGACTTTCTATGCTTCATATCTGTATGTTTATCTTCCCTTTCTTTCTACATGTCCACAGAGTGGAGCATAATGTATTAATCTCTTACGGGGTGAGGTGGGATCCCACAATCATAGCTGAGCTGCCACGGAGAATGAGAAAACTTGTAGAGAAGAGGGGAAGCTTGCTTTCACCTCCTGATGCTCTGCTTTGGCTTCCTTCTCCTGGATTTTAGCATTGCCCAGGGAACAAATGCTGAATATTCTGCAGACAGAAACACGACGGACAGTGGTAGGGCTGCAGCCCTTGCTCCAGATGATGGCTGCATAGAGGGATGTAATATGTAACACCCACAGACTGTTCTGCTTTGGCGTGAGAGTAAGGATTGCATGATTGCATCTGCACCTTCTCCATCACGAAGGAATTGCTGCCTTTATTAAAGGGCTCAAGACTCAGCTGAGAATTTATTAATCCACTCTTTAGGTGTCATCGCGAGGAACCAGCTCTGCCAGTGACCGTGGCCCAGTCAAGTCAGTGGGAATATTCCTTCCTGATCTGAAGGGGTTCTGGCTCGTTTCCATAAGCAGCCTGTTTTACTACATGTGGTATTGCAGGGAAGAGTTTTTTTTCCCAGTGAGATCAGCTTCAAGGAACCATCTCTTTCTTGCTACTGAAAAATGAAAAGTTACTGAAGGACATGCTGCTCATAAGGCTGTAACAAAATAACATGCTCAAAATAGATTTCCTTGTGTGCTACATAAGTAAGTTTTAGGACTTTATATGAACCTAGTAGCACATTTTTCCCTATCTCTATTTCTGCATTCCAGATTAATGCATTGCCTAACAAAACTTCACAGTATTTTTATTTCCATACAAGACTTTTTTTCTTTTCCCTCTGCTTTGACCACTGACTAAATATATTCTGCACCCATCTGCAGTCACAAATGTTGTTCTTTGTCATTCTTGAACAGATCCTATATACTTTTTTTTTCTTTTGGAGTAGCCACAAAGTGGTAAGGGTGAATGACCTCATTTTTTTTTCCCCCTCCTTGGCTAATTGGCTCTTGCAGGGTGGATTAAACCGGACAGCTTGGCTCTTTTACCAAAACTCAGCCTCTCCTGGTCGCTTTTATCTAGATTTTAAGAGGGAGGCAGCCAGAGGGTTCTGCAGAGCTGAGAGGTAGCTCCTGGTCTCAGCTCTCTGCCTGCCCACTGTGTTGTCATTCTCTGTCACAGCCCCTGCTACAGTCTCTCCTTCTGGGACATTGAGGGGAGGCACCAAAAACACATTTGGTCAAGTGGTGTGGGGAATGTGCCTCTGCCATGGGGATGCTGGTGGGCTCATGGGCAGAAATGTATCCAGAGAACAAGGGTTGGATGCTGTAGCCTACGCAATGGCACCCAGCCAGGCTGAAATATCCACTCCCTTCCCAGGCCTGCGCAGGCAGACCTCCCTGTGACTTCGGTGGGAAATTGATGGGGTGCTATCCTGCAGTGATTAATGACTCTTTGGCTTTGTTTGCAGCCATGACATCCTAAGCACTGCACAAACACCAAAGAAAGCCAAGCCTTCGGCCTAGAGAACTCACGCCCTGAAAAGGCAAACAAAAAATGTAACCACGGGAAGCACTGTGCAGAGCAGCCTAGGTGGCTGCACAGGTATGCGACAAAAACCAGGATGTCCTGGAGTGCCAGGGTGATGTCAGCATCACTCCTCTTGTGCAGCGCTGAGCCTTCCACAAGGCACTCAACTGCAAATGTGATAGCACACTGTGGTGATACACAGACAAGGAATAATCAGGAAACCTGCACTTCCCCAGTGCTGACGCATGACGCCAAATCCCGCTCCCACAGGGCAGAAGCAGCAGCAGGCTGCCCTGAGTGCCAGTGCAGCCTGCAGAGCCAGATTCCCAGCCATTGCTTGTAGAGTTTTTCTTTTATTCCATGAACTTTGGACCATTTTCAAAGGGTAAGTCATAAAAAGCGGCAAGTTCATGCAGGTAGCCTCTTGTGTTGTACAGACCAAGGCCTACCCAAGTCCAGAGTACAACCTGGTTAAACATCACTTAATTTTTATATTGCATTTATAACACACAAATATTTGCCTTTGCGCTTTGCATCACCAGTAGTGAGCCCTTCTCAGAGCAGCTGCTTCTCTGTGCAAGCAATGCCAACCAAAGCATCCTTAAACCAGGGGTTCATGGCTGCAGCAGAAGCCAGAGCCACCTGGCAAGTTGAGTTTCCATGGAAAGGAAGGGGACAGTCTGTGTAAGCAGCACAGCTGCAGCTCAGGACATGAGGAACCAGCCATCTCTGTTCCCCTCTTCTCCCCACTGCCCACCTCCAGTAAGCTCAACCAGCACCCAAAGCAATCACCTCTTCCAAGTGTCCAGCAGCCTTTGCACTGCAGAACATACCCTGGCAGATCAGGGGGCAGGATGAAAGCAGGTCTGGATTCTGTGGTCACAGCACGTGGTGGCAGGAACCCTCCTGGCTCTGGTCACCACAAAAGACTTCCTGGAGACCTGGTCATACCGAGAGGAAGGAGGCAAGGAGAAGGAGGAGGACAGCCTTGCAGCAAGGATTACCTTTTTGGTGCATCTATGCATGTACCTGGTACAGGAGGGTCTTTCACCACTTTAACTCCAAGGGACAGATGGATAAACATAGCGAAGTGACTCAGATATGATTCCTCTAAATAATGTTAAGGTATAAATGCCAGAGGGCACCACTTTGAGGTTTCCACGATTTTATACACTGTAGTTATGTACTCATCCTCTTTACCATCTGTACTGGTTCTTGCATAGCTGTCAAATTACATCCCGCCTTTCTGAGCTTGAGGGCAACAGACAGTAATGGGCAGTAGAATCAGATCCTTAGGGCCAAAGTTAATCTATCTGCTTGACCTGCCTTTTTTTACCTCTTTTGGCACAGTATGAAGAAAGCCCTGTGCCCTAAATGACAGAGGTCAGTACCCTCGAGATGTCTGACAAGCTTTGAGTTCTACTGACTTGTGAAATGTGGTAAAGGTTTGTTTTGGTACTGTTGGTGGGAAAGAAGAAATTACATCAGGCAGATGATGCTCAACATGAAAAAAGAAGTGGGAGAGGTTTCTTTAATTATGGATTGATGCAGTTTTGTATGCATTATATTCCTTTCATATGAGGTGCTGTAAGATTTTTCATACATTCTGGGGTAAACTGCGAAGCAACTAAAAACTTTTCAGTGCCCCTACAGGAACCATTCCCACAATGGAATTTTGACAAGTGAACTAAATGAATTATGGTAGCTTTGAAGCCCACGCTGTTAACAACAGAATAAATCCAGGAGTTTAGATTAGATACTGTAGATGTTTTGCTCTACTGAATGATTCCTTTGGCCCTGATCAGAGCAGGAATAATGATCCAGGAGAGCCCATGATATAACACAGTGTAGTCACTGTTACACTCTTTTCCCCCCTCTCATCATACAGACAGTGCATTTTAGGAAAGTGAAAGAAAAATCTATATTTTGGACAAAATTTTTCTATATTACAAAGAACTCCAGATGCTTGCAATGAGTAAACTTTCCCTATAAAGTAAATATTACAGAGTAGTGGAAGAACCCATCCCATTGCCACAAAAGGGGAGAAGAATCTGCAGTGCAACTGGTTTACTGCATACTTGCAAATGCACATTCTCACAGATTTTGACTCCCACCTGATGGTAACACTGATGCTCTTTACTGGGGTTAAGCAAGGAAAGAGATGTGACTATTCTGTACAAAGAAGCTGAGCGGATCATGCCTCAGAAAGCAAAATACCTCTTACAGGCACCCAAAACAAAATCACTTGGAAAGATCATTTTGTGGCTGAAGCACAAGATAAGCAGGAGGGCAGAGTTCTGCTCCATGCTCCATGTGTGACCTACAGCAAGTCACGAATTCTCTGTTCCCATTTCCTCTTTGGTGAAAATGATGATGATGATCATGTCCATTCTCAGCAGAATTATAAGTGGGTACTCATTAACATACATTTCCAAGTGCTTCTCATTCTTTGCAGGAAATACATTGCAAATATCACTGTCCTAGCACTATTCCACTATATTATTGAGTCTAAACTAATACAAGTGCATCAGAAAAACCTCAGCCCTACCATGCATATTCTCACAATTTATTCCATCAGAAAACAGCACTTTTCTAAGAAACCACTGTTAAATCAGTCAAACAAAGGAGAACCTGAAAGGCTAGCTGGGAGCAGCACCTCTCCAGGCTTGCCTTACTCTCATATTCTTGACTTGTAGGTTCTGCTCACTGTTGCAGGCGGAATGTTAAATTAACAATTAATATTTTAATCTTTGACAAATTGTGGCTTATCCTTATTCTAACACTACAACTTTCCTGGAGCATCCTACAATTTTGTACTGTTACTTGTCCAGTAGCAACTTGAAAGTTTCACCCTGTACGACCACTTACAGACTCAGAATTAAGCATGTGCTGGATACAGTGGAAAGACTTTACACATCAGCCCAAAATAAATACAAGTTCCTTGTTTTGTGTCCTGTGAAAGGCTATGAATCAAGAGGTGAGAAATAATGAGGAGTTCCTCCTGGTTTCTACATGCTGGGAACTATAGCATGGAAATCCAAATTTTCAAGGTTTGGTCAAGAGCTGAGCAGGTTCCAGGAAATGAGCAGATGCCAAAGGGAAAAACTGCACTAAACCAAAATGGCTCCAGAAGGAAGCAAGCATTTAATAGTTAGTGACCTGAAGCAAAGGTAAGAAGAACATTGAGGTCTGCTCTTCATGCTGCATTGATCACAGTCCTGAACACCAGGACAGGAAAAAAGAGACAGACACAGAGGATACCTAGGAACAGGGCAAACCACCTGAAAGCTATGATGAAAAATCACTTTTGAAATTTGCAGGCTCATTCATATACATATGGAGGACACCTGGAAAGCAGCAATTTAAGGGGAGCCTAAGAATAAGGGTGGACAAAATGAAACGTATGTTTTGGAGGGGAAAAAAAGGCCTATGTGGTTTTAGGCAACATATTTAGGACCAGGGATCCAGAGGAAAGGCTCTCAGGACTATGTGGTCAGACATTAAATTGTAAGCTGTAGACAGCAGAGGGTTTTTTGTTTTGGTTTGGGTTTTTTATCTTCTTTTTCTTGAAGCTGCACCTTACTCTCAGGGAACCCAGCCATGGCCTAGTTACAGCACTATGCTGAGGGACGCACTTAAAATTACATAACTTATCAAGAATAATGAGACATAGAGAAACACTAGAAGTTCAGATGAAAGAAATAGAAATGTTAGTGAGACTGCCAAACATTGATTAATGGAGGAAAGTGTGACAGCATGGGATTTGTAAACAGCCTGCCAGTCTAGAAGGGTCTAAATAACCCAAAGGGAGAGGAACAATTTTTAAGCTGTATAATTAGAAAAAGCAAAGCAAGATGCTGCAAAATCAAACCTCTGGAGGAAACTCAGTGTATGCCATTCACAAGGCTCAGCAACAGCTGGCTGTAGAAAAAGGTCTTTCCGAAAGCCAGGGAAGACCAGCAACGATCCCAAGTATAAAACACGCTGACCATCAGACACCTGGCATTGCACGAAGCTGCAACAAGAGCACGCTCTGTTCGCAAAAAACCGCAGAGCTCAGATCTTTCCCCTTCAGAGGAAAGGGCTGTCCTTTTGGGGCAGCTAACTCGCGATGGGGATTTGGCTCCCGGCTCTGTCATGAGCAGCACGTGAACCTCCAAGTGAGTTATGTAGCCGGCATGAACCTCAGTCTCCCACCCGTGGGCCCGAGGTCACAACGCCGCCCCATCTCCCGCGGCCGCCCAGGAGCTGCCAACATTCGGGGCGCCGGGATGGTCAGAGCGCCAGGGGCTCTGTACCCCAGTGGCGGCGGCTGAAAAGCTGTACCTGGCCTGCGAAGACCGCACGCGCTCGTCCCATGCCTGAGGGACAAGTGTGCTCCCGCTCTCTCGAACAAATCTATTCGGTAGGGTGGAGTCTGCCTTATTTTTACTCTACATGCAAATTATACCCCTCAACAACCTCACTGCAAATATTTTCTGGTTTCTCACACCCTGCCCTGGGCAGAAGCAGGCTGTTTTCCCTGCAGATCCTCTGGCTTCCTTTGGAACTTTGGGTTTAGACTACTTTGATTTTAAAGAAGCGAGAAAAGCTTGTGAGACAGGATGAGTTGCTGGGATAAAACCAAAACCAAAACCCAAACAACCAGAGGGGAAAAAAAGGCAGGCGAAGCTGTTCTGCCAAATCCCGCTCTCCCAGTGCCTTAGGCTCCGACCTCGCCGTCTCCTCCAAGCAACCTCTCCGTGTGAGATGCGACACCCACCTTCCCCCTCCGCCGGCTCGCAGCCTTACCTGTTTGCCAGAGGCAGCGAGGCAAAGGAGAAGGAGCCAGCAGCCTGACGGGACGGGCATGTCTGGGTGTCCGTCTCTGCCTCCTCCTGTGGCTCCTTTTCCTGCCACCAAAGAGAAACTAGATCGTTCCAGCCAAGCCCCCGTGCCCCGGCAGCAGAGCGAGGCACATTTGAGCTAACTACTTCTCTTTCTTCCTTTCCTTCCTCTCAGCTACACGAGGGGAGAAGAGAGAAGAAGAAGAGAAAGAAAAAAAAAAAAGGCGCCTGGCTGTAGTTCCCACAGCATTTCCTCAGACTTGACATGCAGTGTTGTTTTTTTTTTCCCTCTTTTTGTCCCTCCCTTTCCTTTCTCCACCCCCTTTTACAAGAAGTGTAGTCACCATATCCATGGCCCTCCTCCTGCCGGTGCAGACTGCTTTCCCGGTCAGTCTTTCTCGGCAGGGGCCACCCATCCACCTGCCCTCGCCTCGTGCTCTGTGCCCTCCCTTTCCAGCTCTCCTCTTACCCAGCACCTTCCCTCACTGGCATCTGCCCTGGAATTGCTGCCTTCTCCTCTCCACCCCTGGATATTGCCTGGCACTGTCAGAGGACATCTTGAGCCTCAGGCAGCCTCCCACCTCGCCCCCTGATCCATCCAGGCACAACTGCCCTCCTGCTCCCAGCACTGAGGAAAGCCTCCTGTCCCATCCCCTATCCCATCTCTTTGCCTGTGCAGCAGCCTCGGCGTTCTGGCACAGCTCGAGGCCCCCCCACTCCTCCATGTACTTTACTTTGGCTGACGGCGGGAACTGGTGGACGCGAGTGTTGCCAGAGGGGAAGAAAAGCGGAAGATGGGCTTTGGGAGCTCTCCCAAAACAGTCCACACAGTGCATGGGGTCAGTCCCTGCGACCTGACTCGGAACAGTGCAGACTGCCCTCCTGACCCCCAAAAATTCCATTGCCACCACTACCAACCCTGCAGCAACTACCTTGCCAGCTGCAGCTGGTGGTGTGCCGGGAACAGCTTACGATGCCCCTCCTCTCACAAGGGGAGCAGGAGTCCTCTGTGGTGAGGCAGGACAGGGCAGCACTGACTTACAGGGGCTGAGGATCCAGCAGAGCTGACTGTCAATACAAAACCTTCCCTGCTGCCCTGTGCTCACATGCTGTGAAATAACTTGGTAGCATGATTATGACTTAGGCAAAGAAGGAAGTCGTTCTTTCGCTTATGTATTTAGTTAACTCTTGATCAGGAAAGAAAAAAGAGCTATTTATTAGTTTCACTGTGTTTTCAAATAAATAAATACATTCAAGCACAAAAGATGAAGAGAATATTAACAAAACATCCTTCCTCGGTGGTGCTGTGGTCCGATTTCTGCTCAGAGGAGCGATATACTCAGGACAGAAAGGGCTGCTGGGTTTCTCTCCTGTAGCTAGTGTGGAGGGCCTGCCTGCACAGTAAAATTAAGCTATGACCTTCACTTCACCTCTACATAGTTTCCAGAGGCCATAAAGCTTTTATAATCTTCCTAAAGTTCCTTTCAAGACTTGACACACTCACTGTCCTCTGCAAGCATTGGGCCCTGCCCAATCTGTGCTTAACCAGGTCTTGGTGCCCACATTCCCCTGCTGGTCTCTGATACGATGTGGCTGTTTGGTGCTGGTGACCCCTACGTCTGATGCTCCACAGTGGGCTGTGGGACAAAAGTATGCTGCATGATGTGCCTGGCTTAGGGCCAGAGGCTGCTCCTGATGCCCTCACTATCTGGAGACGAATGGGCAAGGGTCATGCTGATGAGTTTTAGCAAGCCATAGAGCTTGCAATTGCAGCATCAGAGCACTGTCAAGCTGCTAAAGGAGTTGGGATCTCACCACGCTTGGGCTGGAGAGGCTACAGCTCTGGCACCAAGCAGAAATTGAGTTGGCAATGAGGGGTAAGAGGGATGACCACGGCACCTGACTTGCACGGTAGGCAACAAATGCAAAGCCAACTTTATGGGGGGGCTTTGCAAGGGGGTAAAGTGCATGCCCAGCTGCTGGCAGTGGTGTTATTCTCTGTTGGTCCTGAAGGGAGCCCAGCGAGATGGAGGGGCAGCACTGGGGTGAGATCCTTCTGCCAGAGCCACATCCACACATTGCTGAAAACTTGCAGCCCTGTGCCAGCTAAGATGTTTTAAAATGTTTGTATTTATGGTACAAGGAAATGTTGGTTTGTTTGTTTTTTTTTTTAAACAGAAGTCTGTTAAGTCTCTTCCCCTTTTCACATTTAGCACAACACTGAGGCTATAGGCTCTGTTTATTTACCAGCTGCTCATTGTAACCACAGATTTACAAGAGCAAATTCACACTCTCATCAGCAGTTAGATGTGTTACTGGCTCGCTCTGAAGGTGTAAAGGGTTTGAAGGCATTGAGTAAAGCCAAGCCCTGTGCAGCTCAGAGGAGCTCCAGACTACTCAGTATTGCATGTCAGCTTGATTACTTTTGCATTCTCACCCCTGATCCTGCCTGAAGTATTTCTTGTTCGGTCTGAAGTTTCTCTCATTTTCTACCACTATGTGAATACAGCCTCTTTTTGAAAGCACAGACATTTTCCTCTGTGTTAAATTTTATGTTTCTGAGCCAAAACCCACAGAAGCCACTACTGGGTGCTTTACAGTCTTAATTATGGATTGCAGTAGGTTGTTAGAAACTAAAATCTGAATGCTAGAAAAGACGAACTAGGGAATGTATAGCACTGTCAATTCAGATTTATCATGTATTCATTCTATGTAGCACAAATAAAAACTAAAAATTTACACCAAAACTGTCAGCCTTTTCTAGAATTTTTTTTTTAATATTACAGAACATTAGTTTTTCAGCTACCTTTGCAAAGCACCTATTTTGAATAAAACCAAAATGCTCGAAATATTAAAGCTTCAAATGTAATGGTGATATTTGAGTGCCACTCGTTTCTGTTCACCACTGTGGCATGCAAGCCTAAACTGGAACTAGCCATCATGAAGCTGTTGTTAAAGAAGAGAGATGGAAAACCATGTGCAGCCTTAGAGGTGTGACAGAACCAAAATAATACCTTGGATAATTTCAGGATCCCTTCTTTGGCAGAGCCTGCCATGGAAAACAAACCGTTAGCCCAGCTGACCACTTAGCAGGCCAGCACGGATCTCTTCTTACCTCCTTCCTAGAGAGAGAAAGGTGGGTATTGCATGATAAATGCTATTTTAAAAGAAGCACATCAATGTAATACTGCAAGTTTTGTAGCTGCTTGAAAATGAAACTCTTTCAGCATCAGTTCAAAAATGCCTCTTTTACAGGAGCTTAGATAAATGGCAACTAACTCCCAATCAATCCCTGAATTTGACTCCCATCTTTCCAAAACTTTCAATCCAAAAAGCAAGCAAAGGTAAGGAATGGTTTGGTGGATACACCAGTCAACTGGGCATCTGAGCAGCACCCGTAGATTCATGTCCATGTCCCCAGCTGTTCCTTCACTTTATCCATGCCACTGAACTCCTCTTCCCTGCACACGGACACCAACCCTCGTGATGCCCCATTTTCCCAGGAGGGAGAACTAGAAGGCTGCATGTTAAACCTGGGTAGAGAAGCAACACTGAAAGGCACATACATGGTTGCACCCCAGGATGCCTTTTCACATATGCAGGAAGGCTGTGAAGGAGCTTCCATTCCCTTGCCTCTCACATGCTGTTGAGGGATGGGGGATGAAATGAAAAGTTTTGATCAGTCAAGATCATTGTTTTTCTTTCACTACATGTCACAAACGTTGTTTGGGATTTCAGGCTCTGGACTAAATACAAGCTTTGTGAATACAAGCACCTGCCTCTCAGCAGGAGGAAGCCAGTGCATGTCCAAAGTTAGAGATATAGGAAAGGTCCCTCTTAATCTTTGGGGGGGGGGATACCGTGAGGGACATTGGGTCACACTGCAGTTTCTAGAGTACCATGCACAGAGCCTGTCATGGGGCCAGGGAGAAAGGCTGCCTCCAGCTGCCTTATCACCTGCCACAGGGAGGGACCCCTACTGTGCCACCCAATCTGTGGTCTAGAGAAAAAAAAATAGAAAAATATCTGCACATTCTAGCACAGAGGGCTCTAGTTTTGTTTGAGGCCTCTAGCTATTAAAATAAATCCATTTAAAAAATATAACTCTATTAATAAAAACCCCAAACCATACACAAAACCATGCTGTCAACTTGAAACTGTTTTCTTCCTGTGAAAAGCAAGTTTCCACGGCAGACTATTGCCCAGTCTCCTTGAAATTTTCAAATGCACAAGTATTTTCCGTGACAGAGCAACCATAATAAAGCTCCTTGGTCACAGAGGTGTGGTTTACACAACACACCTTTTACAATCCCACAAAAATGTAGCAGTGATAAATACATATAAAACCCCCTCAACTCTGTAGCATTCAAAAGAAAAAATCTCAAAACCAGCCACCGCTAGTACGTTAAATATTTGACGTATGTGCAAGCAGACACTGAGCTGATAGGTTGTCACCAGCCACTGTGGTAATAACAATGCCTGCACAATTCTGGATGGAAACATAATGTCATGGTGAATTTTTAACTTTGAATATTTGTTCGTGTTTATACGAACACCTGATGACCTTCTAGACTTGAGTCATATATTCATCCTTAGGACAAGAGCAATACTGGCACGGAAACTGAGGAGCTTGCTCTGCCCAGGATACACCTTAAGTTCTGTCCAGCCTGGAGGTGAGTCTTTACAGCTGGCAAACACCCACCAATCCCTTAGTGGGAGGACTGAGACTTGAATTCATTTGCAACACCCCATTAACAACTCCACAGTCACCCTGTCATTTTATCCAACAGCACACTTAACAATCTTGAACTTCTTTCAAAGCTCACAAGAACATTGAGATGACTCATACTTAGATCAATAGAGTGCATTCATCTGTTAGCAGAGGATCAAATCTAAATGAACCCTTATTGCCTTTTAAAGGCTACGGCTGCTTCTTCCCCATCGCCACTTCCCTCTCCACTTGCACAATATTTAAAGGGGAGGTGCAATGTGCCTGACAGAACAACACACACATGATCCCATAAGGCACACTCTTTGCTACAGTCACTTCAGCAGGACTCCACCATACTGCCTCCACCTCCAAGAGACGCTGAGGGGTCTCTCAGGTGAATGGGAAATATCTCTGTGAATGTGCAGGGTAAAGAGCAGCAGCACAAGACCACAATCACACTAATTTTGGGAATGGCAATATTCATATACACTGCCAACAGCCCTATTTCCAAACAGACAGTATTTAAATGGTAGAATAAACAGCCATCTGCCTCTGTGGGATGGTAAAGTTGGAGAGTAGGGTACAGACTAGCCTGATATATGGTGACCGAGGGACGCAGTGACAAGCACGTGCAACACCATTGCTGGGAAAGGAACCAGACAGACCATGCCGTGGTGTTGCCCCTTCACACCAACTGGTGAGTCACCTTTTCAAGTCACTGACTTCTACAGTAGAAGTACTCATGTTTAAAGTTTCTAGGAAATTGAAATTTTCAGTCTAAGGAAGTCTTTCACCACATTGGAAGTGCGATGGACATTCAAGCTCAGCACATAGTGCAGATGCCTCCAAAGACAGAGGCTGTTTACCACTGACTTGCCTATTAGGAACTCTAGAAGCAGAATCATCCTTTCTTACAGCTTCCCTATATGGATGAAACCTGACCAGCATTAAACCTAAAGGCAAACACCTTAGAAACAGCTTCTCTGGAAAAAACAATTACTTATTCATGGTTATGCACCAAGACTAGTTAAAACATGATGTATTAGCATACATTACTAACACCCAGAACCTGAGCAGCATACTTACTCAACAACTGCACTCCTCTGTGCCTTTGTTGACCGGTTTCATAGACTAACCCAAATTAGCTACATATCTGAGTGTATTTGCTAGAAACATTAGCCAAATGCACTCAGAAAAACACCAAACCAGTTTCCTTTAAGTCTTGTTGCCTGCATCCCGTAATTCATCAGCATTTACAGCTGATGCAGGAAATTCCGTGATTCCACCTCAGATCAGTGCCATGCCAATCAGCTTGCCATATCAGCTACATCAATGACTTTCTGCTTCATGAACCTTTGCTGGTGCTTTGTGGTTTACTTAAGTACCAATAATTACTTAAAACATTTTGAATTCATGATACGCACCATTATAAATGCACTGAAATGTAGAGCCATTGACTCCTCGAACATGGAGCCATTTACACTGCCACAACAGAGAGAATAGAAATATTCCACACTTCTGCTTTTCTGCACCTTTTTGGATCACCTTATCATCCACATGTAGCAATGAATTCCCACAATATATTACAAGAACTCCTCCTTGTTCTTCACAACAGATGTTTTTCATGGATAATTTTTACCTTTCAATCCATCAGCTTCCTTGGGTTTTGTAGCCCTCTATCCACTCAAATACTGCTTTTAGTTCTCCTAACAAGAATATACTTCTATATACAGCAATAGCAGCATTTTTTTCTTCTTAGTGCACAAGGGGAGTGGGAAGAGTGACAGAAGACTGAGCTCCCTTTATTCACCTTGATTAGAAGATGGGAAAAGAGTAATTTGCCTAATTTATCATTTTAGAAAAAAATCTCTTTCAGAACAAAATACAGGCATATATATCAGTCAGCCTTATCTAATACTTAGATCATGAACACTCATTCAGGCAGCCAGGTACCTTCAGCCAACTGATTGCCTTTGCTTAAGAACACAAGAGTCAATATTTTAAATAAAGACACTGAAATTTCACTGAGGCAGCAAGAGACCTTCAACATACTTCCTATTTCAAGCCAATAAGTTGAAGAACTTCAAGTAATGCCAATAAAGCCAACATTTTGGTTTTTTACAGAACTTTTCTCAGGCAAAGTCATAAGCAATTGAAGATAACACTTTGGGGATGGATTGCTTTCCATGCTGCATAGCCAACTGCATTCTTTCAACAAAGCATTTTCTCCCAAAAGGTTCACATAACTTATTTTCAATAGTACTGGGAGAGGGAGAAAAAGTTAATTTAAAATATTCTGTTAATTCTTTTCTTTAAAGAGATCTCTCTTTCCTTTCCCAATTCTGAATGCTACAGTGCCATATCTAGGAGTAAAAAAAAAACAACCAACCAAATATTGCCAAACACCACAAAGAACAACTTCTTGCAATCTTCTTGAAAATTTTTCAATATCTGGCAAACTAATAAACATTTTAAAAAACTTCTGCAACCAACATACACTAAGAGACTTGAAATTTAGGAGGCAAACCTGCTGAAGAGAACCTGCATTTTAAGTTTGCTGCTTAGACAGTAATTTTTTCACCTCACTGGTTATTGTTCTGGTCTTCCTAGAATCCTCACTCAAATTCCTACAACTGGTATGAAGTAGGACACTGGCTAGCAAAAGCTACATTTTGCAAGGGGCTGGAGAGACTGGACCTAGTTGGGTAAAGAGGCTACATTTATACTAACAAATTAAAGAGTCTCATGCCACAATCATCTATAGTTAAACTGCTGTCACAGTTTTTTGGCTTGCACTGATTTGCAAGTTTTCCAAACACTGAATGAAATTCAGTGTAGGTGAGCAGCAACTCTCACAGGCAGGTGACCTGCTTTAGAAAGTAGATGTTTAACCATAAAGCAGTCATTTTGGTCTCATGATTACAAAGCTGTCTCTGGCACTGCAACTGTTGGAACAGAGAGAAAGAGAAAAAAAAGAAGAAGAAGAAAAAACTGTGGAGAGAAGGAGACCCTGCATGAAAATGGCAGTAAAGCTACACATCTAGAACCCAGGCACACAGAGATAGGAAATTTAGCAAGTTCAGTGCTTTGTAAAAAGAGTTAAGACTAAAGAATTTCTGCACATTAGACCTCTGTTCTGTAACAGCTCTTCTGTTACGATAATCTTCATTGGAGAAGACTAGAAGTAACAAGACAAGGCAGGTATACAAAACTTTTTATTGACAACAGAACAATAGAGAGGAACGTCACCACTTCCCATTCCTCAGGAATGTCTCCGTTTCACAGTCAGTCTGCTAAAAGTATACTTTCATGGTAACAAGCAACACAAAGGCATGGAGCTGTCTGTAACCTCAAAAAAATGTTTCATCAGTGCAGTGTAAAGGGACCGACAGTGTGCAGGTGTGCAGGCCCTGTCACAACACAAACATGGCAGGCAACGGTATATGCAGAGCCAACAGGCACAGACACAAAGCAGTCAGAGGCCTCAAGTTATCTCCATCATTTCCATCTAAGGGCAATACCTGACGTGCTGTTCCATCCATGTTCTGTTCCAGAAGTGAATATGTTACTCCCTCACTCCTTTTGCTTCTCCTGTCCTCAAAGATGTTAATACTTCCAGCTGGATGGTACCATGTCAGAGAATGCCTGAGCTTTTATATTTTGCTACCTCATACCAGTTCATGCATGCACTTGAGTTTACTTTCAGAAGCTTACATTGACATAAAGAAGCGGGGGGGGGAAAGTGCTGCAAAAAAAGAAAAGTATTTAGTTGTTAATTCTTCCTTGCTAATAAAAATATTTGGTAGTTGTTGAATATACTCCTTGTAATGTTGTTTTCAAAAAGTATGTATGCAGTCTACTTAACATTTTAAAGAAACTGCACATCAAACTATCTCAACATAATTTCAAATACTCAGAAATTAAATTTGAACCAAAATTCAATCTATACAACAGAATATCTTAATTTTAGTTTTCACAGTACACAGAACTGCACACTTAGTGCAAGATGAAAGCAGTCTCTCTTCTCTATTAAGCTTTCTCTGCCTGCAGAACTGTACCGGGGACCCTGTGTAGTAGCTTATACGTTTATTAACATTTATTAATTTAACATGTTTTTCCTTTAGTTAATGGATGTGCCTCTGGATGTGTAGACTGGTTATTAAAGTGCTTTAACATAAAACAAAAACCCAACAAAAGAAAACATCCCTCAAAAAACCATAATAGATGAGAGAATTTTATCTGAAGGACTTTGTACAGCATTTACAATGTCAGCATAAAGCATCTGAAACATGAGCATTCCCTGCAGACTGATGCGGTGCAAGCAGTCTCATACATTAGATACTGCAATTCCTCTGGATTCAAGATGCACAATACTTACAAAAACAACCCTAGAAGCAGAGACAAATGCTGGTGGCTCTTCCTCTTCTTTTTAGAAACATAATTAAAAAATCTGCATTACTCTCTCATAATTTAAATACATAAGTAATCTCCACTTTTATTACTTCATGACAATAACTTCAAATTTACATTATTTTAAGTACCGTCAGAATAGCTCCATGTATAATACAGATATTTGCTGATATCCTGTCAGAAAATAAAAAAAACAAAACCTTCCACTATATAAAAAAAATAATGCTGGAAAGACAAGAACACAGAACAGGACTTGGTACAGACTATGATTTCAGTTTTATATCAACCACAGTTAACCCAAAATTAACAGATACACAGCGATATTCAAAAGCAGTGCAAATATCTTTGGAGGTTAGAATAAAATTATACTACAAGAACATAAGACAGAAGAAATTAAAAGGCAAGTACTTCAAGTACAGGAACCAGTCTCTGTGAGGTCCATCTTAGTGTTAGCTGGGAGTTCCTCTTCCCATCTTACTTCTTCCTCTGGAACACGTTAGCCAACATTGCACCTGACGTAGTCAGCTGGCCCATTTTGTTCAAAAACTTGGTCTTTGTATCTTCACTCACCAGGCTCGCGGCAATTGACATCGAGCTAGGAAAATAAAAAATTTAGTGACATAAGACTACAAAGAAAAAAGAATATTATGCTGTTATTTATTAAACAACTAAAGTGTCTTTGCGTTTTAGAGGTTTCAACATAAAAGACCAGTCCATGAAGAATTGAAAAATCACCACCTAGTGCAAATATACACTGTTAAATCGATTCTAATGTCCTCACAGCCCTTGTGAAAATGGTAAAATATTTCTGTCCACACTACTTTTTGGTACCTTTGGATGTCCCCACATTAGAATTTATTACCTATTCAGCAATTGCTCTAGTGACAAATACCTCTGTGAAAGATTGGCTTTATCTCCTCACCAAAAATGTCAATCCTTAAATTTATTTAGTATAAGTATGACGGTACTGGTTCAGACATGGACTTACCTAGTCTGAGTATCCTGCCTCCAACAGTGACCATTAGCAGACATGTACAGAAGAGTAGAAGCAAGGCATGTACAAAACAGCGACCTCTTGTCTTAATTTTCAACTGTCTTGTTTTCCAACTATTTCCAACCTGAGCAGAATTTAAAACTGGGTGTGGATTGTCAATCTAGTAACTCCCAATAAAACTTTATTTTTATTGATCAGCTTTCCTTTGATCTCCTTGTAAATGTCTTGTAAACCCCACCCTGAGTCATACTGGGTCAGCCCCTCGCTGGGTAAGGAGCGTTCTCCTTCTGGTTATTGTGAACGTGGCTCCTACTACCTGTGCTTGAATGTTCCTGCTTCATACATACTAGATAAGACAATGAAGAGTCCACAGGTTTGCCACAAACTGGACTGGAAGGAGCAACCCAATCAGTGCTGAAGCTACAACATGCTACAACTTTGAACGCATTAAGAAATTATCCAAATGCTGTGAAATTAAGATTTTTGTTTTTAATTTACAACATATCAGTGAGCTCAACTTCAGATATATATAACTGTTTAGCATAGTAGGAGTAATCTGTCTCAAGACAGAACAAATGTACAATAGCAGGAATACCAATAAATATTCCATACTTCCCATATTTGTAGGAAAATGTTTGCCATTTTAACAACATTAGATAGGGCCAATTTTAAAAACATTTCCAATTAAATTCTCCCTTGTAAGCTCAGCATGGACTCTGCATTTCAAAATTATACATAAGACCACAAAATCTGTCTTACTGGCATAGGCCAGATTCCAGGAACAGACTTTTCAGTCTGCAAGGTTATAAACAGTTCTGTTAGACACAGCTGCATCAAGGCAGGTCATGTCGAAGTTAACTGCTTCAACAGAACTTGAATGATTTCTTCAAAGTCAGCAAGGATGCGCTTAGTACTTTTTCCCATTTCATACCACAAAAAAAGGTGCTTAGTGATAATGAATTCTGGTTCTTTTTAAAGTACCTTAAAAAACAAAAGGGAAGCTTCTCACTAAAGCTGTACTGTGGATTTATAGATAGTTTAATTATAAACTTTTTAAGTCAAATATTTCTTTTAGGCACAATCAATATCTTTGGCTTGATTATACACCTCCCATCAACTAATGAATCACCTATTTCCAGCTGATAAAACTTAGCAGGTAAATTACTGCTACTGTAAGATGCTACTTCCTTTGATTTCATGATAAAGCAAGGGCATATAAACGATGTAAATAACAGTTTAGACTCGCTATCAGCTGGTTAAGGACAAGAAGCTATTCCCGACTGATGTATCCTAGAGTTGCGTGTAACTAGGAAAAATTATTTGGGAAATACTGTACCTTCCAAGCTGTCATGGTTTGAGCAGGCCCAAAATCCAATTCTGATTCCTAGCCCCCCACCCACATCTCAACCCCATGTGAGATGGGTTTTCCAGACAAAAACACGAGACTCAATATGGGGGAAGGAATATATTACAAAGACTATACAGCAAATAAATACTATAATAAATTGTATACAATCTTAACTCTATATCTATCTCTACCATGACAATAATATTTACAATGGGCCCAATCTCTTCTCCTTCCAAATAAAAGTCCAGGAGAGAAGAAGAAGAAAAGACCCCTTCCAGTCTGTCAGCAGCAGGCTCTCTCTAGGCAGCAGGCTCTCTTCTTCTCTTCCAGGCAGCAGAAGCAGTTGCTGGCTCTCTGCCAGCACACACGAGGGGGTCTCCAAGCCCCTCGGCCCTCCGTCCTCAAACGGGGGTCTTTCCGTGGACTACATAACCCCAGACAAGGTCGTTCCACCACGGTCATATCACGAAGCACGGGGGTCTTCGTGACAGTCTGGTATCTTCAGGGGAAATCAAGCCCCTGTGCAGAGCTCCCATGCTCTGCCTCAAAGATGGCTGCCAGCTTCTCTGAAGCTGCAGCAAGGAGGGGGGGGAAAGCCCAAGGTCACCCCCTCCACACACATTCCTTTGGCCATCCTGGCTGAGCTCTCAGGAGGCCGGAGCTTCTTAGCTCCTCTCTGTAGTGCATACTGCACTTTAGGACTCTACTCAGTCCACCACCCCCTCCTCTTTCTCGGAGGGGTCTCTAGCGAGTTTGGGGGTTTTGGTTTGAGCCAGTTCTTACCCTCCGAAACTCTCTTCCTGCCGCTGGCTCGGGTCTCTTGTCCTGCTTTCTGCTGCTGGCTCTTTTCGTTTCCTCAGACAGCTCTGTGTCTGCTTCAGTTGCATACCGGCATCTGCTGCTTCTCTTGGTTCTTATCAGTTGGCTCTTTGCCACTGCTCTTCGGACACTGCTGTTCTGCTGCTGCTCCGTCGCTGCTCCCAGCGTCTCCCACTTCTGCTTACAGGGGAGAAAACTCCCCCAGCTCCTAGCCACAGGCACTCAGTCCAGCTAACACTGTTCCAAGTCCCTGCAGCCCCCCAACTGGGGGCTGGGGGGGCAAAGCCCCCAGGGGCCCTAAGCCCCTGCTTCGTGGCTTCTACAACATGGCCACCCTTCTTCTTACAACAAGTACTACTGCTTCTTTTCCGGTCTCCAGAGATATGTTTATATTTTGCAGGAGCACTGATTGGTCAAGCCCCAAGGGTCACCACCCCCTGGGGGTTACCACTTTCTTAGTTTCAGGGGGAAAACCTGGCTCAAACCACTACACAAGCATAAGCAGCATTAAGAAAATAAACCTGCCCACTTCAGAAAAGAAAGCCCATCAGCTGGTAACGAACCTGTAGTTTTCAAACAAACTGTGCTTTCGCTATTCTAATGATCCTGAATAAGTTTGAGGAAACCCAGGAAATGTACTATTGACATTCAAAACAGTTTTGGGGGAATATCAGCCATCTGCTGTCAAAAATTAAAATTTAACAACTGGAGTGTCTAGGACTTCATGTTTTCTATTACTATGTTACTTCAAATATAAATATAATCCACAGCACTCAGCAGACTTAAAAGTTTAAATATGCCACCAAAGTACTTCTATCACTATGCAAATTGAACATTTAAACATACCAATAAAAATAATATGAAATCAAGTAATTTGAGTCTCACATCTTCAAAAAGTAATCAGAGATCCAAATAAGGCAGTAGCATATCTTGTTTGAAACAACTGGTCCTATAGAGAAGTCCTTGCATTTATTAGTTATTTAAAAACTAAAGCAAAACCCAACCCACAAACAAAAAAAATGTGTAAACATCAAATTTTTGACCAGTGTCTAGATGAATTACATGCTACACAGAGTTCTGCCTGTTTTATGGGAAAGCTCTAGGCCAAAACAAACATTCATGCTGGGCATTTTATAAAAATCAGCTTGTAACATAAGTTCTTAGCCATGACTGAAATACCTTGTTAATTGCTAAAGAAAATGTTTAACAAAAGTGGCTATCCAATATATAAAAATGCTAAGTTTAATCTTCTTAAAAAACTATTTCTTTGACCCCATATTATTTGACAAACCTTTTCTAACAGCAAGGGGGAAAGACAAGATAATCAGCAGCATCTTATGATTGCTTTTGTATCTGTTTTTATTTCTGTGCATGCATTCTCATGCTGTTAACAAAACCCAGTAATTTATATCCCAGTTGCATTTAAATCCTTTGTCAAATATATAATTGTCACTGAAATTAGGAACTGAAATTAGCAAGGGCTTAGGGAAAAAAAGGAGATATTTATGTATATGAAAAGGTCATTTCTTCAGTGGTAAAATATTTCTTGTTAATTTTGTACAGTAAAAGATCAGACCATAGTCTGAATTTGAGTAAAAAAGGGGAAGACTAATTAAGGAACAAGGGAACACACTGCAAAGACTTATCCTTTTCAAAACTTAAGTTTTCAGCAGTTGCATCCTAAAAGAAAATATACTAGATGTTGTATCAGGTTTGCATTTACTGGTTTCTGCAATGGCTTAATAGGACTAACTGTGATTTCGAAGTATTTACTACCAGTAATCCCCAAAATATCTTATTTGGTGCATGAGAGACTGACCCTTTTTCCACACCACATTTCTTCTGTTCAATTCTTGCACACCTTTCCTATTTTGGTAATTCTCAAACTACCAGTTGCTTCCAGAACCATGCCTGAGCTCTTTCAAGAAGTAAATTCTATCCATTTGTTACAGATATGGAGGCATGACACAAAGAAGCTTCAGTAATTGCCTCAATTCCCATGGCAATGTATTGGGATTGAGGACAGATTTTCTCTTAAGATACCTACTGTTTCTTCTCAAACTCTTCCTGGCAACACCGCTAAGGATTTATTAAGTTATATAATTATCCACGAGAAGTTACCTGTCAGGATGCCATTCCAAGCAACAAGTATGCAAAAGACCACATACAACTCATCATAATGACACTAGGCTTTCCAAATCTCCACATCCAACATGGGTCTGTTAGCTACCTTTCTTTTCAGGAAATTCACACAGGTAGCTCAATTTATACACTGGAGAAGCTGTTTTTGTGTGCACTAGTCACAGGCGAGCAAGGTCAGCAGCCTGGAGCAAGCCATTCCCAGGACCAGAACAATTCCCTCAGCCTGCAGGTTGTCCCCACCTAGGGTGGCAAGGCGCATACCACATACCTTGCTCTAAGCACTTAGGCCAGACACTCCCAGCTTTCTCAGATTCGGGACAGAAATTTAAATACTGCTTTAAATGGATAAAAAATTAACGACAAAGTAACACAGGAAAACAAGAAAGTCATTTCTATTGATACAAATAAAAATTTCTTGTCCTGTGTTTTTCCCTGGAGACAGAAACAACCACAAACTGTGTTAAAGTTCCTAAAATCTGTTTTCAAATACAGAATATGTCAGTATGGGATTTCTGGTCACAAACCTTGGACACCATTATGGAATACATTCTGCAGAACATTACTCGGGAGACATATAAAAAAAAGGAAGTGGAAGTCTTACCCTTGCGGTTCTTGGACGGTCTTGTTTTCCACTTTCTGTTCACACTCTTTTATCATGGAGCTCAAAATAACCTAAGGAAGAGAGATACATGACATTTGACATTTTTCCTTTTACATTAACACTTCTTACGAAATGTACTCTGCAACTAATTCTAACATTAGCAGAACTGTTTGAAAAGTTTTTTTGTTCCCCAGTTACCTGATGTCTTGTGGCTAGAACCAGAAAAATGTTCAAAATACCTTAAGGAAGTAAAAGTTTTTGAAACAGTTGCAGGAGTTCCAGATGCCCTCCTGTTTCCCCTCACTTTTTGAAATAAAGTGAACTCACTTCTATGACATACCATATCTTCATGAACATTATGCATGAAAGAAAAAGGAAGGAAAAAAAAAGTGTGATGGCATCCCGAGACAACGTCTTAATGGAAAGGAAGTGCTAAAGCAAACTCGGTATCATTCCACTGGTATCTTCCAGGGTTCCTATGCATCATGGCTTTTTTCCTTTACTTAAGCAATTGTAGTGTTAAAGTTTCTGCAAAGTATTTAAGACTGAAAACACCTCCACACTGACATTTTTACATTTCTCCAAAAATAAAGAAATGATTCCCAGGAGTAGACTTTAAAAAAAAAATACAGTTCATGGGACAGGTATATGGCTCCCTGCCCTGCTCACACAGTATTTAATGTGTACACACACATTAAGACAAAAAGCATTTGAAACACTTAGGCAAAACAGTTACGCAAATGTGCATAATGCAAAATGTGAAACTATAAATATATATATACACACACACGCACTGCATAAATGGAAACTTATGCTGCTCACAGCTCAGGAGAAAGTGAAGCAATTTTTTTTGAGACACTAAACTTAAAATCTCAAAGCTACAAGCAATATAAATTAGTAGTGTCTTACCAAATCAGAATATCTACAGTAAAGGAAAAAACTCAATTTCTATCTCTAAAATATGGATCAGTCACTAATGGTTACTACCAGCTGGTAACTGTTTTTAAATGTATTTATACACATTAAAAAGCTGGTTTCTGTCAAGTTGCTTTGGACATCTGCAGCACAACCTTTAATTACACTGGTAAGAAGTGGCCTGGTCTGCAGACCTGTGCCACTGCTCACTCTATTTCTCCAAAGGTATTACTCCAGCATTTGAGACATTGTAGATAGCAGGTGTTATATACACCTGAGTGTTTCAGAGAGCAGCATTCAAAAAGGACTACAACTCTTCCTGCTAAATCTGCCGTCCTTCATTTGCATAAAACGTTATACAAGGTACTTAAACTCAGTAGTACAGAGATACAAGAGAAATACATTCAGAATTCCTGTGAAAAAGCAAGCTTTTTGTTCTGTATCAAAAAAATCCCCTGAAATTAATAAGCACAATGGCCATAATTTTGGTTACTTAGCATTTCTACCTGTGCACTGGAACTTTTCCACATTTTTGTACATCTATCTGAATCTAGATGCTCCAAACATCAACAATATGAAGTCTTGATCAAAGGGGAGAAAAATTCATCATGGACTCAGAATCATTTCAGTAACATGATGGAGTTGCTGGCCATTGCGCATCTCCTTCTGGGAAGGTTTTGTTAATTTTTGGATGAAGTGGAGTAATTCTTTCCTCTTTCCCAAATCAATTTATCTTAAAGTTCAGGGTGAAACAGAGGAAAGATATAAATATAATATCATATGGCAATTCTACATTATGGCTTTGCACATACTGCTCCGACCTGTTCCCTTGGGTTCTCTTTGTTTGATCCTAGGACTGATTATGAAATCATGTAGACCTCCTTTAAGAGAGAGATTTTAGAGTTGTAACTCTATATTTAGAGACATTTAAGAGATATAACATGTTTAAGTATTATAAACAATACTGCAGTATATGGACTAAATATTTTCATCAAGTACTGACTATATCTCATTATCATGCAACTCACAATCCAGTTATTTTGAAAATAAACAGAAGGCAAGTGGAGAAGGGGGAAGAAGGGACTTAACATTGAACTAGAGATGCTGATAAAGTATCTGAAATGTTTGCACAAGGTGAAATCTTTCTTTTAAAGATGAGGAGATCTGGCCTAAATGCCCAACTTACTCTTTTGTTTATATGAAAAAAGGAAAGCAAGTATGAGGGATAAGTGGTAAATGTTGCCCGACAGGATCACAAGCCAATCCCACAAATGTTACCTTTCCAAGATAAGCATAAACTCTGTAGTGGTGTTAGAGCCATAAAAACTAAGGCTCTGTAAATGAGAAAACCATAAAATCAGCTAGGTTGGAAAAGACCTCTGAAATGATCAAGGGTTGGACTTGATGCACTACCACCACAGTTACTAGACCATGGCACTAAGTGCCACATCCAGTCTCATCTTAAAACCTCCAGGGACGGAGAATCCACCACTTCCCTGGGCAGCCCGTTCCAATGCCTGATTACTCTCTCTGTAAAGAATTTCTTCCTAATACCTAACCTAAACCTCCCCTGGCAGAGCTTAAGACCATGCCCTCTTTTCTTACTGACAGCTGCCTGGGAGAAGAGACCAACCCCCACCCGGTTACAACCTCCTTTCAGGTAGCTGTAGAGAGTGATGAGGTCTCCTCCGAGCCTCCTCTTCTCCAGGCTAAACAACTCCAGCTCCCTCAGCCTCTACTCATAGGACTTGTGCTCCAGTCCCTTCACCAGCCTCGTTGCTCTTCTCTGGACCTACTCCAGCACCTCATTATCCTTCCTGAACTGAGGGGCCCAGAGCTGGACACAACACTCAAGGTGTGGCCTCACCAGCGCTGAGTACAGGGGGAGAATCACTTCCCTGGTCCTGTTGGCCACACTGTTCCTGATCCAGGCCAGGATGCCATTGGCCTTCTTGGTCACCTGGGCACACTGCTGGCTCCTGTTTAGCTTCCTGTCAATCCAAACTCCCAGCTCCCTTTCTGCCTGGTTGCTCTCCAGCCACTCTGTGCCCAGCCTGTAGCGCTGCATGGGGTTGTTGTGACCAAAGTGCAGGACTCAGCACCTGAACCTCATCCCATTGGAATCAGACCATCTCTCCAGCTTGTCCAGGTCCCTCTGAAGAGCCCTCCTGCCTTCTGGCAGATCAACACTCCCCCCCAACTTAGTGTCATCTGCAAATTTGCTAATGATACACTCAATCCCCTCATCCAGATCATCAATAGAGATATTAAACAGGACTGGGCCCAACACTGATCTCTGGGGGACACCACTAGTGACCGGCCACCAACTGGATGCAGCACCATTCACCACCACTCTCTGGGCCTGGCCCTCCAGCCAGTTCCTAACCCAGCACAGAGTGCCCCTGTCCAAGCTGTGGGCTGCCAGCTTTTTCAGGAGCATGCTATGGGAGATGGTGTCAAAGGCTTTGCTGAAGTCCAGATAGACCACATCCGCAGCCTTCCTCCCATCCATCATGTGGGTCACCTGATCATAAAAGGAGATCAGGTTGGTCAGACAGGACCTGCCCTTCCTAAACCTGTGCTGGCTGGGTCTGATCCCTTGTCCATCCTGTAGGTGCTGTGTGATTGCACTTAGGATGATCTGCTCCATAACCTTGCCAGGCACTCAGGTCAGGCTGACAGGACTGTGATTTCCCAGGTCCTCCTCCAGCTCTTTTTGTGGATCAGCGTGACATTCGCCAACTTCCAATCATCTGTATTTTTGTAAGTCGTATAACCATTTGAATCATGAATAACACCAGAGTAACCAAAATACTGAGAAAAGGGTTAATTCTGTTTATGCAAATATCTAACTATTTGAGATAGTAAATGGCATTTATTTCAGAAAACTATTTTAAGACAGAAGGCTTCCAAGACAGACACTAGAACTAACCGGGCCTCAAAGCCTCTACCATAGTGCAAATATTTTTAATTTCATATTTCTCTCCAGTTAAAAAAACAAAGCACTTGGCATCATGCCTGAAGCCACTTAATCACAGTGATGCAAAATGTGGTAATGGAGGATTGAGAGCTGTCTTTCCTTATTGATTTATTTTTAATCCTGTTCAAGTCCTCAGTTCCTTCTCTGACTAACAAGACTTAAACTCAGTCAAATAAGCTCTTTTGTTCTAATTCAGGGCATCTTTTGAACTGACTATGCCCCTAAAACTTAGAAGTTGCATTAACTACAAAAATGAAGTAAGCAGTATTTGTACCAGTTATCCCATTAGTGAAAGAAAATTAAACTTTTGCCTACTGTAGCTTTCAGATATATTCTTAAGACTTCCCAAATCACAATACATCTTCCAGCTCTCTCTGAACACAGTATCTATCACTGCCACATCTCCAGTGCTGCCTGTGGTAAAGAAGCACAATTCTGTTGCCTTTGACCGATGCTCAGTTCACTACTGTTCCTCCTGACTCACCCTTCTGAAGTCAGATTCTTTCCTTTTAGGTCGGAAAGTTCCTCAAATAATAATATACAGAAATTAAAAGAATGAGACTATTAGATTAAAAATGTAACTGGAAGAAGGAACTTTGTAACTGAAGGTAAGGACTTAGGACTCCTAGAAAATACAGTCATCTCAAGTAAGTCACTTTTGCAAACATAATAAATTAATTTCCTCATGTACTATGTAATCCATGAAAGTGCAGTATTAACCTTCAAAGACCACAACAATGTTCCTTTGTACATTTTGATTAAATCTTTTTCTTCATCTCTTGAAATGTTCATCCTGTTAAACCTTCCCCCAACATGCAACTAAACTATGTCTCTTGTTTTCAGCTACTGACTTAACATCTAAGTGTTTCAATCAGATAGTATTCATCCTCTTCAAGTATTTACAAAAAGTGCATATACCAAGATTTTCAAGTTTCTCAAGTTGGCTTCTCATACTAATTCTTCTATTTTGCTGCTTTCTGTAAGCTCATCCTACCAGAGAAGATCTTGTTTGCTTCCATGTTGTCCTATTTGCTTATTTTAATCTGCTTTTTACAATTCACAGAATCACAGTGGTTGAGGTTGGAAGGGGCATCTGGAGATCATCTGGTCCAAGCCCTTGCTCAAGCAAGGCCATCTGGAGCCAGTTGCCTGTGTCCAGATGGCTTTTGAGTATCTCCAAGCATGGAGACTCCACTACCTATTTGGTCAATCTGTGTCAGTGCTCGGTCACTCTCACATTAAAAAGTCCTCTGTCAATGCCTCTGGTCCTGTCACTGGGCATCACTGAGAAGAACCTGGCTCAGCCCTCTTTGGACCCTCAGGTCTATATGCTGATTCCCCTGAGCATTCTCTTCTACAGGCTGAACAGTCCCAGTTCTCTCCGTGTCTCCTCCAGTCCCTTCATCATCTTTGTGGCCCTTCACTGGACTCTCCCCAGTAGATCCATGCTTCTGTACTAGGGAGCCCAGAACTGGACATCGTACTCCAGATATGAAGTACATTCCATGTATTTGAGGACTATACTTTCCTCACCTTTGATTTCTTTCCTAAACTCCACCAACGTTCATCTGCATTTCTTTGGATATATTGTAGCCATTCATTTTAGTGTATCCTTGTTTTGATGAAAAAGAAAGATGGTAAAAACATTAATTTTTCTTCAGTCTACAAAGATCTGTTTCTACATGAATTTCTGACAGTTGAATATTTCTCTGCAGAGATCCTCAGCTTAGAAATAAATTTTAAAAGATTTTACTGTTTTTTAAATAATGTGACCTACTCCTTATAAAAAAACTCCTATGTTTTGATACACTTATGAGCAGCTCTCCTTAACTTCTGGTTTTAAATACCATTACATTTTAACTTTTTCTTCCACCTGCATCTTGTACTCAGTCAACAGCTGCTCACCTCATGCTCTGGCGAGAGATGTTCCATGTCAGTTCGTAAACACTTCAGTCCTGGTAAAAAGTGATTGACCATTAAATCCTCTGAAATAACTAAAAACCAGGTTATTAAGGTATTATAAGGATTGAATTCTGAAATTATACAAGTTTTTGTCTGTCTTCCGATAATGTTATTCTGTGGAACACATAGCAGCAAAACTAAGAAAATTTCATGACTAATAAAAAGCAAAAAGGATCTTAAACATATTTAACACCATGTATTTCATACATCCATACCATTCATTTAGTATTGTTTCTTAATTTACTGGTCAAGATCAAGGGCTTTGATTTTGTAGCTTTGTTCTATTAAAAGTATCTATCAGTTCCACTGTATTGGATTGGGCTGAGAGTGAGTTCGCTTTCCCACAGGAGCCCTCACAATCCTGTGCTTTACGCTGGTAGCTGAAAGGTGTTGATAACACACCAGTGTTTTGGCTACTGCTGAGCACCACCGGCACAGCATCAGTGCTGTCTCTCCAACATTCTGCCCCTGACCAGCAGGCTGTGGGTTAGCAAGACGTTTGGAGGGGACACAGCCAGGACAGCTGACCCAAACTGCCCAGAGGGATATTCCATACCGTATGATGCCTGCTCAGATACAAAAGCTATGAGAAAGTAGGAGGGGCTGTGAGGAGCATTTGTTATTATGATGTTACTTTGCCAGAGCAACTGCTATGTGTACTGAAGCCCTGCTTCCCGGGAAGCGGCCAGACATTGTTTGCTGATGGAAAGTGGAGAATAAATCTTCAGTTTTCCTTTGTTTCCATGCATGGCTTTTGTTTATTAAACTGCCTTTATCTTGACCCATGAGTTTTTTCTCCATTTTATTTTCTCCCCCACCCTCACCCATCCTCCCGAGGAGGGGAGTAATAGAATGGCTTGGTGGGCATCTGGTGTCCAACTAACCCACCACATTTGCCATCTGTGAAAACCTCTTCCTTATGCTGAATAGATCATGTTTTACCTCACATATTCAAAGACAAACTTAGTTATTTCTCAAGTATTAAATTTCTCCCACCACCACAGAAGTAACAGCTAAAGTTCCCCCCAAAAAAGGATACAACAACAGGAAAGAGCACTGTAAGATTCAAACAGGTGGGTAGCGATATCCAGTCTCTTCGAATCCACAGACTGCTGGTTGTTGACCAAGGCTAACTTGTGCAAGTGTGGAATAACAACTGGAAAAGTAAATATGGGAATAAGTGTTGGAAATTGCTTTCCATAGACTTGTTTAGCATTAAACAGTTGCTATGTAGCAATTGCAGGCACGCACAACAGTGTGGAAAAAGAACAGCAAATAATTGCTTTTGATGGCACTGCCCTTGCAGATTTAACTGATCAACTCAAACTTGAAATAAAGATTGCAGTAGCACCACTTGAAATAAAAATATATCTCAGGGTGCCTTTGAAATAGTAACAACTCACAGAAAAGAAAAAAAAAATCAATATAATCAGCACACCTATTAGCTTTTGGACAGAAAGAGCAAGACTTCATGTTCCCACAGATGCAACTTACATTCATCTCTAAATCTGGGCTCAGCATTAGGTCCAACTCTTCCAAATGTCTTTATGATTTCTGTATGTAAAGAATGTTGGTCTTGATATTGAGGGTCTTCCAGGAAAGATGCCAGTTGCATTTTTACTCTCTCCAGAAGCTTAAATATTCCCAGAGAAATAGAAAGAACACAAAAGAATGAAGATGCTAGAAATTGTTATGGTCAATTCAGAGTATGTTTATAATCTTCCATATTTCAGATGACAAATCTTGGACTTTCTTCTAATTTACTTTTTTTTTCCTAACAGGATGTTCCAAACTCTTCAATGCAGCTTTACAGTCTTAAAGACCGTTAATAGGGTTTTAATCTGATTTATCTTTTAACTATAGAGAGGTGCTTCTATAGAGCTGGTCTTTCCTCCTGAGGTTTCCTTGGTTTTGACACTCCCATTTTTTACCTCCTATTAAAATTTCCCACTTGCTATTAATAACTATGGAGTTTTCTTGTTTAATTAGAACTTAATTAATGAGGTTTTTTGTAATGTAACTCAATTAATAGGCCGAAAAATTTTCTGCAGAGGACAGAGATGCAAAAGTAGCTATTGTAAAATCAATGGAATTAAAAAGATTTCTTCAACTAAAGGTTAGAAAACCAGAAAATAAAATTACATTTATTTGCATTCAAAGTTGAAAAAAAGAACATTTTATGATACATTTTGGAAGGTGCTATCACCTCTGTACTCTAAGGCTTGTTTTAATTAGTGCAATGGATACAGTAATTTCTGTGTGGTAACAAAACAATATTCTTCCCAACTGATTACAGGCATGCATTCCAAGCTACAAAATTCTAACTTTTCCATCTTCCAAGGGCTTGTGAGTCATCACTAACTTGACTCACATTACTCACATTTCCTCAAACACATTCTTTTAGAATATGTTGAAATTACGGGAAGAATGTAAGCTCTGCAAAAAGCTGCAAAGATTTTAAGAAGAAATTCAATTGTACAGTTGTTATATAAAATAAAATCCAGCATTTCTACTGCTTACAGCAGAATCCTGGGTGTCTTCAGAATTCTGATCTATTACCAAAGTCTCATAATTTAAAAAGAAGGAGGAATTGCATCTCTGCATTATCCTCAAGGATTATTTTGGTAATGTCACTATGTCTTTTAGTGCCATCTTGGACACCAAGGGCTAAACCAGCAGATATGACTGGAACTACAAGAGACTTGTCCTCTCTTCTGAAATAGTTGGGAGCCGAGCAGGATATCCTAAAGCATCTAAAATGGTAGAATATACTTATGTGGAGGTAACCGACTTACACCATGTCTTTTTGGTTAGCATTTTAAAATAAAGCTATTTTATTTGGAAATAATGGAGTTAGATTTCACAACCGTACCAGACAATGTTTTAAAAAACATTTTGAGCATGGGATTTCCCATCTTCTAGCACAGGCCTCCCCTTTACTTATCCGCCTCTCTTTGTTTATGTTTGGTTTGATATTTAGAAGGGAATGTGTTTATTAGTTAAGAATTTGTTTCCAAAAGAACAATTAAAAAAAAGGCTGTTGCAAAACCGGAAAGCATTTTGGAAGAGAATATGACAAAAAAGGAAATAATTTATAAGCTGCCCTTTCTTTTACTCTGGATTTATAAAAAAATTATCCACCTACTATGCTACAAAAACAACAGCCTCACAACAGGTGTTTTACCTCTCTCTGAGTAACAGTTTCCATGATGGTCCCAAAAGCAGGAATTGTAGCAATCCTTACTGAACTACAATGGAAGAATAGAGTCTTTAAGATGTATTCAACATTAAGAAGAAAATTAATTAATGCAAAAAAAAAAAATTAGTAATTAAAGTTACACATTAGTTTCTAGCAATGACACACCAAAAAAAAAAAGCAGGCCAGGAAAAAGACAGACAGGATTAACTCAAGGTCTCAATCTGAAACTCACAATTCAGGATCACCGGACAAGGTAACAAGGGCCGGAGCAACCCGCTTGTCAACTAATGCTTCACTCATGCCTCGAAGAGTCAGCTGTAAACCAGTCAACATGCAATAAAAAATGGTTTGGTAAACTTGAAGAACTGGGTTAGCTGTGACTGAGGATGGGCAGGCAGACTCTTGGGGTTGTTCTTGGTTTAGTCACCCACACAAGACATTAAAGCGACTAAGACTCTATTCATGCTGTAGCATTTGTTAGTAACAACCTGTTAGTGAGATTAGCAAAAGCATCCCTCCTTAGCCTGAAAGAAATATCACATCAGAATGTCCAGGAAATGAAGTACCACAGTTGTCTATCAGAAATGAGGTACAGCCAAAACTACTTGGCATTTCATTAACACAGGTGATACTTAATTTAGCAGTAGTAAAGCTGATAGCATTACAAAATATAGTAATATCCAGCTTTCTGCTAGAAATGATTTAAGCAATTTGAAAACTGAGAATATGATTAAATATAAAAATCCATAAAAATATATTAAATGGATCTAAGTTTTCTATTTAAATTTTATTCAGCAGTTTTATCCAGTTTAGTTCTAGGCACTGCAGTAAAACTTTTTATTTAAAAATAAGTGATTTAAAGGTTACATTTGCTTAAAAGTAATCCAATTTTTGTTCAGCTAGACTAAGAAACATAACTGATGGTTATTTCTTTTCAAGTATTAAGAGGGATGCTATGTATATAAGATAGTCAGGGAACTTACATTTCAGGGTCACTGGAGAGAGTAATGAGAGCAGGAACAACTCTCTGAGCTACCAGAGTTTCATGTACCCCCTTCACCAACAGCTGAATGGTCGGAGCAGGGGGGTATCACAGGTGATGCACGGAAAGAGCGAGCACAGTATCATGGGAAGAAGAGTGGCACAACCAAGAGAGAGAAAGAAAAAACACAAAAAGCAAACCAAAATTAGAAGCTAAGCAAATACTGCTACACTAGTGCTTCATAAATGCAAAGGCACGAAGAAAGCTGAAGTGGTCTGGCAATCAGCACAAACATGTCAAATTCAACAATACAATGTTTTCTCTATTTTCAGATATTTTAAAACTTGAACTCACAGCTTTAGCAAGTAACTGTGTATTATAATTCAAATACTAATTATGTATTATAAATAAAATTATGTATAACTAAATTCTAAACCAATGCCAATTTGAGTTTGACAATTTCATCTAAATGCTGCTCCTAACTCAATACAACGGTATTCATCATAGTAGGTGGCTGTCGCAAGCAAAATAGATATCTTGACTAGGCCAAATGCATAGTTTTCCCACACTGAGTGATACCTGTCACACCTTTTACAATGTGACAAACAGCACCTTCCCAGATGCCAAAAAGCTTTCCTGAAAGTCATTCAGGACTACTTTGGATTTAACCACCATCCAAGCAGTATATATGCTGGTCTATGCAGGTAGAAAATGGAAAATCCTTGAATTATCCATGAAACGTACTTCATCAAGTCTTTTTGCAAACTAAGGAATAGATATATTTGTTGCAATACATCCCGAATTTTAAAAACTTGAAATCACAGTGAAATTTATTATCCATGAACATGAAAAAGTTGTCTGAATTCAGATGTTCCCAGGTGATCTTTTTTACATTACTTATGTAGCTATACATCAGCATTTGCTGCATATGTTGCAGATGCCCTTTACATGTTTTCTACATACGAAAACCTACTAATTTTCAAAAATGACAAATTGCAAACTTTCTCCAGATATTCAACAAAACAGAGTGGTTTTTGTCTTCATTAATAAAAAGGGGAAAGCCTAGATATTTCCATTTTGAATCTCATGTAAGGAAGTCTGCATGTATTTGCTGGTTTTAGGAGATAAACATAAAAAGCTAATCAGTAAGTTCATGTGAGAAATTTGAAATGTCTTTTTAATATTTAGCCATATTCTAACTACTCACATTACATAACGAGCACAAATTAAATTCTAAGTTTTTCCCCCAGCAATGCAACAAGAGATCCACAGAACATGGGGAAAGCAGTGGCTGTCAGTATATCAGTACTCAAATCAGGTAATATTTACACCCTCTAACTAGAGAAGATTTTATATTCTATTTGTTTGAGCATTCCTGCTTTACCAACTCTGAATTTAAACCAAAGAAAGTTGTGAAAGATTGGAAGGAACCTGACTTTCCAGAAGCTTCTATACAAAGCAGTCATTTTTATTAAGCAATATTTGTGTGTGCATGTATGTGCATGCATGCAAGCGTGCACACAGACACGGAATACAGTGTGGCCTTAAGATAGTAACTGGGGAAGGAAGAATGGGGAAAAGCTGTATAAGAACATATGCATTATTGCTGCAAAGCACCTAGACGGAAAAATTTGCAGCTTCCTATACTTGTTACTCAGAAAATATTAGGAATATCAGTTCAACTACAGAATTTTAACATTAGTACATTTCACAATGAGTTACACTGGTGACAACTTAAAGTGCTGATCTGTTGAGTTTATAGGCTACTCTTCAAACAGCTGTTAAGGACATAGCTCACTGGTTATGATGATCTTACTCTCAGATACAGATTTACCAATTTTCCATTTATTAAAATACAGAATGCTTCCTATTTTCAATCTTGGGCAAACAGGGACTCAAGTTTTCTTTACTAATCTTCATTTTGAGATAGGCCTAGCAGTGCTTTGAAGAAAAAATGCTTGGGATTTGTGTAATTAGCAAACAACTTACAATGATCTCAGCTTCATTACTATGTGGGCTGCCACACTTCTAAGTATGGTAAAGCACAGTAAACAGAAAATAAAACATGCTTTATAACACAAGTGTCATTCTGAAGATAAGTGGTCCTAGTCTTGAACCTAAACAGACCAACAAAGCTTATATATAACTCGGCTATGCACTTCATGTTCAAACCAGCAGCAATGAAATCTGTTTGCATCAATATTCAAACGGGAAACTACTGACTGAAAACATTAATATAGAAGCAACGGAAACAGCTGGATGGACAAAGCCATGTTAGCAGCATGTAAGGTTGGAGTGATACAGACGATGTAAATTTTTATCCTGTTTTAATTCCTCTAGATCACTAGTCATACATACTACACCTTAAAAATGGTAGCGCAAAGCTGCCTGCCACCAAAGGAGTGAAGGGGTAGAATGGCTCCAAATCACTTCGGTGTCCTTCCAATCCTTAATGGACTGTAAAGGTTTGGTAATGCAGACAGGCCTGTGGTTTCTCTGCTGCTCAGAATGTTTATTGTTCCCATACAGCTGTCCTGCAGGTCACATACTCTTTATCTTATTACCTAATTGCTGGGCTTTGCCATTCAGCAGCCTCTGAGGTGTCAGATTCCTTGAATGAGGAATTTTCCAATAGTGAAACCAACTATTACCACTTCTTTACACAGACGACGTCCCAAATTTATGTACTGCCATGTATAAATATGTATGCTATGGCTATCAATTAAGTAACAATATGCTACTATTTTCGAGTGAGAACAGTGTCTAAAATAAAGCTGCCTGTGCTTTAGTAAAAATTGAAGTATGCTAGGAAACAATATATCTAATAGCATGTATAGATTGCATAAAAATAATCAACATGCAGTTGAATTTGAAAAGAAACTGCAATCAAGACGACAGTCTGTTGTAACTGAGGTCTTTCACATTTGGCTAATGCGTATTAAGAAAAGAACCCCTTGTTATTACAAATACGATATAAGAAATATTTTTGTTAGATTAAAAATACTCAAACATATTTTAAGGGTGTCCAAAAATTGTCATCTTCTTTTTAAAGGGAGAAGAGGGGGGAAAACAGTATCAGGATAGTGCTTATTGTGGCTGTTTACTGTTTTATCTGCTACGACTTCCAGAGTTGCAGTAAAGAATGCTAATGGATAAGTTAAGTGCTCTTTTTTTCTGAGGCAGACTTGAGATTTGTTTTTGCAAATGGATACAAGATGGCAGGTTCAGCTAGAGGTCCACTGCAGAGCTATTCCAATGAGTCAAATGTGGAAGAAACACAGTAAAAAAAAAAAAAGAGTAATGTTGATTAGAAAAATGTGTTTCTAGCATGCAAAGAAAAAAGTTTCTCTTTGTTCAGCAAGTGTAGTATGTCTGAGTATGTCCTAGGGTTTTTGCATGAGCCTTTTAAAATGAACATTTGATGAACCAAAGGCATAAAGTGGAAATAAAAGCAAACTTATTAGTTATATGTATCAGTCTTTATCCTGACGAAAACTTATAGATGTTAGGGGAAAGATGGAGCTGTCATTATGAGGCATGTAAGTAACTGTAGATTATTTTAAATTATTTTCATTTTTACAAAAAATACAGAATTGGTTACATGTATGTCTTCACCACCATATCTGGTACCAATGAAAACTAGTTTGAATTACAAGTGTATTGTATGAGTATACACAAAACTTATTGAAAATGATAACTGTGAGTTACATACTCATGATGGGTTGAGTAGCAGAAGTTAAAACCCAGAGATGCTTGATATGTTTAACTACATACCTACAGAGAGATGTGCTGTTGAACAGAAAACAGATACAGAAACAACTGCATGACAACCTCCTGCTCCATCACACAGTACACAGCTTATTTGTTTGTAATTATTAAGAATGTAACAGCATTGTCTGAACCCCTGTTTTTAAAAGTAAACTCTAATTTTAAAGAGGTGCAAAAAAAGTTTAGATAACACTTACCTCAAACATTCTAGCAGCTGTACATCGAACAAGAGCAGAAGTATGGACAACTCCATACCATAAAACAGTTAAGAGCAGCTCATGATAAGCTGGGTTTGCACTAAAAGAAAACAGTTGGGCAATTAATCAAACAAAAATACTCCCAAACCCTGTTCTTTACCTGCAAAATGTAGTCTTAAGAATCCATTGTTCAACAAATCTAAAACTCCACCATTTATCCTTTCTGAAGGAAACAAAACATTTATCTCATTCTGAAGGACAAGCAAGATGTTGCAGTCCAGAAAATATGTTGCATTTTCAAGTTAATTAAAAACCCCCACAACGTTAAGAACATAATTTTCAATAAATTATGATACTGAATGCAAATACATGACAATAGTATGGTAAATACAAAATTAATTTCCATTGTATTCTCAATTAGTGATTTTTGTGGAAATTTTGTGTTTCCTTTTTACACTTCAGAATTATTTTTATCACTACATTTTTAATCCAGAGATTGCATTTGCACCAAGAAAAAAAAAGCAAGTATACCCTTTATTCACCCAAAGCACTACAGTTATTAACATTACAGCCAGATTATCAGCTTTTAATAAAAGTATCTAATGTATTTAGATCTAGTCAATGCCAAGGTGTATTCTTTACCCTAGTTCCACAAAGGAAGCTTTCAGGCTATCAAGAGGAGCATGAGATAGTGAAAGCATGGTCATTACATCTTCTAGAAATCCAACTAACAGCTTGCGGTCCTCTTCCTGAAAGAAGAAAGTACAATGATGAATGTAGTAGAAGTGTTGTGATGATAACCTACAGATACCAAAGAGACAAACTATGAATAAGAACAAACTAGATAAGCACTTAACGATTTTCTTAGGAACTTCAAGAATGTGGTTAAAAAACAAGGACCTTTCAAAGCAAACACATGAAGAGAACGTATTTCATTAACTATGTCATATTTATGCTTGAATTGCCCATATTGTTTTAATAAAGAAAGTTTTAAGAACAGTATTTAAGCATGCTTATTACTCCTGGAAGTTTCTAATTGCTCACAGTCCACTAAAAATTTGTAAGATAATGAAGAATTTATTTTTTTTCCTGTAAGATATGTATATGCCAATCTGTAACTGCTGGTTGCTGGAGGATTAGGTAATCTTATTTATAGTGTATTTATTTTAGTACTAGGTAACACTAACATTTTAAGACTCCAACTAGGCCCAACGTGGCAATTTACCTGCTTATCTGTTTTGCAAAATAATGTTTGCAGGGTTCATAGTTAAGTGGTCAAGAACCCATTTAAGAAATAACATTAATAGAGGGACATGGCAGCAGGTGATCTAAATGTGCATCACCACCTCACTGGAAAACTTCGCTTTTAAATGTGTGTACAGCTCCCATTCATCTACCTATCTTAAAGCACAAGAACACTAAGTTTTCAGAGAAAACAGTAAGGTTTGTTGCTTTTTAAATAAATTTTACACACTATTATACATTTAATGAAGAAACAGAAAAACAAACTTACCTGAATATAACATGTAAGGACCCCTGTTGCATAGATGGGAACTGTGGCTTTTGTTAGCACTCCATTACCTGCTGTGGAATCTAATGAAACACAGCGAAAAATTTAGGTTTTATACATACATATGAGGGTATATATAATGTGTATAATACACACTATATATAGTATACTTATATGTGTGTTTTTAAGTATTACAGATTTCATCACTTTTTATATATCCGTAGAGAATTTATATACATGTATGCATATATACACACACGTGCTAAAATAATGCTTAAGTGGTATTTGGATTTGATTCTTTTTTTGTACCTTACACACATTCTACAACTTCAGTGTTCCATTCAGATTAAGATTAGATTTTTCAACATTTCACAAAGATGACAAATTTGAGAACTGTGCTCTGAAAATGTTATTTGAACAAGAGATTGACTTTTTTTTTGGAGTTGAAGTTAAGTTCAACTCATTTGAGTAAAAAGCTACTTACCTATGTTTTCCTCAGACAGTCTTAAGATTTCCTGGAACTGTGGTTTTACCTATGCAAAGGATGATGAATCCCATGTAAGAAAACCTGTTACCAGTGTCTATTAACTTAGAAAAATATAACAATTGAAAAATGAAACAAAAAATATCCCCTTCCCCCAAAAAACAACACCCCTCCCCGAAACCACAAAAAGGACTTCTGATGGTACAGAAAGAACAAAAACCTTTAAAAAGTATAGCCAGTTTTAGCAAAAATTGACAGTATGACATAAGAGAGCAAAAATTTCTAGTGAGTACCCACAACACAAGTAGCAGTATTTAGTACTTGTGACACAAAAAGTTGAAGTATGTAAAACAAAAAAAAGTTTATGTTTTGTATCTTTGCTATCAATGAAGGACTCTGTTCCAAATACAGCTATGATAATCAGTATCAGAACAATTTTATAGAAGCAACAGTTTTACAAATAACTTACAGAAAGAGCTTTCAAAGACCAGAGACTTTTTTTAATCTCCTCTCTGGAAGCAGCACGTAATGCTAACACACTTGTATAATTTAATCTTTAGGTAATCCTCTCATGTTTTATGATTTCCTTTTAATATATTTTTTTCATTATATTCAGAAGTTATTTTATGGAGAAAAATTATGTAATTCCCTGATAAAAATGCTTAGATGTCACCTACAGAAAATATTTCAGGCGGGGAAAGCATCAATTTTAAATATTCAATTAAGTACAGGCTGGAGTACTTACGTACATAACAAACCGCTGCTGCTCTGAAGAAAGAGAATTGTTAAATCACCAGAATTAGGATGATCTCTCTCACTCTCTCTGTCATTCACAAAGCAATATGAAGAATACAGTTTAAAAAACCGAATAATTCCTTGTTGGGCAAGATGAGGCAGCCATTCCAAAATGATCAAAACCAGAAAAGGACGGAAACAGAGCTTTAAAAATACCAGGTTTAAATGTACTTATGGAAAAGCATCAGTGTGACTTGAAAATATAAATGGTCACATAAAGCGTGAGTATTCAGACATACTGTAAATATAGAGAATGTATATTATCAAGGTACTCTGTATGTAGAATATTTAAGGTAATATCTTACCTTAGTGTTTGTAAAAATTTTCCCAAATGTCCTACAAAGTCTCCAGAAAAATCTAGAGAACTCATGGACACAGGCAGTTGATGCTACATTGATCTTGCCAACTATTTCTATAAGCTGCGGTAACCTAAAAATCAGGAACAAAAGGATATTAAACACTACTCTGATCTTTTGTTTCTCTCCAGTTACATTTGTATAGATTTACTGTTTATATTAATAAATACATGCACACACAGAGCACTACTGGTTCTAATAAAATTAACCACTTGTTCCATACAATTCCTGACCCATGAAGAAAGCAAGGGTTCAGGTGCCAGAAAAGTCTGACCTACATTTTCAAACACCTGTTATTATCATAAGATAGTCGGATTACAACAGTCTTCAGTTCAACAGAGAATTGACTAAACCAGGAAAAAAAAAGAAAAAACCCAACCTTATCAGAGCAAGTAGCTACCTACATATTCTGTTAGATTGTTGATATTTTTTGAATAAAATCAAAGTCAATTCAGCATGAAAATTAAAATGCCTGAAATAAATCCAATGTTTTCCTCTTCAATAATTCTCAAAGACAATAATACTTAGTATTCTCTTATTCAGTAATTGTTAAACATGACCATGCTTAAGAACTATTAATTTTGATACATTTTAAAATTAGGAATCCTAAGATACAAATTAACTCACAGTTGATTGACTACCCATAGCAGAGACTCCCAGCCTGTGGTACCCTCATGTTCTAGCTGATGGTCATAGAGTTGCAACAACACTGCTAATTGTTCGCGGCTTCCGATGATGATGGCCACATCCTGAAGCGGTGATACGGGTCGGGGGAATCTAGTGACTGTAACAGCAGAGAACAAGCAATCATGAACAAAAGAAGACGATAACACCACAGAGGTGATGTCTGAAATGAGAGCCAAGAAAGTAGGAAAATCATTAGGTGTCTTCTGTATAAGATTATCAATTTGCTTTTAAAAAAATCAGTGAGTTTCTCAGACAACTGCAAGAGAAGTGTAGGGAACAGAACAAAGGTCTCTATGTAACCTTTGTCGACCTCACCAAGGCTTTCGATACTGTGAGCAGAAAAGGTCTATGGCAGATTTTGGAACGTTTAGGTTGTCCCCCCAAGTTCCTTAAAATGATCATCTCACTTCATGAGGATCAGCACGGGCAAGTCAGATATGGCAACGCACTTTCTGAGCCCTTTCTAATAAAGAATGGTGTGAAACAAGGCTGCGTTCTCGCTCCTACCCTATTCACAGTCTTTTTCAGCATGATGCTCCAAAGGGCCACGGTAGACCTCGATGATCAGGACGGTATCTACATTCGATATCATACTGATGGAAGCCTATTCAACCTAAGGCGACTGAAGGCCCACACCAAGACCTTAAACCATCTTGTCCGGGAGCTGCTTTATGCTGATGACGCCGCCCTTGTTGCCCACACAGAAGCAGCCCTGCAGCGTTTAACATCCTGCTTTGCAGATGAGCTGCTGAGCTCTTTGGGCTGGAAGTCAGCTTAAAGAAGACAGAATTTCTCTATCAACCTGCACCTCAGGAAGTCTTCCATCATCCCCATATCACCACTGGCGAATCAGAGCTCAAATCAGTCCAGCAGTTTAATTACCTAGGCAGCCTCATCTCTTCGGATGGTAAGATTGACGGGGAGATAGACAACAGGTTAGTGAAGGCACACAGTGCTTTTGGAAAACTCCATAAAAGAGTATGGCGTAATAAACACTTGAAGAAAAGTACCAAGATCAGTGTTTACAGAGCCATTGTGCTGTCTACTCTCTTATATGGTTCTGAATCATGGGTCATCTACCGCCACCACCTGGGTCTCCTAGAATGCTTCCATCAACGCTGTCTCCATACAATCCTAAACATCCACTGGTCAGATTACGTGACCAATACATCTGTTCTTGAACAAGCAGCAGTCACAAGTATTGAGGCCACGTTGCTGAGAACACAGCTGCATTGGGCAGGGCACGTCTCAAGAATGAAGGACCACCGCCTCCCTAAGATCCTGCTTTATGGTGAACTTGCTACTGGCTGCCGCAAGAGAGGAGCCCCGAAGAAAAGATACAAGGACTCCCTGAAACAACATCTCAGCCTTGGCCATATTGATCACCATACCCGGTCTACTCTGGCCTCCAATCGGGAGGCCTGGAGATACACCATCTATAATGCTGCCGTTTCCTTTGAGAACGCATGCAGGATCACTCTTGAGGAGAAAAGACAATGCAGAAAGAATCGTGTCTTGCAGAATATACCATCTAAGGAGTCTTTCTGCTGTGCCTTTTGCAATCGGATATGTCTATCTCATATTGGCCTCAATAGCCACCAGTGTGCTTGCAACAAATGTGGATAGAGCCTTCCTAAATCTTCGTTCGCGAAGCCTAGCCACGATGGTGATGAGTTAAAATCATCTATGAAGAGATTATGTAACTCTCACTTAACAAGAGAAAATGCTGATACAGGGAGATTATGCAATTATCATTGCCAGCATGGCTTCACCAAGGTCAAATCTTTCTTGACCAACTTAGTGGTCTACTGTGATGCAGTGACCACATCTGTGAACAAGGGAGGTTGTAAAGCTTTTGACAGTCTCCTGTAACATCCCTCTCTCTAAACTGTAGAGACATGAATTTGATGGATGGACTTTTCAGTGAATGAGGAACTGATGGGATGGTTAAATCCAGAGGGGAGTGGTCAACAGCTCAGTGCCCAGATAAACATCAGTGATAAGTGGTGTCCCTCATGCATCCATAGTGGGACCAGTACTGTTCAATATCTACACCAATGACATGGACAGTGGGATCAACTGTGTGCTGCAGCTGACATACCTGAGGGACGGGATGCCATCCAGAGGGACCAGGACAAACTTGAGATGTGGGCCCATGGGAACCTCATGAGGTTCAACAAGGCCAAATAAAAGGTGCTGCACCTGGGTCAGGGCAACCCTCTGTACCAATACAGGCTGGGGGGGATATGAAGGGATTGAAAGTAGACTCTGGGGTACCAGTGGGTGAAAAAACTGGACACTACCCAGTAATGTCTGCCTGCAGCCCAGAAAGCCAAATATATTCTGGGCTGCATCAAAAGAATCATGGTCAATAGGTTGCTCTCATGAGACCCCCACCAATAATACTGCATCTGGCTTTGGGGTCCCCAGCACAGAAAAAGCATGGAGCTGTTGCAGCAAGTCCAGAGAAGGACCACGAAGATGTAAAGAGATAGAGCACTTCTCCTAAGAGGAACGGCTGATAGTTGCGCTTGTTCAGCCTGAAGAAGAGAAGGTTCCAGGAAGAGTATTGTGACCTTTCAATACTTAAAGAGGGACAGACTTTTTAATAGGGTCTTTCATGACAGGACACAGGTAATGGTTTTAAAAAGAGGGTAGATTCAGACTAGATGTAAGGAAGAAATTCTTTACAGCGAGACTGGCGAAACACTGAAACAGCTTGCTAAGAGAGGTGATAGATGCCCCATCCCTGGAAACATTCAAGGTCAGATTGGATGGGGCTCTGAGCAACCTCATCTAGTTGAAATCCCTGCTTAGTGCAGGGGGATTTAGAACTACATGACCTTTAAAAGTCCCTTCCAACCTTCCAATTCTATGATCCCAAAGAACACAGCCTAGATTTACAGCAAGCTGACTTGCAGACAAGGTTTCTTGACTTCTATTGCTACACTTAAATCATCTAAAGGCTACTAACTTTATATTTAAGTAGTTTATGATGCTCTCCACTCCCACCCTCAACTCCTTAATTATTATTATCAGAAGGGAATAATTTACACTTTAAAAGCAAGACCACAAAAAAATTCTAGACCATTAAAATATATGGGGACTGAAAGCCTGCTACATCAACACATTGCTTTTATTTTTTTTTAATTCATACTTAAAACTATTCAGCAATGAAGTTAACTAACAAGAACATAATCTTTCCTACTGCAAAACTCAAGAAAACCAGCTAGTAATTCCTGCAATGCTTCCAGATTAATGAAAAGTATGTGAGATTTTTTCCATCACTTTTGTGGAGGAAAAAAAATGTCAGACTAGGCTGAAACTTGAAATTTTTGAATTCTTTAAGTCGTTACCCTTTCTTTGCATCTTCACATGCAGCACTATTATCAGCATGTGGCAGGTACTACCAATAATACCTTGAAAAAGTATTTGCAACAGGAGAAAACATTTTACAGGCTAAGATTGTTGATCTAAGTTCAACTTCACTATGAGGTCATTGATTAATAGAACAGTTTGATTTGGAAGGGACTCTAAAGATGATCTAGTTCCAGTCCCCCTACCATGGGCAGGGACATCTTCCACTAGACAAGGCTGCTCAAAGCTCCACCCAACCTGGTCTTGAGCACTGCCAGGCATGGTGCAGTCTTCTAAGATACTCCACAGACACATAACAGATGGTGACACTCCTGCACTACACTGTATTTTTCCCACTTCGGAAATTTGTAAGAATTCATTGAAACTAAGGCTAGCTTTCCTGAGCTATTATTGGCTATTAATGTAAATCAGTTCTTCAGAAAACTTTAGGAAGTACAGTTAAAAATTGCTTTGCATTCTCAAAGTTTCTTATAAGAAGTAGAGAAGAATACAGAGATGAAATAAAAATTTTTGGTGGTAATCAGGTCTCTCAAGCATACTAAGGGGTGGAAAAAGGAAGCATTACTTAAGGATTTGCTAAAGGAGATCAATATGAAAAAAACGTATATTAGAAATTAATCATTTACCTTCTATTTGTGGTACTTCTCCCTGAAGTTTAGCCTTGCTTGTGAAAGGTGCATTCTGTAGCACCAGTGCAAACAGTGAAGGAATCAATGACTGTAGAGCAGACAGATACATGTGGAGTTTATGTTCATCCAAGCCATGTTCTCCTTCCTGAAACAAAAAGGACATTTACTCAAAGTTTTCAATTTGGATGACGTATTCACTGGCAAGAGATCAACACATCTGTGATGAGCTTCTACGCAGAGACACTAATTATATAGTAATTTAGCCTAACCACAAACTTACTTTGTCTCATCATCCAAATCCCCTTGTCACCCTTAAGTCACCTCTACTTAAAAGATTCAGGCAATACATTTAGCAGTTCATGCTGATAAACAGATTGATATTTTGAAAGAACATTTTTTTTAGCACATTTTGGAAATGTGGAACCTTTGTCTCAGAGAACAAAGCACCTAAACTGAACAAACTAGTCGCCTGCACTGTGAAAGCAAGCATCTTGTTTCAGTCTGTTAGACAGTTATGAGGTACCCAATTTTACTAGAACTTTTGAGATATCTACCAAATCAAGTGTGCAGACTGGATCATAATTGCAAATGACCTAATTAAGCCATTCAATTCTACTTTGTTTGCTTATTTAATAAAAATTGCACTTTATTAAAAACTACACAATTTAAATATTGGGCAAATGCTATTAGCTTATAAAGCAGAACAGTATTAAAGAACAATATGTTTAGTTTTGGAGGGGTTGGTGGGTTTTCTTTTTTTTTTCCTCCTTCTTCCAGTGGACAAGTAAAAGAGTTACAACAAGCATCTCCAGAAAATTTTTCACTCATAGAACATTAAGCACCAACTATTTGCATTTTGTATTTTTTTTTAAAAAGCCTGCATATTTAAAAAGAATACATAGAAAATTCTCCAATGTAGAAACAGCTGAACACATACCCTGAGCAATTTTTCAATTTTATTAAGCAGTGTAGGTATAAGATGGAACTGTAGATTTCCCAGTTCCGTTGTCCAGGCAGCATAAGCAGGTAAAAATACCTGATGTGTTGCACTAACCACACGTTCTGAAGGGTCTCCTAGAGCTGAAAGCAGCAATTCAAAGCCCTGGCAAAAGACAATGAAGAATGTACTTATTTCCCTAAAATTTATGTACACATTTTACCACTCTGCCTTCAAAAACTCAGAAGTACTTTATTTTCACTTCTCTGAAACATTATTAGGCAGCATTAAGTTGAACTACAGGTAGGCTTTGTTGTAGCAAATGAATTTGCTACCAAGTGATGATATCAAAGTGCCTAATAGTATCAGGTGGGCAGTGAAATGGTATGTTCTTAAAGGCAAATTATGAATTATTAGAGAAGCTTTTGTATAAGGCTTACACCTGAAGTTTTAATGCTACCTATAGTTTTTCTGTTTGGTCTTGGTGAAACAGTAAAATCAACATTCATATATTAATAATTTTTAAAAGTATCTGGAAAAATTTAATAAAAATACAGGAAACATGCATCCCCTACTCATGAAGTATCTATAGAATAAATTTTATACATACAGAACCCAAACCAAAGTATACCTGTTGATATTTGTCTGGATCATCAATATAGCCCATAATGATGCCAAGGCTTTTGATCACAGCTTCTCGTACCAGATCTGCCTTATCTTCCATTAGCATTTGTTGCAGCATGGAAAGTACTAACGAACTACGAATTTCTTTCTGTTTGTAAATGAAAAACATATTTGTTAAATCCAATGAAACAAGAAATGTGGCTTTGTATCAATTTTTACAAATAATCTGCACTTCTGTTAGTGCTCACAAACAAAATCTCTTCCTCCAACCATAGATCCCTTTATAAATATTACATGTTCAGTTTTCACAACAGAAGATGAATGAATATAAAATGTCAGTAGCTTCATTAGAGTGCCTTTTGTCCTACTAAGCACAGAACTCAAGTCCTTTAACTCATATGGAACCAAAGATAACTAAAGCAATAAAACTACTATAGGTTTAGACTTAAAACAGAATCTGTAATCACTGCATTGCTAAATTGAAGAAGAGGCATTTTAATTTAGTTCTGAAGCTTCAAATTCTAGCTTGCCACTGACTTAATTTTGCTTATTCTTCTAATTGGCAGCACTCTTATTGTAACACTCCACAGTGCCTGAAGAACTCTATTATTGGGTGTCAGTTCTTTTTTCACAGATTGTTTCCTTAATTGGTACTAACTATCTTTTCTTCATTTTTACTGAAACCAGTATTTTTTCAGAACATACTGTTTTTAGAAACATTTTATACCTAGATTAATCTGTATTTCTTCATAATAAGTTATCTCCTTCTTAGTGTGATTTACTGAATCTCACATGTGTGACATAAAGTAGAAGACAATGTGACTGTCTATGCACAACATACACATTTGTGAACATTTAAAATTACACAGGATGTTTACATTTTGGAACAGATTTTCACCTTGCTTTCACTTGCGAGGTATTTGATGTCTATTAATACTTACTGGAAGGTAGGGTGCAAGAGCTCCACAGGATTCTGCTACCAGTAGCCGTCGCTCTGGGTATTTGTGGTTGATCTGGTAAAGACAAGCAGACTAGCTATTTGCTTTGCAGTAACCAGTATTCAAAATGTAGTTAGAACGCACTGCAACGGAGGGATGTGCCTGCGCCTCTTCAATAAACATTGATGAATAAAGAGAAGGTGGAAAGCAGTGTATGGAATGAAGAATATGCATAAACTCCTGAGCTGGAATGTCATGAAATATTTTGTATTATGTAGCCCTTCAGGAGAGACGTTCCTCTAAGAACTATACAAGTGCCCTCTAGTGCTCTGAGCCAACCAGTGTAGAAGAGCTGTCCAGGTCTCACTGAGCAATCAGGGTCAAAAGAAGGCACACATATTAAGCCAAAAAGTATTTGTATGCTATTGAAGTTCTGCTCTCAAGTCCTTCATAAAAATGTGGCTGAAAACAACTCTTATTGCTGAGAACCTCTGGATCCCATGCTACCTGCCCTTTCCACTCAAAACCTGCTTGAAAATTCTGCCTTACAAATTTAATATCGGAACTTTGGAACCAAGTTTGCATCCTGGTAGAGTGAGATTTAAGAGCCAGTGTAATGGCTGAACAATGAAACACAAAAATCTTTGCAAATAAAAAATTTTATGGTAAAATGGTGAGAGGGAAATGTGAATATTTTGATGCTGTCAGATAAAATAGGATATGCAGCATGTGGTGCAACTGTTTCTCTCTTGCTATGCAGTGTATAGCCTTGGTAAGACAACCATGTTACCACAGAGAAAACTGAGGTACTCGCTGCCTTCTTTGTCTCTGTCTTTCCCGGGAAGAATTGCTTTTACTAGTCTGAGGTCCCTAAACCCCATGCCCAATTCTGGAGCAAGGAAGATCTTTGGTAGAGAATTATCAGGTTAGGAAACATTCAAAGAAATTGGACATATGCTAGTCTGTGGCATGCACCCATGGGATGCACCCATGAACACTCAGAGAGCTGGCTGATGTCACTCCAAGATCGCTCCTAATAATCAACAAAATGTTGTGGCAATGGGGGAGGTTCCTGAGGACTGGAAGAAAGTAAATGTCACTGCTACCTTCAGGAAGGGCAAGACAAAGGATCCAGTGAAACACAGGCCAGCCTGCCTCACATCAGTTCCTGGGAAGGTGTTGGAGCAATTCATCTTGGAAAGCATTTCCAAACATATGAAGGGCAAGAAGGGGACTGAAAATAGCCAGTATATATTTATATAGGAAAAACCACACATGACCAACCTGACAGCTTTCTGAGATGACTGGCACAATGAACAAGGTGAGAGCAGTGAAAAGGTAGAAAATGATGTGTATACTTGAGTTCCTTTTACAAACTCAAGACTTGTGACGAGATTCAGCTGGCATTTTGCTGAAGAAAATAATGACCTGGTTCCAAGTTTGGCAAACTGCATTAAATAAACGTATTATGACACATGACTTGGCAGCCTGATACGCTGTACTGTTACAGTTGGACTTGTTTCTGTTTCGCATCAGCAATTAGCAAGGAATGGATGACAAAGATGTGCTCTTACTGAGGTGAGACTGATTTTTTTTAAGCACAATTTAAATTTCATGAGGACTAAGAAAACAAAATGTTGCTTTTTTTATGTTCAACTTCTATTGTCATGAGAGCTTCATTTAAACAACAGATACATCCGTCATACATACAAGCACAATTGCTGCATATAATACATACTTCTACTGTCAGAAAGCATTAAGGCTATTAAAGCTTGGACTTTATTGTGAGACACAGATTGCTGTGTTATGCAAGAAACAGTAGAAAATTACCAGACCAGAAAGACTGTGCCATCAAAGCAAGCATTATCACTCCGTCACGGCTTAGTTATTTGTTGTCCTTTGGTCAATGATGAACTCCCTTTTCTTCATTATAGCGGAAAAGTGCCATACATTTTCACCTGAACTCATGTTACTCTGTTTCTATGCCTCAGATGAAACAGTAAGAGCATTTCAGTTTGGTTGTTCAATTATTTCTTTTAATTTATAATATCTGTGGAAAAAGTCACTGTGATTCTAGAAGTCACATGTAAACTTCAGGCTGATCTCACAGGAGTAAAATCATGCCCATCTACAGGAGACTTACTTATGACTACTTTGATCTTTGATTTTTAAGAATTTAAACTAGTTGAAGTGTGGACACTGCTCCAGGGACTTAATACAACATAAAAGAATCAGCAAATGAAATCTTTGAATGAAAAAGACTTCCAGCAGTCTGGAAATCACAGTCCAAATTATAAAGGTACCTACCTAGCAATAGGTTAGGCAACATTGATGATGAATATGTGTATATCTACATTTCAATATAACAAACTTATTCTGGTATATGCAAGTAACTAGAATCTCTAGATAGTCTTTAATGGGTTTTCCACATTTAAGTTTTTTTAATGCTATACAGAAGTACATATAATGAGGACAACAACATCCAAATATCTTTCTGAAAAATACTTTGAACTGCCATTCATTGAAAAACAAAACCAAAACAACCTCCTCAAACAAACATCTATGAATTTTTAACTAATTTTCCAGTGCAAAGCACAAAATAATCAGTTACCTGCTCCCAACACTGTGGTAAAAGTTCAGCTTCTACACGTGTTGGTCCAACATGTCGGGCAAATGCCACACATCCAGTTAGTATCATCTGTCTGAAAACATAAATTTAAAGCTTTAATTTGTTTATAAAGTTCTATAATATATGAAATACATTCTTTAAGTTAAGAAAAGCAGATGCTGATAGGCAACAGGTAATTGTCTATAGTCAAGATTTCACACCATACACACTGACTTAAAAGTCTAAATCTTAAATTGAAAGCCACCATTGTCCCTGCTCATTGCAAGGCAGGGATTTGCCTAGATGACCTTCAAACGTCCCTTCCAATGCAAGCTATTCTATGATTCTACCTTGTTTTGTATTTTAAGAGGCCTTTTCCAGAATCTTGCAGACCCCAAACTCCACAAACCAGAGCCTGAGAATCTCTGATTTGGCTACTTCTGATTTTCTATATCTGAGAAGGGGAATCTCTGACTGAATCTCTCATTTAATTCTTAGTACTGAATACTATCATGCATCATGCAGTAAAAGGATCTAAATTACTTAATACAGTCACACATACTGTGTGCACACTGAAGTGCACATACTGCTTTTATTTAGTAGCATTTGTGAGATTTAATGGACTTTGTTCAAAGTGAGTAACTTAATTCTTTTGACATGGTTTTGCAATATTCTAACATGCAAGTTTACTGTCATCTCTCCTAAAACGCTGGACTTCACTCTTGTGAGAAGTCTTCTAAAGCCCACTACAAAATGGAAGCAATTAATCAATTAGTAGTATCTATGATCACCTGTTATTTGTATTCATATTCTTAGATTTTTTTATCTTTCTTCAAAGTTTGCGAGAAATTGCCATTGTTCTATCAAATTCATAGGCAGAGATATATTTACAATGTCAATAAGATTGTACTTATCTGTAATTTGTGGTACTTTAACTTATTTAATGAGTGTTTATCTTGCTAAGATTTTTTTACTTCTATTTCTCCTGTTAATAGGATTGGAAAAATACCAACTTTGCATGCAATTCAATAGTTCTATCTACTCTTAGTGCCTACATGAACTCTTAAATAACCAGTTTCAAATCACAATGCATAGACACAAGACACTCTTTTTATCACCTCCACAGTAAGATTAGGACACACTTATTCATTATTACTTTGTGCAATCAAGTCAGAATGAATTTGTTACCATTTTAGTGTGGTGTCTAAACTCCTAAATATTTACTGTAGCTAACAGTATCTCCTTAAGGTTGAAAGGCAGAGATTCTGCTGGTTATTTCTTTAATAATTATAGAATATAGTCCATCAAAAAAAGACTCATTCACTTTCAGAATCTTTTTAGGAGAAAGAGTCTATAAAAAAGATTTTTTACTATCCCAGCATTCTTTAGGTCAACAATTAGAGCAAGCTCTTTGGTTTTGCGTTGTGGATCTTTGAGGGTTTTACCTCTCTACCACGTGCAAAGAACTAGACCTTTGATCAAGATAAAAAGGTTGGCGGAAAATAAATATGGTTAAATAAAACTCAAGAAAACAACATCTGATATGTGATAGCAATATGGAGACAAAAGCCTGTGGTAATTCTGAGTTCTACAGCAACCAAAATAGGCATTCAAATTACTGTCTTTGGCTCTATACACTTCACCTAATCACAGAATGGGGAAACAGATATTAAAAAAGATAATAGCAGAATACAGTAATCACTTGAAATCTTCTGCATTAGAAATGTGTTAAAACAAAATATATTTTTTTCTCAAATCAAACATTCTCAAAAGTGTTCCATGAAATCTCAAAATTAACTGGGATTTCCTTCTGTCTTGCCTATAAAGAAGTGAACTTCAAAAGCTTTCAAAAATATTAAAAGATAATGTTTTAAATATTTTACTGCAAGCATCTTAAAAGTATATGACAATAGTCTGCATTCCAGGGAAAGGCAGAAAGGATCTCAACAACACGTGATTGAAACAAAAAAATGTTAATATTAAGCTGTTAAAAAAAATGCAGTCCAGATTGGATATGAGAATAACTTCCAGGTTATGGACTTCTGATCCCTTAGGCAGGAAAATAAAGAAAATCAGTGTGATTCAGCAGACACCAGTTTGCTTAATCAGTACAGAAAACAACGTGAAATGAAGAATCAAACTAGAGGAACAAGGCAGAAGTTACAGTAGAGCAGATATTATCTAGCATTTCTAAATTCTTTCTAGATGTTTTTAAAAGTGACTGTGTGCACTGGGAAGCAGCTCAATCTTATACTACAGAGTTCAGAGTTCTTTTGTCTCTTCTAAAGGCTATATTAAGAAATTACTTACTAGAATTTTCCTTAATATGTCAGCAAGTTATCTGTGTTCTGTAAGAAGTGGTATCATATGGCCAACAAAACATCATAGTAGATATGATAAGCTTAATGTATTTTAGGTTCTTTTTGTTAAGAGTGCTGCCTCTGGATACATTACATAATCTTCAAGAGTTCACATTCTGAACTATGTTTTAACCTTGTCCTAAAAGGCCTGAACATTAATCTAACTTCTTCACAGCTCCTTAGCTTCCGAAACTAACATAATTGTACAAAAAGCAGTTTAGGTAAAGCTAACACATATTTGTTCCTTTGCAGAAGAAAATTCGATAGACATTCTGAAAAGTTGAATGGTACATTAATGATTAAAGCCTTGAGGACAAAAGTGGCCTTGTTAAATATAATGTTAGTATACAAGACTACAGCAATATGCTACACATCAAAAAGCCTCTCACATGGGCAAGAAGTATAATACAGGCTTTCCACATAATGGTTTATATACTTAAGATATTTGACCTTGTAAAGTAAATTACTTCTTTTAATGGTTTCATTCTTAGAAATGCAATGTCACATATCAGTTTCTTGCATTTAGCAAATTAAAAATGTCAACTTATCAACTGCTACATTAATGTATAACGTAGGCCTGTGCAGTATAGAAGAAGGTAAACAAATAACATGAGATAATTAACACCAATTGTTCTGGTGACTAAATCTGAATGTCTTTGTTAAATTCATATGGCACAAGACTCTTAAAACATCATTTAAATGTATTTAGATAAAAGCCAAGCATGCATAATACAATTCCATTACATAAGTATAAAAAACTCACGGAAATTCTTAATAAGTATTTTCTATCTCATTTGTATTCAGAGTGTCTTTTACTTGAATGGAATTTTAACTGTTCTTTCATCAGCTATTATGGCACCTCTAAAAGAGATTATGATGTTTATGTGTGTAAATGTATATTATGTATATGCATGTTTTGTCCTGGAGTTTATGGCAGAATATTCTTCCCAAATTTCTGAAGAAAACAAGTTTTCTTAGATATAAATCTTTAATTCACAACAAAGAATGAAGAAGTTCAAGGAAAAAAGTTTGGATTTTCTTCTTTCTTAGCTGCTGGAAAAGACACACCTAATGCACCTAAACAGGCATATGAAAAACCTATTTGACAGGCCATCAATCCTGTCTGTAACAAAAAAGACTCCAAGTGAGATGTAACTTCTTTCCCCCCTCAACCACAAATTAATTTTAGCTTCTCAATCCACATGGGACATTCAAAACAACTTAGACATTTCAGAAGCAGATTTCTAACGAATCTGAAGCAGAACAAGGACTGCATCTTTTTGTAATTTCAATCTGCATGGTACCACTATGCCACAAGTTGCTTTTATTTATTTAAGCATTTTTTTGTCTCCAAAGCCATGGCTTTCAGTTATCCCTAATCTGTAAATTTTACCATGGGAATGGTTTAGAAAGACACTAGAACAGTTTTGGAGAATCTTCAAAAGAAATGCTTCCCACCTACTTCATAAAGTCTATTTTGTCTGAAGACAGACTGGAGAAACAATAGATACAGATGCTTTAAAAAACATCTCTAACAAAAATAATGGAAGAGCTACAGGTCAAACATGAAACATCTTTCCACAGTTAGAGAGGGAAACATACCAGTTAAGAGTACTGTCATTCAACCTTAAGGATATTCTCATCAAGACCGGTACAAAGTCAGATTTCCTGAGTACTAAGGAAGAATTAATTTTATAGAATAAAAAGTATACTTTTTTTTAGAGTCTTAGCCAAAATAAAACAAAGTTCTTAACACTTGTCAGATCTAAACCACTGCTGCGGTCTTCTGAAATTTTTATTGCTACCATAGTGAACCGTAAATAGAAAGAGCACTATTTTCTCATGCTATTTTCCCCAACTAAACATGGTAGTTACCTTACAAACATATAGATCACTAGGACACATTAAGACAGATGTTTAAAAAAAAAAAAGCTGCTTTGATTTCTCTATCAACCATTCCTAAGAACTATGATCTTAAAGCTCATTTTAACAAAAGAGTTTCAAAAGAGTTTCAGTTCAACTTTAAACAAAAAAAGGAACTGAAATGTTACACTGCAGCTTACAAGCACATTCTTACATTTCTGTAACTAGAAAGTATAGGCCATGGAAATGGAAAGTCCTGATGTTTGCATAAATTTGTCAACACTATACAAGCAAAATACAATCTTAAATGAAACTTGTCTAAAATCACCCAATAATATCCAACTTCTATTATTTCTGCTACTCTGACAGAGAAAAAAGTTCCTCCTTGTCCCGTAACACACAAACGCAAACACACCTTTGCTCATCATCTGGTCGTTTGATCAAATTGAACAGTATGTGTAGAAGTTGATCTCTCTCTTTGGGTTCAGGATGGAGGCAGGCTGTGCACAGTATGAGTGGGATCAATTCCTGAAAGATTGTGGGTAGGGGAAAACCAAACAAAGTAAAAACGCTTCGGGCATATATTCATTAATGGCAAAAGAAACTAAGAAGACAAATCTAGTCATATAACATCAAAACAGTTTGAAAGGATGTTTTAGAGTCTTGATCTCTTATTAAGTGACCTGAAAAAAGTGAAGGTCTAAAAAAGTTAGAACTATTTTCCTGCTAGGAAAAATCAGGGGAGAACCAGCACATAAAATCAAAAGCTCTGCAAAGATTACAATTAACATATGCAGGTCATCTGTAACCAGAATTAGAGGACAGTCATGATTTCATTGTCTTCACTACCCACTGAACTGAAGCAAGCTCCACAGACATCTAAAGAACAAAGCTCCTATGGAAAAATGCCATGGAGTTAAAAATTACAATTTCCAATTAGGTATGCACACAGTTTTGTGCACAAGTTTGAATAAGCATTGAGAAACACACATTGGTAAAGGTGACTGCAGACACATATCCCCTATTTTGTGTTGACTGAGATCTATCAGATTTTTTTAAAGGTTTGTTGATGTTTTTTTTTCCATAAAGAGGCAATATCTAAAGCTGAATTTTCTTTTTAGAGTGATCAAAAATCCCTTAAGGAACAAACTACAAAGAAAACACTGTGTAAAACATTAATTGAGAGAATATATAAGGCCGTTCACACACAATAGCTTAGACCTCCTCCTTTCTAAATATGCCTTCAAAGCTCATGGTATTCATTCCCAGAAGAAACAAATGTTTCTAAAACATGGTCTGGAAGTCCCTTTCCTTGATCTTGTTGATATGAGCCTTTATTCCAACTAAATTTGGAAGCCACACAGTTTCTAGGTGATTTAATATCCTAGGGACAGAAACATCAGACTGGGAGGTCAGAGGAAAAGAACAAGACAGCCTAGGTGTCTGCAAAAAAATCCCCAAACAACGCGGACAGGTAATCTGGACACTTCCTTGCACATGTGCCATGGACTTTTGAGCCATTCTCAACAGAGAGGCTTTCTGTGAATTAATAAGCTGTGACAAACAAGCAGGTGATAGCAGGAAACACATCTAATGCTACTATGAGAGATTATACAAAATCTGGGAAAATCTGTGGTTATTTGTAATGACTTTGAAAGGAGGTGCAAATTTCTTCTTACAGACGTTCAAAGTGACCTAGTAACAACGTTCTTGAGAGTAAGCCTGTTAAACAAGGTGAACATGTGTAAACACCAGTAGCAACACCCTCATTGCACAACTTGTCTTTTCCTAAACAGCAAGTCCTATGTTTAAGTTAAACATAAAACAATACTTTAGAGCAGTGTCTAAGGTAGCCAACTCCTGACAACCTTCTTTTTCATTTTACAAGATTTCTACACAGTGTGCTATTTTCCACCCCTGAAGCTGACCAAGACACAATCTATTTTAACATTATGTGATTCTGGTACATATTTTGGCAATATTTAACTCAATTATGGTACAGATTAGGGAATTTATGACAGAGGAATGAATGTGGAAATATCCTACCCGCTGCTTAAAAAAAATATCTAAAAGGATAGAAAGAGAAATGAGAAATAAATTTGAACAATTTGGACATTTCTATTTCTTAATACTTTTAAGTGAGCCAGCTTGGGGTGTTGTTTTTAAGTAAATGTAGCATAACGCAAAGTAGCATGAACTGAAAACCTGCATTAAAGAAACACTGCATGAAGAACCGAACTTTCTTCAGCTGAAAGCTCCTTTCCCTGCAGAATTTGCATGTTAGATTTTATTTTTTTGGATACTTAAAATTCAGTTTTTGCCCATTTAAAGTTCTGAGAAGCCAGGGGGTTAACCTATTTAACTTTTTTTTGTACTTCACAGAAGAATTTTTTCTCCTACAAATACTGCTTTAATTCAAAAAGATTTGAAAAAATATTACAAAAATAACACACACACCCACCACACTACTTATACATTAAGCTAAGATCTTTTAAATAGGAAATCAGACTGCAATTTGCAGATACCCAACAAAATTACTAACTTTACCGTAAAGAATAAAGCTCATTGAAAAAAACTTTTAAAAAGGAACCTTCTGTTACTTTAGTGAGATCTAACTTTCTGAAATCTACCCTAAGTTCACACTGCCCAACTGCTCTTGCAAGTATTCTTAAGCACTCCTATGAAAACCTTTTTTTAAAATGAATATACCCCATGAAATGGGACATATATGGGGGTTTTGTTTCATCTGATGAAACCATCACATTGACTTCACTTTCTCAGTATGTTCAAATACCTACTCAAAAATCTCAACTGCTCACTCAGAACTACTGCTAGATTTCAAAACAGTGCCATGAGCCGCCTTTTTTTTAAGTTTCTTATTGAATTTAAGGAAGTTAAAGTTGTCTTCTTCCAGCTGAGTCTGCATGAAAGGAAAAAAACCTCAGAATATTCACCTAGAAACTACTACCTTGTGTCTGAAAAGCTAATGAGTAACCTAACACCATTGACACGGGGCAGATACAAGGCTGGTTCTTTACCTTGCAGAAAGCTGGTTATTATAGCTGACGGAATTAGCTGTATTTTCTTGTCCATTGGTCACATTCTCTCATGCATACTATGGGAGAAGAGAGTGTTCTCTGCATCGTTGCATCAGTGCTTCTACAGTTCCTTCTATTAAGGGGAGTGGAGAAATAGTGAGAAGTCTTGAACAGTGTTTTCTGTACTCCCTTATAGACCTAATGGATGGGAAGGTACAACTGCAGGTGAGGGGGACTTTCTATGGGACAAGAAGAAAAAAACTGCTTTCACAGATGGACAAAACAGATCAAGTGAAGTCTCTCAAAGACTTATAAGGGGCAGATTCTTCTTGGGATATGCAGCACGATGACGAACAAAGACCAACCTACAGCTCAGTTTGAGTTCATTCCTTCCTGCTGCTAAGGGTCATGTGTTAGATGTAGATTTGTTTAACAAATCTCAGATTTTTCATTCTCAAAACCAGCAGAGAATTTCTATAGAAAGTAGTAATTTTTCAACAGGATACAGTAGTACCAGCATTTGGCTGTTTAAATTCAAGAGGAAAGTTCACAATATGGTTATAGAGACTTAAAATATTTATTAATAATCAAGGAGAGGGCTTCCAGTGCTTTTTGAAACACTCTGCCTTCCTTGGGAAGGAATACCACTTGTGCTATAGTCATAAAGCAAGAACATAAGTTTCAAAAAAACCCAACAACTCTCCCTCTATTTAATTTGGGATCCTTCCTAAACATTCTGTTCATCCCCAAGTCCCTCTTTTCCCTTTTGCCTCCGAGTTTGGAATGTGAGTTTGGAAAATTCATGTTGGTAGTTCATATTAGTGTTAGTCAACAGAGTGACTAGTGACTTCAGTGACTATACCAGAAGAAGTGGTACCAGAACTTTGATATGCTTTTCTCATCAGATTCCAAGCAGACAGACATTATAACATTGTCAGCACTTGCAACTTGATGAAAGAAGACATCATGTGTCAAAGGTCTCACCTTTACTATTCAAAAGACAAATTCACATCTGAGGCAGTTTATATCTGTGAGGTACCCAGATGTATAACAGAGAGAAAAAAGTTATTTTTACTGTGAGATAACCTACAAACAGGTGAATGACAGACAATGCTATGAAAGTGGCCTAATGCACTGCACAGGAGAACTGAAACAACCCGTCTTCTTTCTGTTCTACTTCTGTGTAACTATTCACATAGGTCTCTCCAAAGAAAAACCCACATTTTTCTAACCATAGTATCTCTGAACATCTTCCTAACATATAACAACATGTTCTGTTATCTTGGAAGAGGATTCACTATTTGAGTTGATTAAAGTTCTCAATAAAGACAACATTTACATGGGCACATGGAGCAGCTCTTCATTATGGACAAAAGAAAGTGGCTTTTTAATAGTAAGTAGTATCACCTAAGCTATATGTACGACAGTTCCTCTTGCACATTAAAAGTATTACAACAAAGTATTAAAGTCTGGGATTTTTTAAAGTGCATCGTATAGCGACCATCTTAGAAGGTAGCAAGGAATTTTCTGTCTGTGTTTTTTCCATTATTATACCTATTTTTTGCTAAGCATTCCAACAAGTCTTCCACATCATAGTTTCACTCATTAATTACTGCCTTCTTGTTGGAGTGCTCCTTAGCAAAATAATTATCTCACAGAATAAATTTAATTAGTGTTAAGTGTCAAGACTGGTTACTTCAATAGGTTAGAATAAAAATATTTTATTATTTCAAATATTAATGTAATAAAATTGCAAATAGGTGACAAACCAGGACGACATTATGATCGATTTTTTTAATGCGTTCCTTTAATAGTAAATGTTTATATTGTAAACCAATGCCATGTAACTTAGCCTCTGACAACCAGTTAATAAAATAAAATAATCTTATTGGCAGCAACTGAAATAGCTGCAGTTACTAACAATCTACTGATACGGACTGTCTTGTGCAAGACTGTATTTGAAGTTAAGAATTCATCCTTTTAGTTTTAAAGTGAAAAAATATTTAATCATAACATCAGTGCAAGACTCAGAATATTGAGCTATTAATCTTATAAATATTAAAATCACAAATCTAATTACCTTTCATGAGATAAGACTATTACTCCAGGATCGAAATCAAGCCTATCATAGATCCCAAAGGGATGGTTTTACATAAGAATCAATGCAGGTAAGGGTGTGAAAAAACTTTAAACTTCTTTGTCTATATCTACTGTTTATTTGGAAATCTCCATATAAAAGTTAGTGATACAACTAGTAACAATTAGCAATTCAGTTCATAAACATCAAATTCAACTCCTTGCATCCATGAATTATGATAGGTTTAAAGACAGTGTTGGAAGACTTTCAGACTAGAGATAAAAAGGATACTCTATGAGACTGAGTTATTTCATTCTAAGAAAACCACAATAGCCCCTCATATCCAAGAGAAGGGAATTAAGGGACTTAATTTTTAATTTATGTCTGATGTTAGTGGAGCACTCCCATGCCCAGAACAAAAAAAAATCCCGCAAACCAAAACCAACACCCCATGTAAGCCAAAAAAAGATCAGTAAACAGGCTGCGGTCAACACTATTCCTGTTTTTCAGACGCACAGTCTATAGAAGCCTACCACAATCTAAGTTTTACAGAGTAAAAGAAAATATTGTAATTGTTAATTTAAATTTCTCTATTCTCCCATATTCTGTGAAATAGAAACAGTCATTTAGAAGATACTAATGGTGGACAAGTTTCATGCCCAGGACTAATACTGGAATAATAGGTGAGATGAAGGATGTAAGTAGTTAAAAGTTAAGTGTTTCTTGATTAAGAACAAGAGTAACAAAATATTAAGCCAAAAAGTATACTCTGGCCCAAACTCCATTAAAGGACTACATACTGCAGAGTGTAGAAGTTGTACATACCAACAAGATTACTTCTGTTTTCTGACAAAAAAAACATTTGACTTTTACATCTCACAAAGGGTAAGAAATAGTATTGCACCGATTAGTTATCCCAAAAATTTTAAAAGATTGCTTTTCTCTAATTACAGTTTCGCCACAGGAATTTTTATGGTACACCTCTTGACAGATTTTGGTGGTTGACTTTACTTTTGGGTTTTTTACACCTTAAATGTGTTTTACGTTTAAGTGGTAAAAAACAATTAAGAAAGCAGTTTCCAATGTAGTGAAATTTCAGGCAATTATCCTGCGTTACTGATTTTACCCAGATGAATCGCTTTGTTAAAAACAACTAAAATGATCACCTCAGTCACCCTACTCAATACTGTGTCTTTCCTTCTTTCTTACCTTCCACTGGAACCTAAAGTACAGACATGAAAGAACAATTAAAGTTGCACCAATACAGAAGAATCAGAAATAATTTCAGAAATGTGTCAACTGTAGTTGACACACTATCAAGTTAGGTGGGCTGCAACTGACCTTAAGATGGCAAAAAGCATAGGAAAAATGGCTTCTGAATCTCTGCAAAGGGATAATAACTACTGAGAGGTTGTCAACCTCAGCAAACTCAGTTTCTCCAAAATAAAGATGCATAACACAAAATTTTCAGTTTAAGATTTTGCAACCAATTTCAACATAATGGATGCTTAAAGAACAAAGGTATTTCAGGGAGTCATCAAAAAATGATGTTTAACTCTCACGCCTAATGCACTGACAGTGTAAGATCTTAAATACTACCACTCATCTTTTCAGAGCAGACTGGTAATCACTTTGCATTATAATCTGAACTTGTTACACGTTTCTCCAATTAGTGATCTTTAGGTATATTTTTACATCAGTTCTCTGCAACATTGTGTAAAACTTGCATTATAACATTGTTTTTGGACAAGACTCAAAGTTATAACTTGCTGAAGAGAGCCTAGTTCTTAGATTAGCTTTTCATAATATCAATATTAATAAATACTAACAGATAGTCTACCCAATTTTTCCTTCAAATTCCATGACTACATCTGAAAGAACATTACAATAGTTATAGCAAGGGGTGGTAGGTAAGTAAAACCAGGTATTTTTATAGCAAATTTCAACAGTTGGAAAATTAAGCGTCCCATGCAATCCAGTTACCCAATTCTCACTTGTGGTTTTTCAAGTAAACTGAAACAGACAATTCATTTAAGGCAAAAATACATGTAATCATATGTAACTTCAACTGTAAAACAAAATAAGAAGGAAATAGGCTAAAAGGTCCCAAAAATATTAAATGCATTACACAGATTATGCTACAAGCTTTGAAAAGAAGCTAAAATACCACATCCTGCCAAGCAGAAGGAAGGAAAGGAATAAATAAGAAATCAGAAATTAAGCACTGATCCATGAACATTCACAGAATTATTCTGAAAGACTATTAACAGAACCATTTCCAGAGCATCCAGTTAACATCCCCACTCCCTCAGCAAAAAAAAAAGCCTTTTATGAACTTTCAAAACATGGCACACGTCTGAAGTTCACCATGTCCACCACTTATAATTACTTGTATGGTATAAAATTTTAGATTACAGGATCAGTACAAATTTCTAGAGGATTTTTCAAAGCCTTACAATGAATTTATGCAAAACACACTACTATGTCTACCATACTGTAGGTCCTGTCAACAAGGACTAAAACTTGCTCAACAAGCTATGCTACTTCAAACCCTTTATTTCAGTGTCAACTATAAGGCCACCGAATTTTTGTTTGATATGTTTTTTTGTTTGTTTTTTTTTTTTACACATATGGGTAATGTGCAATATTTACAACAAAGCACACAAAACCAGTCACTTTTTTCCCCATCTTCAATCTCAGTCTTCCTTTCCTATGCTATGCAAGAATGACTATGCAAACCACCATCTTTAGTTACATTCAAAATACACATTACATTTCCATAATTTTTAGTTAGTTTCATTATAAAGGTAAGGAAAACATATGAGCAAGATTGTAAGAAAATGACCAAAGGACTATCCTTGATGAACCTTATCTTGGCTGATACATGGAGCTTCTAGAAAAAGACATTAAAATATTTTTTTTGTTCAAGTACATAATGCTGCAAAAGAACCCAAACACTAATCCTTATTAAAATTAACAGTCAAAATAACCCAAATTTAATGTTTGAACTTATAGCTTTTGCTCTTTATAATGCATATTAACATGATCTTCTCTAACAAAAATATCTGTGCTACCACAAAAGGATGGACCTACAGTAACAGTCTTGCTGAACACTAATGGGTGCCTTAAGCAGAGGAAGAAGTATTAGGATACCATGCAGGTTTACTGAACTCACCTGACAGAGGTGCAAAACCATTTTCTAGGAGCAGAGATGCATGCACAAAAGTAAGAACATGATTGCAAGTAACAGACTTTCATGAAATGACACACAACATCTTCAAAATGAACAAGAAAACATCCAGATAAAAATAAAATGTAAAATTTCTGGGTTCCTCACCTCTCGCTTCGCAAGTAGCACATTAGGAACAATATGAGGCAGGCAGCGTCCCAACATTAACATGACACTTTTTTCACTGTCTGCAATCCGAGATACCTAGAAAACCAAGTTGCTTGTTTGCTTTTTTTAAAAGAAGCACAGGAACAGAAAAATATCCTTTCAGAGGACTAAGGGTTACAGCAGGCTGACCACTTACCAGAAAAATACTTAAATTACTCCCACATATTAAGCCATAAGTTTTCATAGAATCATAGAATCATAGAATAGGTAGGGTTGGAAGAGACCTCCAAGATCATCAAGTCCAACCCCTGATCCAACTCCAATTACTATATCATGGCACTAAGGGCCACGTCCAATCTCTTTTTAAAAACCTCCAGGGATGGTGAATCCACCACCTCTCTGGGTAGGCCGTTCCAATGTCTGATAACCCTCTCTGTAAAGAATTTTTTCCTAACATCTAACCTAAACCTCCCCTGGCAGAGCTTGAGCCCATCAGTAACTTCAAAAGCATGAATCCACTGCTAGAGACTCAAAGCTTCCCAGTAATTACACATCTATCACTAGGTTTCATATTTAAGCTGAAATCTGAAAGCATATCCTTATTTCTAAAGTTTCATGCACATAGATTCATCTCTCCATCTACGCTCATGTCTTGTTTCAAAGCAATTACTGCTTGTTTAACTACTGCTACCATGCAAAATAGAGGCTCTTCTAGTTTATGTTAACTGGGAAATATACCTCTGATCCCAAACGGCTGTCTGCTGACATCCGACAGAAAGACAGTAGTGCTTGATGGAAAGCTGGTGACAATTTCCTGAAACATCATCAAAAAGGGAGTGGGGGAAAAAAAGCATAAATCAGAAAGGTGATAAAACAAGTCCTTTCATTCTTGTTTACTCGGCTAGATAAAATGACGCTCAGAAAGCATGTTTTAAGTGAAGCATAATACAGAAGTTTTTGTTTAAAATCACTGTTGACTTTCAAGGTGTTCAGTTTGTAGCAAGACAAAAAACCCATGTGTCCTAATTAAGAAGTTACTTTTAGTTCTGAAAAATGCAACATCTTTCAAACTGCTGCACAGATAAATATAGGACTAAAGCATGAAGAAAAGGAAGCTTTAGCAATACAAGAGGAAGCACACAATTATGCAAACAGAGGGGTGTGGGCACAGAAATCACAAGAAACAGTATTTTTTCTATTTTTGCTTAATGCTCTGATTCTGCACATTGCATAAAAGCATGAGTAGTCAGTCAACTTACAAGCTTCAGCATTATATAGAGATTGCTCAACCGCCACTTTGGGATTGAAACGCTGGATTCAAATGCATAGCCAGAAACTCAAAATTAACCTTAAATTGCTGTCTAAGCCCTCTACAGATACACATTGTATGAAGTACTGCCTCATGGCCACACGCAGCACCAGCCAATGCAGCCGAGGTACTCAAAGCGTTAAGCACACATAAAAAATCTGATAACAGTCTCAAAACACCCTTGTCCCAAGAGGATAATTTGGCAAAAATGTTCTCAGAAAACTGTTACTGACCATTACACTAAACAGGCAAAGCAGCATCAGCATCCTACTTTTCCTCATAATAACAACTTCCTCTGCCTTATCTGAGGTCTGTATTTAGATGCTAATGTAACACTGCTATATTTAAAGAGGAAAACCAACATTTGCCTTCCAAAACATGTACAAAAAGTATCTCACCCTATACCATCATCTGCTGTTTGAATCCTCTAATGACACTATATCAGTTTAAGAAAGGAGGCACAATTCCTATTTTTTATATGGAAACTGGTATCATCTTTGAACTCTTAAAAATGCACGTGAGTGCACAAAATCCTACACACATCTAATTATGTGCATGGACATATATTTTTATCTAATAGATTGAAACATAACACTACAGTGAATACATTTTACCTTTGCTAACCAAAAAAGCACATTAAGAATCAAAGTTGCCACTTATAACTGTTTAAACTAATCCAGGAGGATACAGATAAATACACCAGTTTTCCTCCTCTTACTATTTAGAAAATATAATAAGATTTTATATTTACTAGTTAGAATCAAGTTTCTTTCTTGACAGTACAGGTTTTTAAATCATATTTTAAATTTCAATGAAGGAAGCATGTTTTACTTCTAGTCAGCTTGGTTTTGTGCAAGGTTCATTTTAGAAAAGTTACTAAACTACTTAAATGCTAGCCAGTTGTAAAGAACTTCCATTAAACAATAAGTTAGTCCCTATTCTATAAAATATTCTTGACTGACAGATTTACAGGCTCTACTAAAGGCTTTACAGTTTTTTTATACTGGAAGAACAGGAGCAAGCCTTGCACTTGATGGCTATGCTGGACAGCAACAATGAAAGACCCAAGCCTCTTGCATACAAGTCAGTGGAAAGTCTCTTCAAGACGTCACTAGTGAAGATGTTCAAATATATGAAACTATGATGAATACAAAAAACAAGCATTACTATTCTATTCCGCATGACACCACAACAAGAGTGAATTTACTCAAAAAGTCAGGACTGCTATATACAGACAACACCTTGTATTTGGTGCAAATTACCAAACACCTTAAATTAGTTGAATAAATACATGTGGCGCAGTCTATTTAAACTGCTGCTACTGCTTTCTACTGCAATCTGTTAGATGAGGCATTTTTCCAATGATGGCCATGTCCTCATTTGCCATCATGCACGCACAGCTGCTCTAAGTGCAGTCACACAAAGCAGGCTCACTTGCTCTTCTATCCTCTCTTCCCATCTGGGCAAGATTTATGCCAAGAATCCACTCTCTAGATACAGTAGTAACAATCTTGCCTTTTAGGATAGAGACTTAGTTTTAAATCCCTCTTAATACATTCTGAATAAATTGTAGTAATTGTCTCCTACAAATAACCACCCTTGGGTTGAAATCAATAAATATCCAGCACTTTTATTGTGCTGCTTCTTCCACAGATCTCAAAATACTTAACAAATAAGGTATTTTTTAGTGAAAAATACTACTGTGTTACTAAAAACCTAGTGCATAATCCAGGAAAAAAATTTAGTACTACATACTGTTCTATAAAATTTTGCATCAAAATATGGTTTCCTTTGACCCTTCGTTGAGGTGTTAAGCCCAAAGCAGAGTACAAAAATAGCTACATATTACACAGGCATTACTTATTTCTGCAGTGAACTGCATTTGAGGGGACTTCTGAAGTTAACTCAATGGGGACTGATGGCTTCATTTAATCACTTTTCAAATAAATCCATGTGCTGTTATATTTAAAACAGCTGTGAACAGCAAAACAAACGCTGTTCTTCTAGACTACTGTCATAAATCCCACTGGAAATATGCAGTTCCTTCCTCAGTCAGTGATATAATCCTATTTTGACACACATCCTCACTATCCCCAAACCATCAACCTAATATTCATGCACTTAATGCCACCCAGCACTCACTGTTACTCTGAGCAAACAAACTTGCAACAAGCCACAAATGAAAGCAGGCAGACAAGCATTTAGCAATCCACGTACAACAGCTCTAAGTCTTGATTATTACCTAGCCTAGATATTCAGCTAAGATATGAGAGAAATTTAAAAAGAAAACAAACTCTGGAAAGCTTAAATCAAACCACTGACCATTCTTCAGAAAAATCTAAGCTGTTTTACTTTGCTGTTAAACACCAGTATATTCAACTAAAAGAGAAGAAATTTGTCATGAGACTCTGAAGTACTGTATTCAGAAATCAGAAATCATTCCTCCTGTCTAATTCTAAAGTTGATATCCCTGAAAAAGTGCCCCTGACCCTAGAAGTCAGTGCAAGAAGTTCAGAAAATCCAGAGAAAGCAGGATACTTAAGAGTTTACAAGAAAAGGTAATTACTAGCAGGAGTAGCAACTCCATTTTATAGTTATTCTTTTTCTTCCCCCCCAACAGCTTGCATTTATATTCCATCTGCACAGAATGTCACACAGATTTCTACTTCGTATTTTCAGACAGAAGATATTTCTAGAAGCATATTACATTATCAACACCAGCAAAAGAATGCTACGTGAACTGACAAAATACAAAGCAGGATAGCTGCCTGCTTCCCTAGCAACAGCAACAATAAGATCGTAAGGTGATCTACTTGCACATCTTTGTCCACAATGGTAGTATTAAAAGTTGTACATACCCTCCTTAAGTCTGTGGTACATGTTATTCCTGATGGCTACACAGTGGTTTATTCTACCACTTAACAAACAATTCACTTCCCCTCTTCACTACAAAAAGACTTTTATAGATTGGAGAGGCTTTCTCAAGAACTCTTAGACACACCAACTTAGTCTCCAAGTAATAACACCACATGAATACCCTTATTTCAGTTAAAAGAATCATAGCTACCCAGTGAAGACTTGCCCCAAAATCAAAACTTCAAAAAGCAGAGTGCCACCAGATACCCTTTCTGATAATTAAAAAAATATATAAATAAAAATTGTACTGCTCTCTTAGATACTCTGAGTTATACACATCTACATAGAAACAACAAAAAATTTTTTTCAAACAACTCTTCAAGCAGAACAGAAGACAATTATGAAATTATAACTTAAAAGAGAATCTTGTCTTCCCATTCACTATTCTGATTTTATCTATTTTTTGCTGCAGCAAACAGGACTGGTTTAAGAAACAAGCAGAAGGCAAAAAGAAACACTGAAACTGTAGGTTTGTCATATGTACTCCCTCCTAAAAAGATTAGGAACAATATAAAAATACCAGTACTGTATCCTAGAGGTATGGTAAGTATTTTACTTGCATTCAAAACACAAAAGATCTATTCATGTGGCAGAATTTTACTGTTAGAAAAACATCTACTCTCTTTACAAGAGTTTTTAATTATAGCATGTCAGTTTACAACTTATCACTAACCTATTAGGTTTATCAAAGTGGACTGCAGTTTTAGATGATGGAGCACGTGAGGACAGTTTCTCTGTCTCTTTACAGGGCACAGAATTTAGCATATCGTCTTTAGAAGTCCTTGAGTCCACATCAGCAGATAAAGCAAGGTTTGTTTCCTCGGTGTTTCCATGTTTATTGTCATTCTCACAGCTCTTGATATCCAAGTACCGTCCATTGTCCTCTGAGACTGTGAGAGGCACTTGTTTTAAAGGATGGGGAGCTACACCATAAACTGTTGACACAGCAAAGTTTTCATTCTTGAGAAGATCTATTTCACTGAAAAAGGAAAGGCAAATGAAATATTTCTGTAGCTTTCATGACAATGCTGTTCAAATCACAAGACTGAAGCACAGAAATGAGGACAACGTACTGACAAGAGCTCCCTCCTCAACTCCAGTATGTGCACACCACAGTACTAAGGAGTTACAAAGCTAAGAGAAAAGAAAACCTATGTAAAATACATCAGATTATGTTTCAAAGAAATAAAGAAGTTACATTGAAAGAACAAAATTCTACACAAAATTCAATTATATGGGCAATAATAAGGAAATAATCAGTTTGAAGTCTCTTCCTTTTTCTAATGAAATACCATGTATTGAAAAGGAAAGACTGCCCTGCCCTGAAGAATTCCTAGTAATTTCATACCTGTAAGTTGTATGTTTCCATATATGTGCTAGAAAAACACTGAGAAGTTATCCAACATTTATCAGCAGTTGAGTAGATTGGTAAGTACATACCTCTCAAGTCTTTGGATTTGTTCCATCAAAGACCATTTCTCACTGTTTAACACACTAATTTGATCTTCTAATTTTTGCACTATTAAACATTGCTAAATACAAGATAGAAAAAAAAGAGTTTAGTACAATAAAGTAGTATTGCAAACAGATGTAACATTTCTTCTGTACAGTCTTACTTCTATTGACTGTGGCGTTGTTTCAAATACAGGGACGGTCCCAAGTATAGGAGTATCAGCCTCTAACTCATCGTCTTCTACACCAACTGATGCATCCACCACATCTTTTGCAGTAACATGATGGTTTCCAAAGTCACGGTAGAGTTGTAACAGGTCAGGAGGTTTTGGAATGTTCAATCCTACATCATCCCAAAGTTCAAAATCCTTCAAAGGAATTAAAAAAAACTAAAGCATACAAAATACTTCCTTTTATTTTTGTTTCTCTTCCTCATTTGACCACAGGCCATACAATAGCAAAATAATCACATCAAGATTGCATTGTAGTAAAGCAGATGAAAGCTTAAATCAGATAGCAAGAAACAATAGCAGAGAAAGGATCCACTTCATGAACCAAAGCACTTTCATCCTAAAGGCAGCTCTAGGTAACATACTAAAGACAGGACCTTTCAAAACCACATAGATTAGAATTTATCTTTTTCTAGGACATGACACTTTTTAGAATCAGAAATAACATTGCTCAAATTCTAGCAGAAGCCAGTGCAGTTGATAGAAGGCTTTCTACTGATAGAGGTATTGGTTTTGTTTCCATTTCAGCCACAAGTACAGGTGTAATTTCCCAGTGGCAGACTGTTACAGTACCGCAGAATCATTTAGATCATTAGACATAAAACTGATCATCTTAGCTATGTTTGGAAAGATCTAAGATAACACTTCATCACAGAGAGCTTCTTCAATACTGTATTAAATGACACAGGGTCATTAAGTACACTCACATATATGCCCAGATCACAAACCATGAGTAAATTGTATATCCTGCACAAATCAACTGAGTATGATTTAAGGAAAAGATTATGTTCAAGATCCAGATCTGTCACATCAGAATCCAAGAAAGTATACAGGTACCTATAACTCACAGTACTTCGCTTCTTGTTTTGCTTCCTTTAAAGAACACAAACACTGTTTCCTTCCTATAATTTTTGGGAAAATACCCACAAACTGCTGTGTTTTCAAACCAAGCTTTATATATGAAAATGCTAACTAACATATTTAACTTTTAGAGTATACATATATATATATATATGAAGTGAACTACGTGCTCAGGAGAAGTCATTTTAATTCACTTGAGTTTATGACAAGATCAGAATATGGCAAGCAAGGACGTAAAAAAACAACCCCAATCACGAGCAAACTTTACCTGATCATGATTTTCATCTGAAAATGTTATTGATGTAAGCTTGTAACTATTCTTCAATAAAAATTCATTAACTAGGAAGTTTAGAGCTCTTTTCTCAAGAGGTCTGATTGGCTCCTGGAAAAAAAGAAAACAATACACTACATCTTTGGTTCATCTTTATTCCTGTCATAAAGTCCATGCAAAGCTCAGTTATCACCAGTCACCTACCTGAATTTCAGGACTTGATTTATAATTTTTTCGTTCCTGCAAAGGAACTTCATTTTCTGGGGAGGAAAAAAAAGTAACTAAATTTTACTCTCTCACAGAGGATGAGCTCAGCTACTTCTACATTGTTCAAAGTAGAGACTTAAGAAAAGGTTTATGTACACCACCTGCAGCCTGAGTCAGGTTGGCTCGAAGGGCCTGTATGGTCTCCTTGGCTTTCCGTAGTTCAAACTCCAGGACTGGACAGGGATTTGGATTAAACATACACAGGCATCCAACCAAGGCAAGGGAAACAAAAATAAAATATAAAAAGCAAGGATGGGTGTGAAAAAAAATATACTGTTTGTATTAAACAGAAAGCATGCAATCTTTATGGAACTTATGAACACATGCAGCAGAGTTGGTCTGAAAGCAAACTGGTGAAGGTTTTCCATAGTTTCATTGGCCTTAAGTTAGCTAAATCAAAATTTCAAGCTGTCTGACAAGGACTCGCTGTAGGGTTTGGGGATAGTATTTGGGAGCTGATATTGTCAAATGTTTTGATTTCTTGGGGCAAGGGGAGTATACAGGCAATCAGAGCACAGATCTAAAGGAAGCAAATAGGTGCTGTCAGCAGAGGAAGTTGTCTCCATGTAGCAAAGCTTAAACCATTAAGTGAATGTACTGTCCCATTGAGACTACAGACTTTTGGAAAAAATTATACACTGAAATTTTAGTAGTTTAAAGGGGAGATTTTGAAACATACTTTATTTTACTACACAAAATAGTGTAGTTTTAAATCTCTATTTAAAAATAGAAGAGTTTTAGGAATACCCTAGAGTTAAGATTTTGCGTTCAATTGAACACACTGAAGAGATGCACAACCAAAAAAAAGGCAAAAAAAGTGGCTCTTCTACAATACTTATAAAGAAACCTGAAACAAAAAAAGCCTTTGCTCCATTATTCTTAAAAGTTTATAGTGATTCTAAACTCTACAACACTTTAAAAGATCTAGAGTCAGCTTTAGAGTCAAAAATATGTAATTCTAGCTGCTGCTAACACCTACTTCTCTCCACTCCCCTGGTCACTGCTATGTGTTTCTCAAGTTTCAGTGTTTCCTCCAAAAAGGGCCAGTGGTGCTTTGTTTGCACTGGGGTTTCATGTGTTTTGATGTTGAGGTCATATATGGTGGCTTAAATTTTAAAACCCTGTACTTTTGCAAAACATAGAGCAAATGTTCTTTTAATAGCCATTTACAATTAGACCATCTAAAGGAACCTATTTAAGGAATTACCAGATAAATACATGCATTTCACTAATTCTCAGATTAATCTAATCACACTCAAAATATACAGTTACCAGAAAGAAGGACTCTTATCCTTAACTAGAAAAGATGAGCACAAGACAGCTACAATACCGAACTGTTAGATAGCCTATTCAGAATATTTTAATGTCTACTTTATTCCCATGCAAAAAAAAAAAAAAAAGTTGTAGCTGCTTTTAATAAGAAAATATTAATGATACCTTTAATCACTGCCTGGAAACAATTTAACATGGACTTTTGAAATATGTACATAGAGGACAATGCATTGCAGAATCACTGCATTGGCTCTAGATTGCATGAGATGCTACTGAAGGTTACAAATAAAAATGTTTCCTCTTTTGAGCATCTGTCGCTAAGACTTTTGATAATTAGCACACATGGAAAAAAGATTCACTCAGTTTGCATTTATCCATAAAAACTGAAGGAGTAACTACAGTACACCACATTTGCTACATGAAAGTAACTAGTTTGATGCACAGAATTTTACTGCAGCAATACAAAAGCGCAACTGAGGATACAATGAATAAAATATGTAAAATCTCTCTAGTATTCAGCAATGCTGATCTGCAAATACTTCTGTGCAACAAAGTTAGAAAATGCTCTCATAGTTAAGTACCTAATTTTAGCACTTCCTTGGATTTGAGTTACTTATTCACAGTTACAATTCTAAGTTGTAAACTACTAATTTGTTAGGTTTTGAAAATTGTAAAGAACTCAAATTGAGTAATTTTTCTGACAGAAATGACTATGTGTTAACATTTTACTCTTGTAAAGTATTTTCAAAGACCAGAACAGTTGCAGATCAGGAGTGCCCTGCACTAGAATGATAGAAATAATAAAAAAAGTTAGAAAAACACAAACTATAAAAACTCAGGAAATCCCATTAAGGAAAATAGGAATAAGACATGTCTGAAGGCGTAGAAAGCCAAAAAACTCATGTCAGACAAACCCATGTCAGACGGCAAGAATTAATTTTTAGTGAACTGTGATGATGCTGAAAATTCTTAGAAGCCATTAGGACTTTACCCATTCAACCTTAAAAGTAGATGACTCTGCTGCATGTTTTTCTGTTACCAGATTCTAGACATGGTATATTTGGGAAGCTGTCACTTTGCAGCCACATAGTTCTACTACAACACAGCATTGTTACAGTTGTACCTCATCTAGCCTTACTAATGCCACCATTATAATTGCCACCGTACAAACCTTGATGATTTCGAGTCAGTCACAAATTTAGCTTATATTTGAAGAACTTTGTATTTTTGTTATATAAGCATAAATACTTGTAAATATCTATAACACAATTTCAATCAAATGTTTAATTATGATTAAAAGTTCTTTATTTTAGAAGTTATACTGAAATGTGATCTTCTACCAAAATCTGTAATGATTTTTAACTCAGCATGTGTACTAATGAAATCAACACTGGAAATCCCTTAAATAAAAAGGCAACTTCTAACCCCGTTCTTTGTAACCATTATCAAGTACTGACTTTTAACATAATAACCTGATCTCTCTCTCCCTCTCCTTCTGTTAGGAAGCTGTAGTACCTTATAGAAGTTACACCTTCAAAAGCATTGATAAAGCCAGCTAAAGTTTAACTTCATGCTCAAGTGAGCTGATAACATGTAGAACTCATTGAATCTGGTGAAGGAGCAGACACTCCTTAAATGATACACAAAAGTTTTGCTGCAGATAACCTTGGAAAGAACCCAACTGACACTCCTCTACATCAGGAAAGCAGAGAACAGAAATTTAGAGCCTTGAGCTCAGTTTATCTTCCTGCCAGGAAAGGGCATTTCTGAACAATCTGGCTTGCCTTAAGGGAGACAAATTGAAATTGATCTCTTGCTTCTTATTTATAAAAAGAACTCTAATCACTACATCTACCATTCTGAAAAAAAATTAGACTTACTCAAAAAGTGAATCTTTCAAGTGAGCAACCAGGCATTAGATAAAGATTTTCACATCAGGCATTTTTACATGATTCAGTTTTCAAGAAGCTAACCTAACACACCTTAAAAGAGAAGTGCATATCAGGAGTAGCTTGTCTGCTGAGCTTTGACATTTAGAAGTGAAGTTTCCTCAAGGATCTTATTCTATTCACTCATATTTGTTAATGACTTCATAAGTTTTTGGATCATAGATTGAGAAGATGGCTATAAAAAACAATCTGTGATTTGGGATGGAACAAGTTGAAATCTACAAGAACAGCAGTCTTGTTGGGCCAAGGCCAAAAAGCTGAAGAGTTAAACAGTATTTCTAAAATTTTTTCAATACCAGCTTTTGTATAAGCAGTATTATTTCCAATTATACCAGAATTTTACATTCCACTTACGAAATATCTTGTTAGACTTTTACATACTTCACTATGAAGTATTTCAGACAACAGGAGAAAGGTAGTTTTGTGTTGTGAAGCCACAATACGGCATTCAGACATTTTCCTTTAAAAAGTAGTTCTCCTCTGAAGTATCAAGGGCCCCTGTGCTTACCTAGTTTTCCTCAAACTTTCATACTGTTACAAGCTTTGTTGTTGGTTCCTTAACTGTTATTTTGAGATCTTCCTCCTTGCAAAGTAAATGTGGAACTCCAGATGTCCTAAATCATGCCCTTTAAAACACGTATGATATCCCATTACATTTGATGGATTTGTATATACATTTTGAGTCAATCAGAAAAAATTTAAATTCTCTGACAACAGTTAGCAATGAAGCCACTATCACAAACATACTTCAGGACCTGAGGTGTCCCAAGTCCCACTTTCCTGAAACAAGCACTAAGAAGAAAAGCAACCTTATTTACAGTCATTGTGAAACACTTCAGGACATAACACAAATAGACCTGAACCAGAAAGTTGCATTACAGCATGAGATATGACTACCACACTACAAAGATTAAGACCAGCATGAGAGTTCATGAGCAAGATAATGGAGAACTTGTTGCCATAGTGGGAAGCCAATACTTGACTCGGCAGCCTCATTAATGCTTTTGAGTTAATGAGACAGGACCAGATACAGAGAAAACCTCAACTACAGCGGACTTTTCTTCAGGTTCAACCCTTGGAGACCATCAACCTGGAATGAAATTCAAGAGGCTTACAACTGCTTCACAGGGCCTGAGACGGGAAACGGGAAGACAAAACCCGTTTTCAGAATAAACAAACTGCACACACAGTGTTAGCACATGACTGTTGTATTACAGATGCCTTTTGAGTTCTGGTTTTTTGGTTTTTGTTTGTTTGTTTTTTAAGATTTTCCTCTGATTTTGATTGTGCAAAGTAACAGTAATCACTAAAAAAAAAAAAATAAAAAGGTCTATAAAAAGCAGAAACTGAACTCAAGTCTAGATAAATGAAATTCTCAAAAATAATCAAGTGGTTTTTGAGCTTGTCTCTTCCCTTCAAATCCTGACACAGACAGTATTTCATTCTGCTAATCAGAGATACATAGTCTAGCCAGAAATCAATGCTAACATAGGGAGATCTGAGAGCATAATTGATTGAAATGGAATTTGACTATGAGAATTAACTTTATTATCATGAAAAACAAAACCTGTGTTTTTAAAATTATCAGATTCTTAGAATAGTAGGTGTGAAAGGCAAGTTAGCAATAATAAGGATTCTGAATTATTGAAAGTAGGGGTTTTAGATCACAAGCATACTTGTGCACACGGTCAATTTAAGATGTGGCAGAAGATTCAGTTCCTTAGATTGAATGTCAGATGACCTATTTAAAGCAAATGCTGTGGGTATTTGACTTCAAGTTAGGTATACTCTTATTCCACAGGAAGGGAACAGGTTTTCCATTCCCTCATTGTTTTATGAAAATCAGTATTTGGAGGAGGTTTTTTAACCCTAATAAATCCTTCAGTACTGAGTTTATCTTAGCAGCATTTCAAGCAGTTAATACATGAGTTCAGATTCAAGACTTATCAATCTTAGAGAACAAGTTGTTTCCATCTAGTAAATTGCAAGCTGTAAGGATGCAAATATTTTTTTTGAACTCTTAGTGGATTACAAAAATATTATCCAAATTGTTACAAAGCTCTCATTTTCATTAAGATTAGATGGATAATGAAGAATGTTTTCTAAAGTGCAGTTAGTTTTCTCATGCTTATCTACATCCTCAACTTGCATCTTTTCAGTCAAGCTCATAATATCACAGAAGAGACTCACTTCACTTCCTCCGATCAGACTTTCCAAAAGAAAAGTTCATACCAACTCTTCAAAACATATTTACTTCTATGCCAAATTTTGATTCTAATGCCAGATGGAATGAACTGGGCTAACAGTTTTGAAATACTGAAATAAATTTTAAAGTCCTTTTGACTTGGAACCAGTTTACAGGTTACATTAAGTGACTGATGTGCATTTATGTCCTATCTTTCATTTGACTAGTGAATTGATATGGAAATCATGCATTCTGTCCAAACAGTAAAAAACAAAGATAGTAGCATGAGAAGGGTGCTTACAAAAAGAAACTACTCAAACCCCACTCTGAGAACTATCACAAGGAAAATATGGCTATTAGATCATGGCTTCAAACTTTCACAACAGATTACAATGTTATCTCCTAATCATCAAAGCTCTTCACAGCAAAGAAAGAATTTGAGAAGAAATAAGCAAAATGGACTTCCATTTAAGTTTCAAATTGCATTTGCAGCTAAGAACTACTTCAAAAGCAGAAGTTATAAGCCAGAGTTTGTTCTAAGAAGGCACTAGATATGCAAAGTTTTTGAAACCTCTGCTGTCATAATTTTTTCACGTGCAAATTAAATACTTATCCGTTTTCTGAAGTTTATTGCTCAGGAAGATTGCTTTAAACAGAACTGAGGCAAAATATTTTAAGCAATTATGACTGAACCAGAATTTTAAGTAGAAATAGGATATTTTGGAAAACTTTGAGTCTTCATGAATATCCAGAAATAATATTCCAATCTTGCTTTGTTCAAATTCTTATGACACTTTTTAAAAACTCTGGGAAAAACATCTCCAAAGGGACATAGAAATGTAATGTAAATATTCAGACATACAATTTCTTTGTCGATTACATGACAGCAGTCAATAAACTATACCGTAATTGTCCAAAATATTGATCTATTGTAGGATTAGTTAATTAAATTTAATATTTAATTTTAGGATATATTCATTTCATACTGGGAGCAATCATTATTTTGTTATTAATGTTCCATCAGAAGATTAATGGTTCTACTGGATGTCAATTCTGACTGGGAATATACTTTCTATAAGCATCTCTAATCCAATTCAGTTACTAAAGACAGCACTAAGCACAGATCAAACTAGCTCTCTCAGTAATACTATTAACAAGTAATACTGTCTAGAAACAGCAAAATCTACTAAAATGATGAAAATAAATAAAGTATTGGAAATTTTCTTGTTTCTTCCTTGCATTCCAGGACACAATTCACAAGCACTTGGGTTCCTAAAGCAATTTGCTTAGAAGATTAGTTGTCTATTTACAGCTATTGCCTCCTTGAAACAGATTACTTATATTGAAAAAGAGAATAACTAGATAGTAATAAGAATCTGGAAGTTTCCATATAAATTGAAGAACACTAAGTCCCTGTAGTTCTAGACCAGAGCACCAAATACCTGAATTTGCTTCATGTTCATGAATTTAATCCAGTCCTTTAACTCAGTAACACTGACCAGGTAAGAAAAATTAAGATTTTCTCACCACTTTTGTTTCTTCTCTCTGGTTCAATACTGGTTGCCATTTCAGACTAAGTGAGAGAGAAAAATTTCTGAGACAAGATCTTTTTCAGAACTGTTTCATCAGCCTTTTTGTTTCTTAAGAACATGACAGTGCTTCTGCTAGGAAGCTGGTGGTTCAGAGTACAGACAACAGAGTGGAACAGAGACATAGCAGCTTGCATTATTTCAAGTTTCATAAAGCTTGACTATGTGAGCAAAAGTCCTAGCATCGATAACCTTCATGTACTTGTGATATTAAACAGCATTAAGTGACAAGAAGTAAATAGAGTTCCGCAGCGGTTTCTAGAGAGTTTTATTGGGTTTCTCTACAGAAGCCATGAATAACTTAACATCTGAACTTAGAAAAAACCCTGGACTAGAGAAACACAGTTCACATGCAAAAGAGATTACTAAAATAATCTCAAATATAGAGAGAAGGTTCTGCCTTTGGTGAGATAAAAGATCCTGAAATTAAAAGTGCCAGAGGCCCCTAAGTTCAGAACAAGAGGCAAATAAAGCCACTTCCTTAAACCATTCTTACACAATCAAAGAATCAAATGGGAGAGAAAAGCACTACAATTAAGATTTGTAGCAAAAAAGATTCATGGAACTAAGTAAATCCCAAATTCGCTCTGGGTTTGGAAATATTTATTTGACTGATCTACATGAAAGCTATATTTAAGAGATGACTCGAAAGAAATTTTTATATCAGAAATCTATCACCCATGTAGTAGTCACAGAATACTATGTAAAATATTTTAGCATATGTTTTAGCTAGACAGTAGTAGTCAGTAGACAATATCAAGATACAGTTCTATTGTCAAAAGCTGGGCACAATATTTAAGTATACTGCTTATTTCTACCCTGGTGATATCTGGAATCATACAGAAGTACACCTGACTGAATATTTATTGTAGTAGAAATGTCTAAAACATGATATCATCAAGTGACTAGTTAAACCACTACAGTGAAGTCTTGTCATCTTCAGAAATGTTAATTTAAATACACTTATGCCAGAAACAAGTCTAACAGTAAAATTAACATTCTACGATTCCTAAATCATACAGAAAACTTACCTGCTACCCTTTCGTCTGTTTCCCTATTGCCATCATCAGAGTATCTTGCAAAATCTAAGGAATCAAGAGTACTGATGCTTCCAGCGCGATCTTAAAGGGGAGGAAAGAAAAAAAATGATATCAGAAATAACCCTGAAGAGTTGCCTGTCTTTGACAGAGAAAGGCAAAACACATTATAAATTGAAGGTTAAGTAAGTTCTGCAAGAATGAAGTTTTACTGCATTTTCTAAAAGTCTGTCTCTAAGTAAAGACTACATCAGAAAATTTGAAAAAACAAATACAGGATTGCAACAAGTTCACTGAACAGACTGTAAGAAATTCACTTTTGCTCCTCCTAAAAGGTGGTGTTTCTACCCTGTATGCAGCAGGTGAGGAGCACTGCAGTGCAGCGCTTCCCCTTTTACACAAGGGCCAGGGACCTTGGCTTGGACATGCAGGTGAGCACTCACAAGAAACCAGAGAGGTACAAACTGTTGTGCCACAGGTTTCAAGCAGTTCTGTTCCCATTTTACAGAAATTTTTAACTGCCCCAAATATGCTACTTCCTTTTCCCATTTTTAGTATTTTGAGGCATGTTACCATGACCAAATACTTTTCTACATCTCCTGATCTAGCCATTAACTTCACTACATACCCACTTAATCAACACTTACCAAGAAACATATTACCTAACAAAAGCAAAGGAAGTACAGTTCATGCTACTGCAGGTATAACATTCACATTCTAGAATTAAATTCTTATTTTAAAAAAAGAAAAATGAAAACATTCAAGAAATTCAGTAACAAGCACAAGGTTTTGATCTGATCTTGACATTTTTCATTTCAGGGGAAGGAGAAAGAAAAACGATCAAGCAAAATGTAATTTTGATAATTTCAAGTCTGCTGATGCACACATTCACCTTTTTATCAGAAAAATGCATAAAATACTCAGTAACAGAACTCAAAATAAACTGAACATGTTCCTAACACAATTGAACATGCAGAAATTATATTAAGTACCTTCATATCTTTCCCCTCCCTTTGAAATTAATTTTTATGTAGCACTTCAGAAATAAATTTAATTACATTAGAGCTGTTGTCACATTAACAAAGAACAAACTCCACAGAGCTGTCAAGAAAACCTCCTAACTGTCAGTGGAAATAGAAGTAATTTCATCACTTGTCAGTCAAATTTTGTCATGACTAACATCTCTAAGTATTTAACCTCTCCTCCCATTCTGCGTTACGTAAAAGAAGTTTTTTGGGGGGTTGTTTTTTTTATTAATTAGTTTCTTTTGTATATTTATGCCTAAATTGTCCTGTAAGGTCTTGTGACATCCTCTCTACATACAGACCAGCACTGGACTGAAAAAAGAACACCTGGATTAAGACTGATTAAAGCATCTACACTGAAAAGCTACAGAGAATACTAAATTTGCCAACTCTAGCTGAGTGACACAGTACCAAAACAAAAGTGCCTGGCAACCCTAACCTGTTTGTTCCATGGACATAAAGTATATGACAGTATATAGTTTATATCTAATAATAGGGGTTTTTTCCTATTACTATGCTTTCTCATCCATATAATGAAATAGACTGTTGCTCCTCAATGAGTCTCTATTCAGTGATTGGTTTTAAACCTAATGTTTCATATGCAGGTTCTGGTCTTTTCTACTGCATTTTTTCAAGACATTATTCTGATTTAATAATTCTCTTCAGGCTGTTCTATAGTGCTTAGCAGCACAGTACAAACTCTTCTTTTTACAGCATCTTTGCAAAATGGACTGTTTTGAAAATAAACCAGTGGGGAACCACATTTAGAGTGGTTAAGTCAAAAGTAAACATGAACTTTGTGTGCACAGCGTGAAAGTCTTGAGAGCTGACTTTTCAAAACACCCAACACCTTGATCAGTATGTACTGCTCCAAATTATTTCTTTGGGAGATGCAAGATAATTTTTTGAAATCCAATTCAAGACTTGAGTTAAAGAAACAGACATCCCAATGAAAAGCTGATATTTAAGAAAAGTGAACCAGTCTCACATAGCATCACTATGGCAAAAACAGAAATACAACTGTTTCTTCCTACAGTCTTGCCATGTTTGCAAGGTAACAATCAGAGAAACAATGCTCAAATTTTCAGGTAAAGTCAACCACAGTATCATTACTGAAGCATCTAAAGCCATAGGTAACATCACTTTTTTTTTCTTATGACTAATGGCCCACTTTTGAGGCAAGGGCTCTCTCCTGAAAATGGATAAAACAAATCCAGCTATAAAATACAAATGTACTTGCCAAAGCAGCCAGAAAGTTCTTGAAAAAAACCCCAAAAAACAGTTGTCTAGAAAAATGCATGGGGCAATCACAATTTTCGTCAAGATGTACAAAATAGAAGCTGTTTAAGATGATATCAGTGGCTATGAATCCAACAATTTGCCGTATCAATTCATTCTGCAGTTTTAACAGTCCTACAGAAACTAAACACCAAGGGTTTTTCACCATTTTAACACTCAGAAACCGCCTTATGCACCACACCTACATGCACAGCAGCAATTTGTAGGGTTAAAACTTATATGTTCACCATTTAGGTTTCTCTTTATCACTATAGTGTTCACAATAACAGCAAACATCTGACACTTTTCATTTAGGTTGATGTTAAAAAGATTCAGATTGATTAAACAAAATGAAAGTCTGCTAAGGAACACCAGCCTCATGGCTGGTTTCCTGCTGCCATCATTGCACTCTCCCAGTAACGCTGATCCTCTTTCCCATTACAAAAAAGCATAGCCCAGCTATCATCACCCCCCAAGCATGCTGTCATTACTAGAACAAGCCAATTTGGGTACTAGAGGTCATTATGTCCAGTGTTCAATCTGAAGATAAGGTTTAAAATGAAAAATGTCTTTATGTATTCCATTGGTGGAACCTGAATCTACACAGAGAACTACCTACAGCTATCCAAACAAACAGCTGAAGGAAGTGAAACAATAACAAAGACAAGCTATACACACATACAGGCTGAATAGTATCTTCTCAATTGAGCGTCCCACTAGATGATATATACTGCCAAATTTCAAGTTGTCAAATTATAACTTCCACAATGCAATTCCAACTAAATGGTCAGCTTGTAATGTATATGTAACATTATCTTATAACGCAACAAGACTTTTACCACTGCTTTGCTATAGGATATTGCCTTTAAAATAAGTGGTGTGGCTAAAGAAGTGCTTCTTCATGGCAAGAGGCCACCAGTGCTGAAGCACTTCAGCTGAGACTCCTGGGCAAAGGGGTTCCACAGGCATCAATGAACCACCAGTGCTAAGGCTATACCCTGCCAAGCCCCAGTGCAGGGAAAGCCCAGTCACAGCCCAGCTCCCACTGAGGCAGGTGCTTCAAGCGGTAGGAAAGGAAGCAACGCAGGAGCAGCTCCCTCTGCCTTCAGTGCTGGCACAGCTACTTGTTTCTGCCACCCACCTGGGAAGATGGGCTTCCACCGCAGCCAGGCTGGGTGAGGTCCACATGGCAGCTCCACCTCCTCACGCTAACACTGCAAAGCTTGTAGTGCCACACAGTCCTTCCCTGCCCTGGCTACTCCAAAGTCTCTGCCCAAGACAGCTGCGGTGGAGTCAGGGCTCAGGAAAGATCAGGCAGCAAAGGGACCTGCTGCCTCTTTCAAATGCCATGGCAGCACTAGTGACCTTCTGGGAGTAGGCAAGATGAATTTTGGGGCTGTAATTGCACAACAAAATGAAGCACCTCAAGGAAGAGCCAAGCATCACATGGGAACTCACACCAGTGGGTTTACACAGCAAAGAGGGATTTCTGATACTATGGTATCAGCCATGGGAGAACAAGGTGAGAAGAGAAAGCTAAACGAGACAGTTAAGAGAAAATACGATCCAGACCTTATCAGTAGGGCCATATAGCACACAGGTGCTGCCAGGCAGGGCAGTGCTGAGCAGTGCCCAAAGCTGAACAGCAGCAGGCCGGTCCCATCACTGCACCTACCCAAAATGTCTCTGCGGGGTAACTCTATCTGAGGCCTCACTCCTAACCAATGTCTTTGTAGGCAGTCATCAGCTGAGGTTTAACTCCTAAAACTAATGCCATCATCCAGAAAATCATGCAATAACATCTTATAATCTCAAATTTTACACTTCCATAAAGGATGCACCTGCTCAGCAAAGGATCAGAGGGTGAAAAAGGTACCTCCCTGCTGCCAACTCAACAGCCTTGTTTGCCAGGAAAATGGGAAGGGCTGTTTGAATGAGAGGAATTGGCAAGGAAGGGCTACGCTCAGTCATGTAGCTCACCTGAGGAATGTGAAACATCACCATTTGTCTGAAGTACCGATAATGGTACTCCATAACACTGAGTGGACGTATTTCAACCACAGTGTTCAGAAAAGAGTACTATTTTCTGAACTGAAAAGAGAAACTTATAAAGGAAAAAAAAATTTAATTTTTTAGAAGAAAACAACACATTTCTTCACTTTATTTTTTAACAAAAATTAAAAATCTTAGGTTTAAGTTACTTGGTAAATAATATCAAAGCATAATCTTTCTCCTGAAGAGGAGAAGTACACTTGGGCTGAATTCTGTTTCTTTCCCAGAAGGAAATCCAATGTGACACAGCAGTGGGAACTCATTTTGCTGTCTTGATGTGTGCATTCTTACCAACAGTCCCCTGTGCATGGATTTTAGACTTCTTTCTCTGAATTAAAACACTTTTCAAGCAGCAATTAATTTTTGCTAAAAGCTTTCTTAGTGAATAGTGACAAAATAATTGCTGTCAGCTTCATGTTTCAGAAATGGTAAAGGTAAGTAACAAGAACAGTTTTGACAAGGAGGTATCAACCCTTGCAGGACACGGATCACCTCAATATGGGACAAGAAAGTGCCATGGGTGCATAGTGGAAAAGTGAAATAGGCTTAGGCTTTTCATAGTACGTACTAGTGAAATGCCAGGAGAGAGACTGGGATAGTAAAGGAGAGCCTGTGTATAGTTCTTGTCTCCTACCTTTACCAGCGGAATAGGATGAACAAAGTCAGAATGCCAAGATTCATATTGGATACTCTAAGCTAAGAAGTTTTTTTTAATCCATTTGTTAAAAAATGCAATGTTTTTACTTTCATTTGTGAAATTAAAAATCAGGTTCAACACTACACTTTGCTTATTAACTTCTACAATCCTTTAAAATATTGCTTCACTCCAGAGGAATTTCAATTCTTTTCCTATTCCCAGAACTGTCACCAGTATGACAAGCAGATTTTTGCTGACAGCTTGTGTTCCCTAGGCATATCCAGCTGTCACCGAAAATAGAGCATAACTATAGAAGTAGGAAAATATAAGATCTCGAAGTGATACATCCCCTTCTACTGACTTAAACAATATGAAAAAAGTTAAGTTTCATTCACTCTGATGGTAAAATGAGATTATTTTTACCAGCTTACCTAAAGGGACACCAAGAGGGATCACATTAGTCATATTTTCATATTAGCCATATTTTCACATTAGCCATATTTTCACAGTACATTAATAAAACAGAAGTTGCATTCTTCTACAAAACCACATTACATAATCTTTACATGAGCATTTACATTGTAAATCATCTAAAAACATAGACAAACTAAGTGATATTACTTATTGACAGGAAGGCTCAAGAAAAAATATTTAAAAAACTAAACAAATGTTTTAGAAGCAATTTGAATTTATGTTGCAAACATCCAAATTGATTTTTAAAACTACTAGTTGATACAGCAGCCAAGAAGCTGTCATATTTCCGCTAAGATTACAGGAAATCATATCACCATACACTAACAATCAACCAAATGGAGCATATGAAGACCAAGAACTCCATCTTTTGCCTTGAAATTAAAAGATAAGTAATGATACTACGCCTGTACAAGACAGATTCATTTTGCATCTCTAATGAAATGTTCACTTGTACTGAAAAATATCTATAACCCTGAAACCAGACTGCTGCCATATTTTAAACAGCTGTGCAAAATAGCGGGCTAACCACATTTTAAGGTGATCAGAGAAATAATTGGCACTGGAAATTGGGGTTTGATTCACGTACATATGGAACTAAAAGTGAACCCTTCCCAGTCAAGATCAGAGCAGCCTCCCACTGGATATTGCATATACTAGGAAAATATATTTCCCAGTTTAAGCCAAGCCTTACATGAATTACATGGTTATACATGGGATGAAACAGTTGTAGGCAAACAGCTCACACATATCACAGGAAGATACAACCTTTTTTTTGAGATATTAAAAGTCCAAAGTTCATTAGTCTGGATTATAACTTACACCTATCGTGCTATGACAAAGCCATCATCTGGAGTCCATCATCCATTCTCATACATTGCTATTTGGAGGAAAAAACCCAAACACTACTTTGCATTTAAAAAAAACAAATCAAACAAAGAACAGTCTTTGAAAACCTATCTGATCACTTAATACAGTTCCATTTGTCATTTACTGTAGCATTACCAAATAGGAACATCCAACATACCACAGGCTTGGAAAAAACTGTTATGGAACACTGCTCACTATACTGCATACTACAAAGGATTTATATAGAGAATTCTGAATATTCATCCAAACAGAGCTCTGCTTCCAGGAACATGGAATTTTTAGTTCTTTTTGTTGTTTTTTTTATTTTTTTAGTTTAGTGAAAGTTAAAATGTTTTAACATTGGCATTAGAAGTATCACACTAGCAACTTAATCCACCAGTAGTAATTTTATTTTATATTAATACAGTCTCTTCATTAAATTGAATTTTCCCTACACAGGATTTCACTATAGAGAAACTAACAAGTTCTCTCAGTTCAGTGTCAGATACAACCCTACTTAAAAGCCACCTCAGGTTAACGCCTTCTAGCTTCATCTGAATAAAACCAGATGTTGAAAGTTACATAAGTGAACGACTGAGGCCATCAAAAATTATTCCTTAACATCATCATCTTGATGGCTATTTCTAGAAAAGAAAAAACCCAATAGAATTCCAGGATGCACTTCTCTGCAGCAGTAGAAATAAGCTGTACTTCATACTTGAACTGGTCATTGAAAATTTGTTTTGTAGAACAAAATTATTAAAATAGGGAACTGCTAAGGTTTAGTTTTACTATGAATTAAAAAAAAAAGTACAACAGGATAATTTAACCAACAAATATGCTACACGTTAATATATGGCAGTAAATTAGACTCCAATGTTATGATAACAATACAAAGAAAGTTGTTGGGGATTTTATAAATGTCAGAAAAACATGTAATTACAGCTATATGTGAAAGAATTAAAGCAAAAATTTCTAATTCTGAGATACTCTTTCAGCTCTATGAAAAGTGAGAAGCTATAAAAGCCCCCTACTGCAATGTTTTTCAACTTACAACACATGGACTCTTATTAAGACAAGCTTAAAAGAATCACGTAGTTCCATGTAACTTCAGAAAACATGCAGAAGTTTTTCCTGATGAGTTGTGCTATTGCTATGAATTAAGAGCGCCCTCCTTCCAATATAAAACCCTTCTGGTGGAAAATTCTCCATCCAAAAGAAAATTATGTCACAAAGAGATCAAAGCTGAAACTTTAAGGGGTCTGCAAATCAAAGGCTGGAAAAAACCTTCATATACATCTGGAAAGGACAACAGTATCTATATTTTATAGAGTACAGATTATCTTTACATTTAGGACGCCCAACCTAACTTTTAAATTCAAAGAGTTACAGGCAAATCAGCAAGTACTCTGATGACAGATCCCAATTGAGAAGTTTCTACGGAAACTACTCAGGTCTGCCACTTTTTTCCTTTTCCTCTATGCTACAAGTACAATGATAGAACTGTTCAGTCCTAAGGAAATGCAGATGTATTAATATGTATTTTAAATCTGCTTCTGTTGACGGTAAAGAAGTCTGCAAACTAGGTATTTTACCTACCTTAAATATTCCAGACCTAGAGAAAACTAGCCCCTAAGGCCATGCAACAGATGGCCTACTCTCTTCTAGAGATACTGATCTAGAAAAGCGTGTCCTTGAATAACTTGCATTTTCCACTGTCCTGCACAATATCACAGGCAAAAACCAGCAGAAGCCAAGGAAATTGGGAACAGAGGCTATTTGGGAGAAAGAATAAAATTCCTCTTGTATTTACTGGTACACGCTTAAGCTTCCTATTAATACTGAACCCCACATATACATATGTGAATAAACCAAATGGCAAGAGAGATAGGATTCACAGATGTGGGATAATGCAAAAACTTGAACAGTTTTAATGGAATTCTTTCTACATTAAATCAAAGAATCAAGACATCATGAACTCTTTAGCAAATGATCATCACTTCAGTTTGTATTTGTTGCTACATTATATAGCAACTGAAATATTGTGCAATACAATGAATAAATGAATTAAACTATTTAATTGCCCATAAATGATAGTTAAAATTTCTTTAAGCCTTACCAAATTTCACAAGACAACTCTTGAGTAATATTACTTTAAGAAGTCTTAAATGACTGCTGCATTTAAAACTTCTGGTATGTTTCAACTTGTTCCTAGCTTACCAATGCTGGATCAGTCAGCAAAGCAAACTTGATCCATGGCAGCAGATATCTGATCTAGCATAAAACCTTTACAGTAGAAACAGACTTACACAACAATTTTTTAAACCAATTTGAGTCTGCAGAGTAAATTTCACCAGACAAAGACATTCCACATTGCTATGGTAACTCTGGGATGGGATGAAGAAACTTAAAGTAACTCATTGCATCAGGCACTAAATTGCAAGCAGCTAACCTATCAACCTCGCTTTGCAACTGCAAGTGCCTCTTTTGCTCTCTCCCACATGTTCTTATTCAATGAGACCTGCAGAATTTCAAAGTTGGTATGCTCCGAAAAGACTTCAGACCATTATCAAATGAAAGGGAAACTTAGTTAAGCAAAGCTACCAGAATAAAATTAACTTTCAAGCTGTCAGAGCAATCCACTTACAAATTACCTAGAACAGACATTCCATACTAGTCCGTGATGGGCAATCCAGATTGAAAAAAGATGATCAATACACTTACCTACTTCATATTAATAACAAGATATAAAAATTCATGGAATGTATATGAGCGTAAAACCCCTAAAGCTACTCGGAGAAAACTAACCTATGCTTGCTGGCCAAGGACAGGAAAAAAGAAAAAACCAGCAAAACCCAAACAAACAAAAAACCACAACCACCAGATACGTAAAACAAACACTTTGCAGATACATTGCAGTAAAGAAATATAAGCCTCACTACCATGACAGGCACACTGCAGAACCTCAATAGAAAGATGAAATTATAAGTAGAACATAGATAGATCTTGCACCCTAGCACAGAAATAACACACTCACTGAACTGGGTTAAGATATAGGTGCACCTGGGCTGATCTTGTGGAAAGCCATACCAAAACCAGGCTGCTTTTAGGGGGAGGCTTACTGCATAGACATTCTCAGACAGCATCCAAATTCAGAGAGTCTGAAATAATTAAGCTGGCCCTGCACAAAACCATTTGAATGTTGCTGCAGTGAATACTGAGGTCCAGAGGGATACGACCTTGGGGAAAGCATCAATCCCAGCCTGACTCCCTACACATGTGCTGCAGTGCGCTTGAGCTACCAGAGCTTCCCAAAACAGAACAGCTAAGGGGGAAGCATGGTATGGAGGTACGTCTTCCAGCTCATGACCCCAGCTGGCTTCAGCAGAAATCAGAAAGCATCAACAGCATCAAATTAACTCCATATGCTTGATGCTGCAGAACGGCATTTTCTAAAATGTATCCATTAACTTGCATTACAAAGATTTTTCCATTCTCCATAGTAACCCAGCTTTCTGTTATACTCTCTGACATGAAGCAAAATCATATCAATCTAGTCCTCAAATGGTTCCCCTTGCTGAGGGACTACTTTAAGTGTATAGATAATATCTATCTTCATTCGCAAGCATTGTATTCCCTCAGTTTTCTTCATATTTAAATCCTAGTATGTTCTCCTTTGCCTACTTTCTACATTTATCTCAGGACAGTTGTAAATTTTCTGGCTAAGTTTTAACATGTGTCCACATGGGTTCTACAGAAAATTTAAAAAAGAATAGACACTAGCAACTAGAGACCAAAGCCTCTCTGTTCAGCCTGAAGAAGAGCAGGCTCAGGGGGGAATCTCACAATGTGTATAAATAACTAAAGGGAAGGTGCAAAGAGGATGGAGCCAGGCTCCTCTCAGTGGTGACCTGTGACTACAGGCAATAGGCACAAAATGAAACACAGGAAGTTCCTCCAGAACATCGGGAAATACTACTTCTACTGTAAGGGTGACTGAGCACTGGCATAGATTACCCAGGGGGTGATGGAGTCTTAAAAGCCACCCGGACGTGATCCCGGGAAAGCAGTGGCCCTGCTTGAACAGGTTGGACCAGATGATCGCCAGAGGTCCCTTCCCACCCCAACCATGCTGGGATTCTGTGATTATTCTTGCCTTGATTTCTCTTACTCTAACAGGTTTTTTCAACTGACAAAACAGCTGATAGTTTATCTCTCCTCTAACATCAAACTAAGATGAAAAAGTACTTGTTACATAAATAAGAAATTCTTGTTCTGTGACTTTTTATGTAACAGTATTTCCTTCAATTCAACAACAAAGTAATCAGTTGCATCACCATCATGGTACATTATATTGCAGGAAGGGAGGAAGAAAATTGCCTCTCCCCTATGGTGCACTGGGGGAAATAGGTCATTATTTCTCAAAGGTTTTTTCAGCTTTGTCTGTCTTTAAAACCCAAACAAACAAACAATTTTTAAAAATATTTATCCCACAAACTCAATATACTTAGTGCCACATCTCAGGCATGCACATCACAAATAACAATATAAGGCCTACAACTTTTACTGAATCACTCAATGTTTTAGCCTATACTACAGGAGATTTCAACCCAGTTTCTCAAACTTGCATCTTTACAATACACTAGAACCCCAAACACAAGTAATACATTGAGGACAAAGAGTCGTAACTTTGAATCAACAGAATAAGATTTTAGGACTTATCTTTAAATACTAATAGAAAAGAGACTTGTGATGCTTTATTTTAAAGAGCTCCATAGATTCAAATTACCTAAGTCAGATTTCGTAACAAATCTTAATTTAGTTGGAAAGTATAAGAAGTTCCTGAAAAAGATTATTTTTCCGTATTTTCATTAATTTTGCGTTTATAGAAGTCCAGTATTTACAAGTTTTAAATTAGCAGAGGTGAGCTGCACACAGATGGGATTCCAACATAGCTGGCATCAATACTTACTTGATACTGACTTGCAAAATACTAGACAAATCTTTTTATATCAGGTAATAAAACTGGCATAAAATTTTCTGCAAGCATTCTCTCAGCTGAACAGAGTTTATGAGTTACATCTTCAGTCAAGAAAAAGGTAATTCTCAGAGGAAAATAAGGTACAGGAAATTTGATATAGCTTATACGGAACTGAAATTATGTATGGGAGAACTTAGACAAGTTGTCAATGGTTGGTTCTGAAATGCAAAGTTCTAGCTCATCTTAATTCCCTTCCTCTCCCCCACTCAAAAAAAATCTCTCCTTTCCCTAACAGCAAAACCATCGGGATGGTGTGCCGCTTCAGCATAAATCCTGCTCATTAGGCTGAAGCTTTCAGCCAAAGGATGGTTCAACTCACACAGAACTGAACTAGCTACAAGTGCCTATAGATAGAGGGTTCACTTCTGCCTTCTCCAACATTGAAAAGTAACAGGAATTCTGGCACAGGAACAGAAAGCCAGAGCTAAAGCAATTAAATTCCCCACAGCATAGGTGTGAAGATCTTAAAAGAACAAAAACATGCACTGAGTTACAATAGGGTAAAATACAACGTAGTCATAGTCACTTGCTACTCAGCTGTGAACTTGATACTTGCCTGCCTAGTACTAGTGGCTTCTAGTCTGTCTTCCTTTGCCCATCATTGTCATGCTTACCTCATGCTACCTTATCTTATTACTTCTTTATGTAGTTATATACTTTTGGGACTAACCTGCCTCCTGAACAATCTACCATTACATCCCAAGTCACCTCAACACAGATAGCCAAAGCTTAAACTCATCCATCAGGAACAGCTTCCAGCAGACCTGGTTTCACTCATTTGACAAGTCCAACAACTGCAAAAGTCTTAACCTAAGCAGCTCGTAAGCTATGAAGTGCATGTCACTGAAAACTTGTCAGAAATACCAGTGTCAGTAAAATGGAGGGGAGTTTAAAGCAGTCACAACTGGAGAAAGTTCAACTGGCTTCTCTATCAGTAAAGCCAACATCAGAGCACTACAAAACCTCCGGTTTCATCCAGGCATTACTATCTTTGGCAGGTCTGCAGGGAACTCGGCTTCCCTTTCCTTCAGTGTTACACAGAAACCTCTACTCTATCAACAGTTTTCTGTACTTCATTTGAAGAGACAACATTCAGTCTTTCCCATCTGTCGATATCAGCAGCTTTGAGTACCTATTTATCTGCACCTTTCCATCCTGTCCTTACTCAGCAGAGCACCTTTTCCAAATCAGACAGTAAAACCACTGTCTTATCCACAAGTTGTCAGTCTACCTCCTGGTATCTGCAGAGATAGACAACAGGACGAGATACATTTGCTTGCTTTCATAAAGTAACAAGCAAAAGACTTGAGCTGATAACAACAAAACACCTAACAACTAGTCATTAGAACAACAAAACTTATTTGTCGTCTTCCTAATTTCCTTCTTATTTAGACTGCCATTTAAGCTGAGGTATTTATGAACTGCTTTGAGGTAGCCCTGTTCTGCTGTATTTTCATTCAGAACAAAAATCTGGTGGAACACTGATGACAAAGTCTCTCACAAAATTACAATGTCTGTGACTCAGGATTGAGAGCTGTTACCGAGACACCTCCTTCTCACAGAAGTATAATCAATATGCTCTTCCCACGTGGATTTTTCCACTAGGATCCATTCGAATTTCAAAGGCTACAAGCAAAAACAGAGTGATACTTCACAATACGAAAAGAAAAAAAAACAACCAAATCAAAACCCCAAGCACTACAATTTGTAAACAAAGCCGGCAGCTTACTATGAAGAAGCAGTAATACTTAATATTTTTGTGCTCACAGATTTGCTTAATGTAACCGGAATCAAATCCCCAAAAAGTTATAAAAAATTTTATTTTGGCAGTAACTAAAAACAAATAATTTTCTGAAAAACACAAATGTAACATAAGTGTTTAAACCTCTTCTTTATGATTTTCATTAAAGCTATCTCAAATTTTAGGAATGTTGAGCTTCTGTAGCCATAAAGAAAAAAATAAATGGCAAATTTTAAGATTAAAGCTAGTTCTAACAGTGTAGCTGCATCCCTTTTGGAAAGGGTATTCATCAGGTATCGTAACCAAAGGGCATCATATCAATCATATTACAAAAAAAAAAAGTTTCTTCATCCACTATGCTCAAGCTTGAATTACTGACATGAGTATATGGAAAAACATATGATTTACAGGAACTGGGATGAGACATTTGAGCCACAGTTTTATTTCTAAATTTCAAGTGTCTCAATTTGTACTGTATCTCCTCCAGCAAAAATGATAGGGACAAAAATTTAAATTTAATGTGTAGGTGCTAACTAAGGCCTTTAAAAGGCTTTACAGTAAAAAGGAGGGACTTTTATTTACATACCACTCACTGAGTAGCACTAGAAAAGCAGTTATCAAAATGGTCAGCAGATGTGGAGCTACTGCTATTGAAACCAGTGGAAGAAGCTCTCATAGAAGTTTGGGAAGATCTAGAAGAGACACAGGACATGAAGGATGACCATACGCAAGTGATGTACATCTAAAGGAATAGTGTTAATGCCTTCACAGCATGAATTTGCTTAAACTAGAAGAGCAAAGTTGCTATAGACGAGATTTTTCATTACAATATATCTTAATCTCTGTTTGCAGATGTGACATTGCTGCTGCTGGAAAAGGGTGCTTTTGCAAAAAAAAACAAAACCAAAAACAGAAATCCTAGTCATCTGACTGTCATTTGCTGTTGCAACCAAGCACTCTGAAGCATGGTTCAAAGACAAAACAGCTTCTAAGTCACTAGCTGACCACATGATGATGGTTGTCTACATCCAATGCTGCTTCATTAAAATCTCTTTATAGCAGTCTATGAAGATGAAGAGAAAAAAAAAACCCACCAAAATAAATTCCAGCACGCACTCATAGTTTAGATTGTCTAAAAGGATTCTGAAAAGTGCCAAAAACACTTGTACTGAAATTCTCCCATTCTGTATAGCAACACACAGTACAAAAGCTTTCCACTGCTCAGTGGAAATCCTCAGGCAGCATTCCAAACATACTTCACATTCAGTAAGAACTGCCAGTCACATTTCTTTTTCATCCACTCAAATTATGAAAAATCTCAGTATAAAGCCACAGAAATTCATTTAACTTGGGAGCTGGGAGGAGCAGGTACAAAGCTAGCACTGAGAAGAAATTCTGACTTTAGAAATCAACAGAAATAAATAAACATTTTTTTAATGATACTATGATTTATTTTCAGTGAGGCATAAAATTCACATGACCTTGAAATGGCAATCATGTCAACCTGCACTACTTTCTGCATCAATAGCTTCTATTAAGAAAGCTATTGGTTTATTTTCAAATCCCTTTGGCATATTAAAGCAAGAGAAGGTACATGCATGACTCTGTGATGCATTCTCTGCAAGTCTCCCTGTGAGGATTCACAAACACAGGTACAACAGACTGGGTCTCTCAACAAAACTGAACATTTTGACTAACCTATTCAGACTTACTCTTGGATCTGAACTGTAGCACAGTCATCTACCTAAATCAAGTAACACCAGATGCTTAAGAAGGAAGAGAGGGAACTCTTTCAAAGGCCATGATTTTCAGGCCATCAGAGTCTTCTGCAATCTACTTTTTAGTATTTGGAAAATGGCATAACTTCAGAGGCATGAGACTATAAGCTCTTGTGGAATCAGCATCAGTCTGAACGGCACTGTCACAATTTCTAGCTCAATGCTAGACTCCTAACTGCAAGAAAGTCTGATGGCACTAAGCTAAAAATCTACTTGAGCTATACAAAAATATTTTTTCATTTGTTCTGCATCTGTCATCTTTCAATGTCACTCGGCGGGAACTTTTTGAATCACTGTTGCGACAAAAAAATCCTTTGAAAAGCAAACCTAACCTGCTGTAGATATCAGATTTCAAAATACTTACACTTAACCTTTAGCATAAAGTCTAGGGTGATATTTAACTTTAGTACACTTCAGTATTATTAAACTTGTCCAGAACAAGTGTTAGTCCTTCCCTCTCTCTCTCTCTCTCTCTCTCGCCTCCTCCCTCCTTTTTTTAATAGGGACATCCCACAGACATCTATCAATTAGCAGATCAGCAAAATAATAATTAAGATGTTTTCACATAAATGCTCATTGGTCTAAGACTGCAAGAGGTCATTTTTTTGCATGCGTAACAACACAGCTACACAGGTTACTGTTTTTCTAATTCTACTGGAGTATGCACAGTATCAGTAACTGGAAAGAACATATTACGGTAACGAAGAAAAGAGAATGTTTAATCAATCGGGTGAATTGCCTGGAATCCCCAAGGAAGCAGCTTGGGGATGAAAGAGAAATTTACATCAGTTCAAAGCCTTGAAGCACAAGTTTTTCCAACATTCACTAATCATATCGTGAAGAAGACCACAGTGGAGCTCTCAGCTGGACAAAGACAAGTATGAAATTCTAATTATTCATAAACAAGATAAGCAGAATATAAACAACACAGCAGGAATTTAAAAAAAAAGCCATTGATTTTTTAAAAGATCTTGAAATGCATTAACAAGTTGAAAATTTAGATGTTTCTGACTATCCCAGCCATCTAGATAATATTAGTTATTTCCAAATTTTAAATGTAACTGCATGTCTTTGCAACATTAGGAACTTCTAAAGGAAACAAAAATACAGGACTATTTACAAAATGCCTTTAGGTGTCTTAGAATACACACAAGTAAGTCTTTAACCTGTCTGCTGCCCACAACTCTTATAATTTCAAAACCTTCCCACGAGTTCATTAAGTCCTCAAAGGTCAGATGGCTGGGCAGCTTCTCTCTCTCAAAGCCACTTCCACAGGCTGCCTCCTTTTTAGAACTCTACATTTTTTGACAGTAACACTGACAATATACACAAGTAATTTTATCCTAAGCCATGTGGTCTACTATTAAAACTCTAAAGTTTTTATGGTCAGCTATGTGATCGCCTCAATATCTGCATTGCTTTTGCTCCCTAAAGTTGTACTAACCAAGTTCATTTACTGCTCCCCATCTCCAAATCCCAACATGGTGATCCAAAGACTGGAGGCACTTGGTAAACATGGCAGCATTAATTATAGGAAACATCGTATTAGTTGTGCAAGACCTGTGAAACTCAGATCTCTCTTTGGACGCATCAACAGAAATAACATGCCGTTTTTACATCTCACACCCAATTTTTGACAGTTTTTAGACTTCAAATGCAGCAGCCACGGCTTAACAGCCCCCTCCTTCTCCTAGCGCCGTATGACTTATCTCTTGGCAATAGGCACTAACGACACCGCTAAGAATCAAGGCTGAAATTACCACCCCTTTGCATTTCTTCCACATTTAGCAAACACTCGTGACGTTCACGGGGGTACGGTACTCTAATTAAACCACGCCTGCGGGACCAGGGTAACACCGGTTCTGGCAGCCCACCTCCTCAGCCCCGGGCCGGCCCGCTCCTACAGCCGCCCCCAAACCCAGTTTACAGAGACCAAGGAATGACTAGAACGAGGAGTGATGCCAAACGCCTTTCCCGGCCGCCCAGCAGCACCGAGAGCCATCCCCGCTCGGCCCCGTGCGCCCGCCGAGAGCCCCCCGCCCCAGAGCCGGGGTCACTTACTGAGCTGCCCGGCCCCGGGCTCCCTGCCGCCGGCTCCCCCGAGCCCGCTACCGCTGCCCAGGCTGCCCAGGGCCCCGCCGGCGGGCGGCGTGCCGCTCTGCCGCTCGAAGTTGCCCGGATTGGAGAAGAAATCGCGGAGCCGGGGCAGCTCCCGGCCGCTCTCCAGCAGCTCCGTGTGCAGTTCCAGCGCTGTCAGCAGGAGCTGGTCCCGCAGTAGCTGCGCCGCTATCGCATCCATCGGCACCCGCGGCGGCTCCCCCGCCCCCGCGGCGGCATCGCCCGGCGCCGCCGCTCGCAGCCCCGGCAGCTCCTCGGGGCTCCCCGCCGCCTCCGCCGGCGGCTGCGGGTACGCGGGCCCGCCCGGCTCGGTGCTGCTGCTGCTGCCGCCGCCAGCCCGCGCCTCCTCGGGCTCGTCCTCCTCGGAGTCGCTGAGGAAGGGGTTCACGCTGCCGCCCCCGCCCGCCGCCGCCGCCATCTTACAGTCCGGCGCGGCGCGACCGCTGCCGGGGTGATGCCGCGGCAAAGCCTGCGCGGGGCCGCCGCCGCCGCCCCTCCTGGCGGGGCCGGGGCCGAGGCCGCTGCCGCTCCCCTGTGATGGTAGTGATGATGGTGGTGGTAGTGGTGGTGGTGGTGGTGATGATGATGATGATGATGCTGCTGCTGCTGCTGCTGCGGGCGCTGCCGCCACCGGCGGCCGCAGCGACTCCCCGCCACCCGCCGCCTCCCACCACCCCACTGCCGCTTCCGGATCGCAGCCTTCGCGAGAGCGCTCGCGGCCAACCGCGAGCGGTGCCTCGGCGGCCAGACCCGCCCCCTCCGCCGTGGGCGGGGCCCGAGGAGCAGGAGGGGCGGTGCCGAAGGGTGACGTCAAAACCAAGGGGCGGGGCTTTCGGGCCGCCCCCAGTCGGGGGCGTGGCCATCGTAAGGGGCGGGGGGCCTCGTGACAGTCCTCGTTGGGGCGTGATCGGGGGCGTGGTCGGAGGCGTGGCCCAGGCTCGGGCGGAAGCGGAAGTGTCCTGCGTTCCCGGCGGGGGAGAGGAGTGAGTCTTGGCGCCTGCGCGTTCTGCGGATCCCCCGGGGAAGGGGCGGTGGATGCCCCGCTCGTCCCGGGGCCAGATCCTCGGGCACGGGGGTGAGCACGGGCTGTGTCTCATGGCCTCTGGAGAGCTTTGGCCACTCCGCAGGCAGCACGGCGGCCGCACAGCCTGTTGCTGGGACGGGAGGGGTGCGGGGCTCGGCTTGGCCCCGTGCCAGAGTTGTGTTGACCAGGACAGCGTGGGGCTTCCCGGGGGAAGCAGCGCCCTGCGAAGGCCCCCGGGCAGCTGCTTGGACATTGGAATGGGCCCAGGGAGGTGGTGGACTCACCGTCCCTGGAGGTGTTTAAGGAAAGACTGGATGTAGCACTTGGTGCCATGGGCTAGTTGACGTGATGGTGTTCGGTCATCGATTGGACTCGATGATCTGAGAGGTCTTTTCCGACCTAATAGATTCAGTGGGTGTGTGAGCCGTCGCCCAGCGTCAGATATGCCTCATGGGCCTGGGGTTAGGGAGGCCATTACTACCCAGGAGCACAGGTGGGTAGTAAGTTTATGGCCTTTGGAAGAAGGGTCCGGCAACTTCGGAGTACTACAGGGATGTTATGAGGTTATGGAGGGAGAAAATTAGAAGGGCCAGAACCCAGTGAGAACTTAACTTGGCTACTGTTGTAAAAGACAACAAAACCTGTTTACAAATACATCTGTCACAAAAGAAGGGCTAAGGAGGCTCTTAATCCTTTATGGGAGGGAAGGGGAAACAGTGCTAAAGGATGAGGAAAAGGCTGATGTACAGAATGCCTTCTTTGCCTCAGTCTTTAATAGTAAAGCCAGTTACCCTCAGGATACACAGACCCTTGAGGAAGAAAACAGGAATAGGCAGTAGAATCCTCCAGTAATCCAGGAGGAAATGTTTACTGACCTGCTACATTGCTTAGACACTCACAAGTCTATGGGGCTGGATGCGATCCACCCAAGGGTACTGAGGGATATGGCAGAAGAGCTCACCAAGTCACTTTGAATCATTTATCACAGTCCTGACTAAGTGGACAAGTCCCAGGTGACTGGAGGTAGGCAAATGTGATGCCCATCTACAAGAAGGGCCAGGAGGAGTATCTGGGGAACTACAGGTGTGCCAGTCTGACCTTGTTGCCGGGGAGGGTCATGGAGCAGATCATCTTGAGTGCCATCACATGGCACGTACAGAACAACCAGGGAATCAGGCCTAGCCAGCATGGGTTTAGGAAAGGCAGATCCTGCTTGACCAGCCTGATCCCCTTTTATGACCAGGTGAACCTGCCTAGTGGATGAGAGAAAAACTTTGGATGTTGTCTACCTGGACTTTACTGAAGCCTTTGACCCTGTCTCTCAATATGCTCTTGGAGAAACTGGCTGCTCATGGCTTGGACAGGTGCACTGTTCACTGTGTAAAAAACTGTCTGGATGACTGGGCCCAGAGAGTGGTCATGAATGGAGCTAAATCCATGTGGTGGTGAGTCACAAGTGAAGTTCCCGAGGGCTTGGTTTTGAGGCCAGTCCTTTTTAATATCTTTATTGATGATCTGGGTGATCATCAGTCAGTTCACAGCTGACCCAAGTTGGATGGGAGTGTTGATCTGCTGGAGGGTAGGAGGGCTCTGCAGAGGGACCTGGACAGGCTGGGTCAATGGCCCAAGACAATTGTATGAGGTTGAACAAGGCCAAGTGCCGGGTCCTGTACTTGGGTCACAACAACCCCATGGAGCATTACAGGCGGAGGGACAGAGTGGCTGGAAAGCTGCCCAGTGGAAAAGGACATGGGGATGCTGGTAGACAGTGGCTGAACATGAGCCAGCATTGTGCCCAGGTGGCCAAGAAAGCCGATGGCATCCTGGCTTGTGTCAGAAATAGTGTGGCCATCAGGACCAGGGCAGTGATCATCCCCTTGTACTTGGCACTGATGAGGCCACATCTCAAGTCCTGTATTCAGTTCTGGGCCCCTCACTGCAAGAAAGACATTGAGGTGCTGGAGCGTGTCCAGAGAAGGGCAACAGAGCTGGTGAAGGATCTGGAGCACGAGTCTGATGAGGAATGGCTGAGGAAGCTGGGGGTGTTTAGCCAGGAAAAAAGGAGTTTCAGGAAAGAGCTTATTGCTCTCTACAGCTACCTGAGAGGAGGTTGTAGCAAGGTGTGGGTTGGCCTCTTCTCCCAGGTAACAAGCAGTAGGAGGAAAGGAAATGACTTCAAGCTGTGCCATTGAATTTTTTCATAATATCCAATAGATTGGATATTACTAAAAGTTTATTGACTGAAAAGGTGGTTAGGCATTTAAGCAGGCTGCCCAGTGAAGTGGTGGGATCGCTATCCCTGGAAGCATTCGAAAGATGTGTGAATGTGGCATTTAGGAACATGGTTTAGCAATGGACTTGGCAGTGCGGAATTAATCGTTGGACTCGATGATCTTAGAGGTCTTTTCCAACCTTAAAGGCTCTATGATTCTATGAAGTTGTGCATCTGGAAGTGTGAAGTTCCCACTCTTGAAAAGATGATGTGGTTACTTTGTGTGTTGCCTGGTGAGAAACTCGAAGTCAGAGTGTAGCTACAGGTAATGTTTGCTACTGAAGGAAGTTCAGCTCATTAAAAACAATTCAGAACAAGGCCAGCATTGGTTTCTGTTTTGTTTCTTAAAAATAATGTTCCATTCCCACTAATGGGAGCTCTGTGTAAAGCTGATTCACTAGGAGTTACTGGGGCTGAACTCTTGGTAATAGAGTAGTGGGAACGTTTTGCAGCAATACGGAGACCTAAAAGCACTGTTGAGTGCTGACTGCAAACTCTTCCAAACACACAGTGGTGTGCCATAAAACACCAGTGCTTTCCTTCTAGTTCAGATTTGCATAATTTTTTCATAAATAGCATGATCAATTTTGTGTCCTGTCCCACAATAAACTTCGCATTTTATCACTACCTTATTGTTTTATGTTGTTGATATACGAAAAGAGCATTGAGCAGCGGAGCAGGAACTGGTTGTAGCATAAAGTAAAATGGTGCTGAGTTGAAATTCGAGCGGGATCACAATAAGAATAAAAACATTTTACTGTTGCTGCTTCGGTGGAATGAGGAACCCTTAAAGAAACCCTCTGCTTTTTCCTTTCCGCTCTGGAGAGCTAAAGCGTGTTCAGGACGAGCTTGTTAAAAGCCGAGTCTGGTGTTGTGCCTCTTCCTTTGGGATGGAGGGAAAGCCCTGCCGGTGTCCTGCAGCGGCCTCTGGTGGCGATGGATGGTGATCGCATGTAATTCGATTACAGGAAAGGGGCAATGGTTACCGTGAGGGGAGTCCAAACGCTCAATTCTACTTTTCTTATAAGAAACTAATTTCTGCCCACTTCAATGTACTGTTACAGTAAGGAATAACTGTTTTTCACTCTTCCTCACCGAAAATAATGTAAAAGCATTCCACTATTTCAGTACTTTGGAAGAGAATTGTTTGGGTTTATGAAACAACCGAAATACTTACACATGACACTCAGTTGCTCCAAAATAATTTATGAATGGCTGGGACAAAGCTAACATAGCTAAAATGTGTATTCCAGAGTGTAGGTAGAAAAATGTGCTTTTAACAACTTGCTTTAAACAGTTTCTTAGGTACCAAAGGGCTATTGTTTTGAGAAACCTGAGAATAAAACCTAATAGTGTACTACCTTGGAGGATGTGTGAGGCAGAATAAGATGCATGAGTTCTGGAAACAGAGCATTATATAGGTCTACGTGAGGCAGACAACTGCAAATTAATTTTTTCTTAATTTACTCAGTAGTCATTCTGAGAGAGGCACATTGTTCGTCAAGCTGATTTGTCTCTTACTGGAATTGGTGTTTCCTTCTAACTTTCAAAGGATTTGAGTTCTGTGTCTGAAGAACAGCATACCTAGATACATCATGGAAAACTGAGTATTCAAAATACAAATACAAAATACAAATCCAAAATCTTTTTTGTAGAAAAAAGATCTGAAGAGGTTTTTGGAGGAGATGGTGTATAAGCAATTTTTTCAGTCTGTGCATGGGTTTTTTTATTAACTTTTAAAATTATGGTTCCTGAGATGGGAAGCAAGTAGAAAAAAATCAGCCTTTACTTTTACTGTGTTGATTTTGATAGGAGTGATAAATCTTGAGCTAATGGTTCAAAGTTTGATGAACTTAAACATGACCAGTTTCAGGTTCCCTCTGCTATTTGGTGGGGTCATGGGTGTGTAAAGTGGGCTTTCTTTCTGTACTACTGTGGTGCAGTCAGCTGCTCTCAAGTGAGTGAACACACAGTTTAAGTCAAGCTATAAGGGGTTTTCTGTTTCAGTTTCTACAGGCAAGATTAATTTCTTTTAAAGTAATTAATTCTGTTAGGTACATATTGGTTTATTTCTGTGCTGAATACTTGAAGTATATGAAATAATGTGTTCTAATGAATCCTACAGTGAAGTAGGGTAGCTTTTTTTTGTCTGATTGGGATCTCAATCAAGGCACAGGGAAGAAAATAATGGAGGCAAATCTGAAGCAAATCTGATTTCTACTTAAAAATAATGCTGATCTGTGTGTTTTGCCAACTCTTGCTCAAGTTTTCTTCTAAAACTGAGCTTCCTGAAAGAATCTTTGTCTATACATGTTTAAGACTTTTTACCCCCTTTCAAAAAAAACCTTAAAGGAAGTTATGATTTTTATCTTTGCCTTCAGACATTAAAAAATGAGGTTTGGTGCCTTGTAAACTCTCTAAGCTCAAAAATATTTTGATATTCTGCAGGAGCTGAATAATGCAAATGTTGAGACTCATAATGTTGGTAGCTTGTGCTTTAAGACCTCTGCCATTTCTCTGAAACTGTATCTGTCTGTTCCAGTTTTAAGGGCACGTTTCCTAATGAGAGTAGCCTATATCAGTAGTTAATGGTTACTTGTGTGTTACGCATAGATGTAGCTTTACCCTGACAAACTGACTTTAAAAACTGTTTGTTAAATTGGGATTTCAAGTAAAAGTAGTACAGCAGTGTGAGGGGGCTCTCAGAAATATTTTCAGCCTCACCAAAAATGCGATAATGACCCATGAAATCAGATAAGAACCTGAATTAAACAAAACAAACTCCTCAAATCACTTTGAATTCAAGTTTGGCTGTGTTTTTCTACCTCCAAAACTGCTGTTTTGAAGCATTACTGTGAACAGTGAATATTTGGAAGCCAACCTTCAAAACCAGAGCGAGCAAACACACTCAGAGCCGAACAGTTATTTTAGAAAACTTGTTAAAGCTTCATTATGCATGTATTAATGTTTTTGTGAGAATGAACAGATGGAAAAAATGCTGTTATGGTTGAGTGAGGAGACATAAATTGCAAATCAAAATGGGACCTTTTATGACACCACAAACACTTGAATGTTGAATTGCTTGGGCTTCGCTCACCTTAGCCTGAAAGATGGAGTGTGTTGTCTGAAACGTAGGCTGCCCAGAAAGCTCTTGTAGAGGGTAACAGACCCCTCTCAGATGTTGTGCTTTACCCTGCCTCACGGTGGTGAAGGACAGTGTAGCTGGGGAAGGGAGATAGTGCACCAAGAGAAGCAGGAAATCAGTCACTATGAAGTTGTTCTTGAGTTCTAGGGTCCAAAGGTACTAAGTTCAAATGACAAGCTGTTTTGCCTGAATATGTTAAGGTCTCTTTTATTGAAACTTGGTGGAGGTCAAGACTTGACATTGAAAAGGTCTTATTGACCTTCCTGTCACAGCAGAAACATGGGCCAACTTGCAGCAATGCTGCTATGCAAGCCCCATGCTGCTGCCCTGTGCTTTTGGGGGTTGTCTGCTTCACATTATTCCTCTTCAATTTAGTACTTTCACAGTTTTGAAAAAAAAAATCCACCTATTTTCTTTATGTGGCCTGCTGACTACAACTAGTGTGAGATGCAGGCTTCAGAGAATGAAGGAATCTGAGGACATGCTTTGAACATGCTGAGTTAGCACTGTTGGGAGGAGACGCAGTCCTGTCCTGGTGCCAACATAGAGGTTTGTTTTGGGAATTTGGGGAACTAAACTACAGCAAAGTCATCTTTACTCTTCCTTCCTTTTTTTTTCCTTTGTGTTGTTTTCAGTTGAATTCATTCTCCAGAATGCTTGACTACAAAGTTGTACAGATGGCTGTGCCAGACCAAGGAAGAAATTTGGCATGGGAATAAATGGGCAGGAGCAGAAGAGGCCAGGACAGCTGTCTGCAGCTGTACTGGCTTGGTTTTCCTTGCAGTATTTGTGACTGTGAAGACCTCTTGTTCTTTTAACTGCTACTCCCATGACAGCCATTTTTGTGTAAAATACCTGATAAAACATATTTGCCTTGCTGGTCCTAGGTATTTTTGAAAATATGCTTTTAGTTACAAGCAGATTTCTATAAATGGTAGTGTACAAGTGAATAACTGATACGCAGATAATAGATTTTTTCTGTCACCTCAAAACTAGCTGCTTGTGTCCTCCCTGAGAGCAGATACTAAGATAGGTGGACTTCATGTTCTTGATATGAAGCCGGTTTTGGTGCCTGTCTCACAATAGAATTGTCATCTCTTTGGAATCTTCTCTCTATCAGATCCACATCCCTCTTTTGCCAGTAGAGAGATCAGTCAACTACAAATGATTCTCCATTTTTGAGGGGTGGGGGGGGAGATGTGGAGGCGAACCAGAGAGATATTGCCTATCTATGTTCTCTAGATTTCAGGGTCTCTCTGTAGCAGTTTTTGTCTTGCTCTCTAAGCTTTTTTTTTTCCTGCAATGAATCTACTGCTGTTCATTTGCCAAAACAGTTTGAGTGCTGCTTTAAATCAGCAAAGAGGCAGAACACTGATTGTTTTCAGGAATAATTTCCTGGCTCTAGTAATTATTAGAGTGAGTCAGCAGCTGAAAAGTAAAGGTGTCTAATACAAATGAAAAGTGGCTTGGATTTGTCATAAAAACAAATGTAAGCTCACAGGGTTTCAGCAGAGGGTGCTTACAAGGTGATATATCGTAAATGCTAATGAATGTTAATTACTTGGTTAGTAGAGGTTGATGTAGGAGCAAACAGAACTTTGTTCTAAAGTGAATATCAGGGTTTCAGGCTGCAGTAACTTGTAAGTTGAGTGAGCTTTGTGTCTTATGGGAGCTTAGGAAAACGCTTCCTTTGTGAACAGCTTGCAACCATGGCTGCTGGTGGAAGACTTAAAAGGAGGTGACTCCTTTTCTTAAAGATTTCTTACTAGACCTCAAGATATCCTTGGACAAATATTGTATATACTTACATTACTACTTGAGTACTTGAATGCTCTTTTGAAGTGAGTATAATCCATTCTTTTTAGCGCTTTTCTGCACATTACAACTTGACTATTGCTATTCTATTTAATAGTTTGTTTCGCTTGGTAATTAAAGGAATTGGAAATTTTTTTATCCCCTATTTCTTTATGTCGAAGAGGTACTTCCTGACAGCCTGTTTCGACGTTGTGATTTCCCCGGGACTCGGTCTGCCGTGGTGCCCGGAGCGATGCAGGACCCTGGAGAGCGCCGGGCTGCGGGGGCTACGGGCCCCGGGGGGCAGCGGGCCACGGGGGACAGCGACCACCGCCCCCTCCGCCCTTACACAGCCCCCGAGGTGTGGCATGTAATGCGTCTCCGATTGGGATTGCTTTCCTGGTGTGCCTTCACCTCAGGCCTTAAATGAGTTTTTGTTCTCAATGGGAAACTTAACTTGCCTCTCTTTGCATCAGCTTTGTTGTGAGCTGAAGTCTGGCAGGTATAGATATATATAAAACAAAAATCATGCTAGCCAATTGAATAGTATTCTGCTATACATTAGAACACAAAAGTTCCAAAGTCCTTCTATTAAAAAAAAAAGCTTTTGAAAGGGTGGGAATCTAAGTATTAGTGTATGCTTAAAAGGTTTCTTGTGACCCTTGTTTTTTTCTTCCTTCAAACTGAAGATATTGGCAAATTGACATTCAGAGGCTTATGTATAAAATTCAACAGATGTGGCTTGTTACTACTTGACATAATTCATTTTGATTTGTAATGGTTTGTATCAATAAGCAAATGTGACTTAATAAAGGAAAAACAGCTTCTGTTAGCTTTTTTAAACCCTTCTTATTGAGACTAGCTTCTATGGAACATACTTTAAGCACTGCTTGGGGTGTTTTTTGTTCAAGAGAGTGGGGTTTTTTTCTCTGTATGTATGCATAATATATTTGCAAACTGAGTTTGCAAAGCAGTGCAGCTGGAAGTTGTTCTTTTTTCCATCCTCTTCCCTGTATACTCTACATTAATATTTGTTGTATGACTTTAGAAAGTTTGACCCTTGCCCCTTTTATTGTTAAAGGGCAGAACTGTCCTGCTTGTATTGGTACTTGTGCTTTATTCCATAGTTTTATTGCAAATGTCTTTAAAAATATCTCAGGGGGCCTTCAGCCTTGGTTTGTCAGGGAGGGCTCCAATGAGACAGCAAGACTGCTGTAGCAAGCTATCTTCCGTGTACTTGTTTTCTCTTAAGTGCCGCTTGTCCCTTGACCCTGGCACCTGTGAAAATTGGTGGGATGGGTTCTGTTAGACACTCTCAGGCTGACGTTCTTTCTCCAAAAGTGTGCCATAAAACCTTTAATATGAAAGATCTGTCTACAAAATCTACAAACAGGGTAAGAAAAAGACAGTGACAGGAAATCTTTTTTTCTTTTTTTTTCCACAGGAATAGAGAAAGCTGAGAAAATCTGCTACTTTTGGTAGCACGAAAAGGAATTAAACAGTCCATATTGAGATGAAAATACAATGTTAAGCTGTAGAACAGTAGTGCTTGAAGAAGACTTGCTAGTAGACTATTGCTGAATGACTTGGAAATCAAGCAATATGCAGGAGGATTTGCAAATACCTCCTGAGAACAAGCATAGGCCCCCCAAGTACTGTTACCCAGTGAAATAGCTAATTCACAGCAAGATCACTCAGAGTTTCTTGTTGTTGGGTTTTGCTTTTTCCAAGTTCTGAATTTCTAGCTGCCTGCATACTGAGCAGATGTAATTTTGCTGTATGTCTACTCTTAGTTCTGTTTCCACTTGGCTAACAAGTGGTACCAAAGGCTGATGCTCTTGTTTTCTCTTTCATACCTCAAAGTAGTCATCATTTCTTAAAGAAGTGCCCTTGTTCTCTTTATCAATGCTGTCCCATTGGCAGTGTTGTTCTCAGGTGTGGGTTTTTTTGCCTGGGAGACTTGTGGATACGATTTCCCATGTTTAAGGATAATTCAGAGAAAATGGCATAGGCTGACATTGGGGTGACTGATATGCAGTATGTTCAAGTACTAGGACACGATGTGTTATTGGTGCTTTGTAGGCCCTAGTCAAATGGAAAGTTTTGGCAAAAGAGACTTTTCGAGGCAGGCATAGTAATTTTGATTATCAAGTGATGTTAAAAAGAAAATTAAATATTCTTTGAGCTCTTTGCCTCAGGTTTGGATGTGCTTTACTGAACCACATTTAAAATTTAAAACAGATGTCATTTGTTATTATAATCTCTAAAATGCTCAGTGAAGATGTTGAACGTAAAATAATTTTAAAGAGAGGGTGTGAATTACAAAAGCTACTTTAGTGCCAAAGCAAGTGGAAATACTGTAGTTGCAGTTTCATTGTCTGGCAGAGCATGTTGTGATTCAATAGAGAAAGAAAATGAAATTTTGGAGAAGAGGAAAAGGGACTTTATCATTTTCCCTCTTCATAGTACGATTGCACAGTGAAGTCAAGATGAGAATTTTGGGTTTCCTATGTTTAGGAGGTGTGTAAAGACGCGAGAGAGAGTTACTCAGAGACTGGCTGGCAAGTCTCTCGTATAAATTACAGTCAGTGTCTTATATGGTCTTGTATAAATTACAGTCTTGTGCTGTCAATAGGTGTGTGTGCTGTGACAGAAGGAAGGACTTGGTTGCATTTCTCAGCTAGTATAACTCTTTAAAAATCTTAAGTAGTAAAAGCATAGGGTAGGGCCTGCTAACACTGTCTTAGATGTTGTATAGCTGCCATACCATGCACAATACTGTCAGTTAGGCCGCACAACTTCCACTTTGCTCCTCTGCCCTAAGGAGAAGCATCATTTTTTATGTATGGACAAATTGTGCAGTCACCACTTTGCCAGTTTAAATTACAAAATAAACAACCCTGTTTAGTTGAAAAGTATATTAGTCAGACAGAAACACAGCAGCCATTCCTGTCTATTGCTCTTTCCTGTAAAAGATGCTTACCAAGGCCATTGATGCTTATTGAAAATGCATTTCCAATGGATTTTCTTCATCTTAATCAACAGACTTGACAGTATTAGTGAAGCATGGTTCCTCTAAAAGAAATGACTAATGTGTCTTGAGCTCCCTGTCTTGACACTTTATTGTCCTTAACAAAATATTCCCGCCAGTGGGGCATATTCCATGAAGTATTTTGTGTATGTTTTATTGCGTATTTGGAGAAAGAAAAATATAAAAGGGAAATGTTACATTTCTTATGAAGAACTATATTGTATTGCAGTACAAGTCTGGTTTTCTTTGCATTATAAATAATGCTGAGAGATTATAACTTCAGAGAGGATGCATCTTAGATGTGGATTACTTAGGGAAAATGTGTGCTGCATTTAATTATGTCAGCCTTCCTGTTCAGCGCTGAGGGACCTGATCCAGCCTGGGGCTCTGGATGTAGTTTCTATGGTGTGAGTCAAAAAGAAGGTTAAAAAAAAAAAGTCTTGTCAGCAAGTTACAGATCAGCTTGAAAAGAGGGAAAAGCTCATGTGAAGAAATAACCTGCCTGCTTCTTGTCCGATGGTTGGGCTTAGGTGGCTCATTGCAGCTGTCTTGCTCCCCTGCCACCATCACAGTCTGGGTGTTTTAGTCCTTACACTGACACAGCTGTTGGTGAGGCAATCACAGCTGGTAGGATTTTTGGATATTGTTTTGATAGGTGCAAATACAAAGACAGAAAGAGTCCCTTCATCCTCTCTGCCACCAACTGGGAGCTGAACTTTCTCTCTGAGAATTCAGTATGATGGCAGGGTACCACCAAAAAACCCTTCTCTAATCTGTGTATCACTTTATTCTGGAAAAGTAATTAATTACAGTCAGAAGGTCCTTGCTGCTTTTCTTTTTTTAATCTCCTAGACTCTAAGAAGGGTGTCCTGGTTCTGCCTTGCTGTCTCTCAGTTCGATTGCTCCCCTGTGTCTTCTCGCTCTCCTCTCTGCTCGTGTACAACATCCAATAAAGTGAGAAGCTCTGAAGTCTGCTGAAGCCCCTGGCATCACCAGGGCAGTGCTGATTTTCTACTTGATCTGTTCCTGTGAACAACTCACGTTTAACAGGCAATGAGAAGCTTAGTGGATCTTTAGTACTTTCCTGTCAAGAATCTGAAAAGGGTCTTCATTTAAGACTCCACACCAGCTTTATGTTGTTGACTCCAAATTGTTTGAAGAAAAACTATTTTATTGGAATAGTTTAAGTTCTGATATACTGGAGTTTGGACAGAATCATTATTGGCTCTGTATTTAGATTAAGAGATGGTGACAGAAAGGGAAAAATACAGAAAGAAAAGAATAAATCTGAGTCTGATATATAGCTTACTAGTTGGACTGAATCTAAAGAGGAGGTGATTTGGCTGCCTGTATTAGGATTCTAGGATTCTGTTATAGCAAATGATATATTTGGATGGACAGTAAGAAATGGCATGTGACAAATAGGTAGCAATGTGCTCTTTTTACCTACAAGACTAGGAGCTTCTCTGTCTCCTCTTGGTGTGATAGGCAATGCTTAACAGAATTAAGTAGAATAATGCAGTTAAAATTTGAGCAAAGTTTGTGTTTTGCTTTGTGAAAATAAGGACTGTGGAAGGTAGCGGACTAAATCATTTGCTAAGGGATTGCCTGAGAAAATATCACAGAACACAAAAATATTGAGATATCCTTGGCTTCAGTTTTCTTGACAGAAAGATGTAAGATGTATTTTCAAGTGACAGTTTGTTTATCCACATTTTGAATGGTCAGGCGCCTGACGGCAGAGATATTTTGGCACTAGTAATTAATGCATCTGGCTCCTCATCCTCAAAATTGTGTGTGTTTAATACATCTCTATTTTTCTTCTCTTGACAGGCTTTGGCTTTTGCTTTTCATTATAAGCTAGTGCTTAATCCACATTTCCCTTTTATCCTGGTTATTTTTTCCTTGTGAGGAAGAAATTGTTATTGAAATCGTTATCCTTGTTATTTCTATGCCTTGTGAGCTTTCTACCTTAAACAGCCAAGCATTGGGCTGTATGGAGAAATTCGCTCATTATGACCTCTGTAATAGAGGGAGGAGAAAGTTAAAGGACTTTCTTCTGTTGTGTATTATCCCACAGAAGCTGGGTTTAATTGCTGTATCTCATGTGAGACACAGAGAAATAGTATATAGATAAGCATGTTTCCTGGTGAGACAGATACATACACAGTGATATCTCTGCTTTCTCCGTACCAAGATGGTTTGAGGAATGTCTGAGCATTCAATTTTTACTGAGTTAGCTGCTTCCTAGCCAGAAAAACATGCCAGAAGGCCGCTGGGCCCCAAGGAGTTTGATGCTAATGCTTCCTTCCATTTGCAGCTCCTGATGATGCTGACAGGCCTGTCAGAACACCTGTGAGATCCTGTTCAGCTTCTGGATTCCATGTTGGACTGGCAGGTTCAGACTGAATTTCAAACTAGCCTGTCAAATGGTGAATGCAAAAGCACAAAGGGGGAAGAAAAAGGTGCCTGGTCTTGGGTGTTTGTGCGACACGGATAGGATGGGTGCTTTGGTTTGGAAGTCCCAGAGGAACCTGGGCAGTAATAAAGAACTTCCTTTTCCATTGAAAACCATGTACTGGAAATGTTTTGTTCTTCTCTGGTACTGTTGATGTCTGAAGAGGATATATTTCACAAAACAACTGTCTTAAATGAACTTCAAGCACTTTGGGCTGGCAAGGACCAAGTTTGGTTGTACCTTGATCAAGATAAAAAGGTGTAGAAGGTCGCTGGTGCCTCTCCACCCAGAGATGAGTGCTCCTTTGGAACACCTTAGTGGCTTAGTAGTTTGAAAGCCAGACTTCCATTAGAAAAGGGTGTGAGGTGCCATTCTGACATTCAGCTGAATGCAATTAGGAGCTTTCAAAGCCCTTAATATCTGTGGGAAAGTATTTGTAAGCCTGAGAATAGACTACTTTTCACAATGTTATGTCACAGTGATAACACACAAAGTCATGTATTAAAGGGACAATGTAAGCTAACCTAGAGGCAGAAGGAGCAGCTGTGAGGGATGTGGCAAAAGCAGGGCTCTGGGAGCTGCTTGTCTGGAAACCATATGATGGTGGTGAGCAGTTGGATATGTTGGGCCCAGAGGAATAGTCTAGTGTAATGTAGTCAAACTGGTTGCAAAAGAAAGTATGCTTTTTTTTTTTTTCATTAATTCCATTGATACTATAGTCTAAGACAGCATTAAATTTGAATTGTGTTGACTGCATTTTTTTTTTGCTGCAAGCAAGGACTGAGGCTTGGGAAGAGTTAAAGCAAAGAGAAATAACTAGTGGAGAAAACAGATTATGTTACTAATATTTTAATTAGAAGAACATAGAATATGTTAAGCTGTCATGGCTAGGCTTCGCGAACGAAGATTTGGGAAGGGCTCTACCCACGTTTCTTGCAAGCGCATTGGTGGCTAAAAAGGCCAATATGAGAAAGGCATGTCCGGTTGCAAAAGACACAGCAGAAAGACTCCTTAGATGGTATATTCTGTAAGGCTCGATTCTTTCTGCGTTGTCTTTTCTCCTCAAGGGTGATCCTGCGTGCTTTCTCAAAAGCATCAGCAGCGTTATAGATGGTCTGTCTCCAGGCCTCCCGATTGGAGGCCAGAGTAGACCAGTTATGGTGATCAATATGGCCGAGGCTGAGATGTTGTTTCAGGGAGTCCTTGTATCTTTTCTTCGGGGCTCCTCTCTTGCGGCAGCCGGTGGCAAGTTCACCGTAAAGCAGGATCTTGGGGAGGCGGTGGTCCTTCATCCTAGAGACGTGCCCTGCCCAATGCAGCTGTGTTCTCAGCAACATGGCCTCAATACTTGTGATTGCTGCCTGTTCAAGAACAGATGTATTGGTCACATAATCTGACCAGTGGATGTTTAGGATTGTACAGAGGCAGCGTTGATGGAAGCGTTCTAGGAGACGCAGGTGGTGGCGGTAGATGACCCATGATTCGGAGCCATATAAAAGAGTAGACAGCACTATGGCTCTGTAAACACTGATCTTGGTACTTTTCTTCAAGTGTTTATTTCACCAGACTCTTTTATGAAGCTTTCCAAAAGCACTATATGCCTTTGCTAACCTGTTGTCTATCTCCCCGTCAATCTTACCATCCGAGGAGATGAGGCTGCCTAGGTAATTAAACTGTTGGACTGATTTGAGTTCTGATTGGCCGATGGTGATGTGGGGATGATGGGGGACTTCCTGAGGTGCAGGTTGATGGAGAACTTCAGTCTTCTTTAAACTGACTTCCAGCCCAAAGAGCTCAACAGCGTCTGCAAAGCAGGATGTTAAACGCTGCAGGGCTGCTTCTGTGTGGGCAACAAGGGCGGCGTCATCAGCGTAAAGCAGCTCCCGGACAAGATGGTTTAAGGTCTTGGTGTGGGCCTTCAGTCGCCTTAGGTTGAATAGGCTTCCGTCAGTACGATATCATATGTAGATACCGTCCTGATCATCGAGGTCTGCCGTGGCCCTTTGGAACATCATGCTGAAAAAGACTGTGAATAGGGTAGGAGCGAGAACGCAGCCTTGTTTCACACCATTCTTTATTAGAAAGGGCTCAGAAAGTATGTTGCCATATCTGACTTGGCCGTGCTGATCCTCATGAAGTGAGATGATCATTTTAAGGAACTTGGGGGGACAACCTAAACGTTCCAAAATCTGCCATAGACCTTTTCTGCTCACAGTATCGAAAGCCTTGGTGAGGTCGACAAAGGTTACATAGAGACCTCTGTTCTGTTCCCTACACTTCTCTTGCAGTTGTCTGAGAGCAAATATCATGTCTGTGGTGCTCCTGTTGGCTCTGAAACCACACTGACTTTCAGGTAGAATTCCTTCTGCTATAGCAGGTATTAGTCTGTTCAGGAGTATTCTTGCCAGGATTTTGCCAGCAATGGAGAGCAGAGTAATACCACGGTAATTTGAACAGTCTGATTTAGTACCTTTCTTCTTATACAAGGTGATGATGACTGCATCACGAAGGTCTGAAGGTAGTTCGCCTAGTTCCCAACAGCGCACCACAAACTCATGAAATTTAGCATGGAGTGCAAGGCCCCCATGTTTCCAGACTTCGGGAGGAATTCCATCAACCCCAGCTGCCTTGCCGATTTTCACCTGCTGTATGGCCTTAAGGGTTTCTCCTAAAGTGGGGGCAGTATCCAATTCGTATTTCACCGGTTGTTGTGTGATGGACTGAATTGCTGAGTCTTGGACTACACGGTTGGTACTGAAAAGAGTCTGAAAGTGTTCAGACCATCTATTCAGAATGGAGGTTTTATCTGTCAGAAGTGTTTGACCATCTGCACTGAGTAGTGGGCTTTGGACTTGGTATGTAGGCCCGTATGCTGTTTTCAGGGCCTCATAGAATCCTTTGTGATCCCCTGTATCTGCACATAGTTGAGTTTTTGCAGCTAGATCGGTCCACCACTTATTCTGGATGTCACGGAGTTTCTGTTGGAGCTTGCTGCATGCAAGACGAAAGGCTGTTTTTCTTGCGTGACAGGATGGCAGTGCAAGGTGTGCTTGGTGGGCAGTTCTCTTCTTTCTCAACAAGTCCTGGATTTCTTGATTGTTTTCATCAAACCAGTCCTTGTTCTTCTTGAGGGAGAACCCTAAGGATTCTTCAGAGGATTGCAGGATGCAGCTTTTAATATGATGCCAAATTGTTTCAGGGGAGGAAACTGCAGAATCTGTGGAATGGTTTTCGAGCCTAGTTTGAAGGTTTGCCTGGAATCTTTCTCTTACTGTGGCTGATTGGAGATCGTTAACTTGGAGTCTTCTCCTTGGGATACTGCCCCTTTTGGGTTTGAATTTGAGATTAAAGTTGAGTTTACAGCGCACAAGCCGATGGTCTGTTTGACATTCTGCGCTGGGCATCACGCGGGTGTGGAGGACATCGCGGACATCTCTCTGACGCACCAAGACATAATCAATGAGGTGCCAGTGCTTAGACCTGGGGTGCATCCAGGTTGTCTTCAGACTATTTTTCTGCTGAAAGATAGTATTAGAGATGGTAAACTGTTGCTCCGCACAGAATTCTAGCAGAAGTCGACCATTATCGTTGCAGTTTCCAACACCATGCTTGCCTAATACTCCTTTCCAGGCTTCAAAATTCTTACCTACTCTGGCGTTGAAATCACCAAGGATAATGATCTTATCATCTGCGGGCACCTTTTGGGTAAGGCAGTGCAGGTCAGTGTAAAATTTTTCTTTTTCAGCAGGGTCAGCTTGGAGAGTTGGGGCATATATACTGAAGATGACAACGTGTTGGTTGTTGTTTAGTGGAAGGCGTAGGGAGATAATGCGATCAGAGTGACCTGTCGGCAGATTTTCGAGTTTAGGGACAATAGAGTTTTTGATCATGAAGCCGACACCTGAGAGATGTTTTTCGGTTTTGGGCTTACCATGTTTTCTGAGGCTGCCTTCCTTGTGAAGGTGAACTTCACTGAGAGCAGCAATGTCGATGTTAAGACGAGCCAGTTCATGGGCAATTAGGGCAGAACGTCGCTCAGGACGTCCGCTATTCGCAGAGTCGAGCATGGTTCTGATGTTCCAGCATGCTAGAGTTAATTTGGGTACACCTTTGGAGGCAGGTGCATGCCTTTGTCTTTTGCTCTTTGTGCGACCGCATTGGAAGAAGATGCCCGTCGGTCTGCGGTTAACCAACCAGGTGAAGGTGGAGATGAGCTTTGTTTAGGCCACCTTTTCTAGGTCCCTCTCCGAGTGGAGCAAGCAGTGCTGTCCTTGAAAAGGCTGCTTGGTCGTTCAGGGTGCTGCCCCAAGAGACTCTCATCTCCGTCAGTCTCAAATGACCAATATCCTGAACCGCCTGCATGCAGGGTTGAGTCTGTGGCTTCCAGTGCATCTTTCACCTGCCGTTTTGACCCTCGCCCGTCGCTACAGGACTTTTTGCATGTGGGTAAAGCCTTCAAGCCTGCGCAATGGATTTTTTAGGTGAGATGCAGTATGCGCAGAACTGAACCCACCCTTTAATCCTGAGGTTCATCTGCCAGGGCCGAGCAAGCTTGGACGGTGGCAGCGAGGTCCTCAGGACATAGGTTTGATTAGAGTGACCTTCTCTTAGATGGATGGCCTTACAGGGCTAAGCGAGCTCCATCTGCCCGGGTTTGGGATGAGAGTTGTCCTTCTCCTAGGATGACTGCCAGAAGGCTAATGAGCTCATCCTGCCCAGGGATGTAGTTTATCTGGTCCTATGGTTTTGACCTGTCTGGCATGGGCGACCCTACCGAACCCTCGCCAGCATAGCTCGCAACCACATAGGGGTACATAGGCTACATGTTAAGCTGTAGAACTGTAGCATTGGGAGTATGCAACAAGTACCTGATAGAATTTACTGCTTTGTTTAGTAGGGTGATTAGTATCATCAGTTTAAGGCGTGAATAGTTTGGATTCTCTTATCAAGCACAACTACACCAAAAGAAAAAGCCCTATGGAAAATAAAACTGATTGAATAAAATGAACTTAGTGGTATTTCTGTGATTGTGATTTCATATATTTAAATTGATGCAGGAACCCTGAATACTTAAAAATAAACAAACTGATACAGATATCCCAAGTCTCTCTTAGAATCTCACTTGTAGACATAGAAGCATGTAAGTTCCTGATTAACAAAAAGTTTTTGTTTGATCACTTAAATGTAACTACTGAATATCTCTTTGAAATGTTGTTTTAAGTTATCTCAATTTTGTTATGTGGTTTTCTCTCCAAATCTCTCAAATGAGAAATTACTATAGTAGTGTTTCGAATTAGGGTTGGAGTTGTTGCATCTGTGTTTCAGTAAGGAAAATGGGTGGAATTAGAAGTTATGGTTAAGTTGTATACAGATCTGAACTTTCTTTTGAATAGTAAGTAATATTATATATCAACTTTCAAATCTTTATTAGTATGTTTCTGTTTACCTCTGACTTTCCTGGCCTTTTAAAAAATTTTATTTTAAAAAGAATCTTTCAGAGTTTTGGTCAGAGTTCAGATTATTTGGTATTGAAGCCTTTTATCCTTATTTGATAAGAATAATAGTCTTACCATATGGTGGCTGCCTGTCTCCATTCAGCTGCTGGAATTCTGTAAGTAACAAGATAAACTTAATATGTATATTGACATTTAGAAGCAATAACTAGATTCTTAACAAATTGTTTCTTTTAAAGAGAGGTGTGTATTTACACAGTTAATCTGAACCTTCCAGGCTGTTAGGAACATCTGTTTCTAAATTGATGAGTGGAGGTGTTGTTTTGTAGAGGTTGATAATTAGCTGATATTTAAATATCTAAGTTAGCAGCTTGGACAGCACTAATAGTACTTTGTCAGAACTAAGCCTCATTCCAACCTAGATCCCACACTTACCTGAGCCAATATACATATTTACTTGCAGCAGGCATCGCTTGAACCCCACAGTACACTTGGCAAACATGTACATTTCCAACGTACCTGTTATTAAGCATATTTGTATCCCTAACCTGACATTAGAGGGTGACAGGGCAGGAAAAAAAACATTCAAAAAGGGAATATAAATATCCCTGAAACATAATTCTGCAGCTGTTGTGATTTTGTCACCTGTTTTAGAAGACGAATAGCATTCTGTGCTCAGCACAGCGTCTTTGTTCTTTTAAAAGAAGGGTTCTGTTTCTACGCAGAATATAACAAGCCCAGATTTGATAGCAAACTTGGGAAAAAAAGCAGTATTGGATGGATGTTTGCTATAGGATGCCTTTCTCTAGCTGTCTGGCTTCTGGCTTGCATTTGCCAGACTTCAACTCTGTTGTGCAACTAGCCAGTAGAGGGTAGTATGTTCATGGAGACTTTGTGTTGTCTGAGTCTTCTGTCACTGATGTAGGTCACAAAACAAACTGGCTTGATTCAGTGGTCTTTTGAAGCTATCTAATAAACCAGTAAAAACCAGATGAGTTGCTGAGACATAATGGCTCTCTGAAAGTCTGAATTAGTCACGCAGTGGCTTTTGACTGGGGGAAAAAGCTTGTTGGAAACAGAAACTGATTATGGATCATGAGTAATGGCTGTGAGTGTTGTATTGCCATTCTATAACAACTGAAATAAATACTGATTCTGATAAGTTTCATTTGCCTCACTTTATTTTTCTCCCTCCCTCTTAGTGTTGGACTTTGCCTTTGCCAGCCGGCTGTTGCCATGGATATACCAATCTTCATACTTGCTGGTCTCCTTGTGCATTGTGTGTTCTTGGTCTCCATTTTTGACATCTACTTCAGCTCTCCCCTGGTCCATGGAATGACCCCTCAGCAGACTCCACTGCCACCTCCAGCAAAACGTCTTGTACTCTTTGTTGCTGATGGTCTGCGAGCAGATTCACTCTATGAATTGAATAGTGATGGCACCCCCCGGGCACCTTACCTGCGGTAAGTCCAAAAACTCTACTAATCCACAAGATTTCGCTTCTGAAGGCAACTCTATGTAATGTCAAAAAGAGAACAAGAAGAAAAACAGCAACTATGGTAGCTTGAATACTGCCTTCCCTCTGCCTTTGAAGTGACAAACTTTAAAGAGTTACACTCTGCATGAGTTTGGGTTCGTGTCCCTTGTCAGGAAAGCTGCTAAAGCAGGAGCAGTGTAAATTGAGTCAATATTGTCCCCTGCACACTACAGATAGCCAGTAACTGAGAAGAGTGTGAACTTTCTCCATTCACATCAGCATGGTATCAATTCTGAAGCCTGACAGGCAGGCGTTAATTTAACTGCTTCCTGGATGTTCAGTTTAAGAGTAGTAGTTCATTAACGTGCTTGTCTTCTAACTCTAAGCTTTTTAAGGAGTGATTAAGAGATGTCCTGAATGGATCTAACAGCAGGCTGTCACCTCCTCTTTGTTCCACCCTTCCTGCATGCCTGACCTTGGTGCCTCCCTTGTGCTCCCTAGTGTGTCTGATTGCTTAAGGGGGTTGATTTGGTTTAAGGTTGTGAAAAATAAATCCTGCAAAAAAGTCATAGCCTCACGTGCTTAGAACCAATTTTCCTTAATTTTCCCAGTTTCCTTGTATCAAGATAATTAATTGGTTATAAGACAATTAATTTCTTAGACTAAAGAAAACAAGACAGTTGTGTAACAGCACTGGTTGGCTTGAATATCAGAACAAACCCAAATAATCAAACATCTGAAGCTGTTAGGGCTTTTGCAGTCCACTACTGCAAAAGTAGTAAAGAAATGTGAGGGGTCCTTGCTACAGTGCTTGCCAGCTTATATGTGCTTACTTATACCTGCTTCTGCTGCTGTTACTGTTTTTATAAGGTGCTCTTTGCCACTGGCAGATGTCTGACACATCAGTGGGACTTGTCTTTTAACAGTGGACTTTACACTTACTTCAGAGCAGTTTCTTTTCTTAGCAGTAAAACTGTTGGTCTTTTCCATCATCAACCAACACCATCGAGGTACGAATGGTGTAATTCCCCATCAGTAGGAGCAATGGTGGGTAGTGGCCAGGAAAGAGTTATAGTGGGTATTTTTGTCATTAAATGGTTTGAGTTTTTAAGTTTAAACCATTCAGCATTATCATACCTATCTAGAAAAAAGTTAAACCATGTATTGGCTTGTCTAATGCTGGAAAGTTGGCACTTTTGTTGTCTCTGCTTCACCTTGTTTGTGTAGTTAGAGACTTTCTCTTTCAAAACCTGTAGAAGTAAAACATTGTCACTGGTGCTGCAGGTACATGGGTGAATGGAGGGGAAGAATGGTCTTGTAACAAGCAAAGATTCTGGCAGGTCACCGAGTGGAAGAAAACACCAATAGAGGTTTGAAGTGCCATCTGTATTTTTCTTGTCTCTCATTCTGCATAGAAGTACCTGAGTGTGAACATGTTTGTGTGAGAGAGGATGAAAAGAAAAAACACGTGGCATGTTGCGCTTTCTGAAATGTGGTGGGCCAGGCAGCCCAGAGCGCATCTTCAGATCCATTGCATAAGCTGCCACAATTTAGAAGCAAGAGGCCCAGTGTTTTGTCACCAAACCTTTGAGCTACACAACTTCCATATGTTAACTTTGTAAACTAGTTGACAAGATCAGATGTTGGTTTCTGGAAGTGTTTCCTTTTTTATTCTGCCAAGTTATTGCTGTCTGAGCATTCCTTTTCCAATAATATTAACCCAAAGTATATGCAATTTGTAGATCAGGACGGTATCTACATTCGATATCGTACTGATGGAAGCCTATTCAACCTAAGGCGACTGAAGGCCTTAAACCATCTTGTCCAGGAGCTGCTTTATGCTGATGATGCCACCCTTGTTGCCCACACAGAAGCAGCCCGGCAGCGTTTTAACATCCTGCTTTGCAGATGCTGCTGAGCTCTTTGGGCTGGAAGTCAGTTTAAAGAAGACTGAAGTTCTCCATCAACCTGCACCTCAGGAAGTCCCCCATCATCCCCACATCACCATCGGCCAATCAGAACTCAAATCAGTCCAACAGTTTAATTACCTAGGCAGCCTCATCTCCTCGGATGGTAAGATTGACGGGGAGATAGACAACAGGTTAGCGAAGGCACATAGTGCTTTTGGAAAGCTTCATAAAAGAGTCTGGCGAAATAAACACTTGAAGAAAAGTACCAAGATCAGTGTTTACAGAGCCATAGTGCTGTCTACTCTTTTATATGGTTCTGAATCATGGGTCATCTACCGCCACCACCTGCGTCTCCTAGAACGCTTCCATCAACGCTGCCTCCGCACAATCCTAAACATCCACTGGTCAGATTATGTGACCAATACATCTGTTCTTGAACAAGCAGCAGTCACAAGTATTGAGGCCATGCTACTGAGAACACAGCTGCATTGGGCAGGGCACGTCTCTAGGATGAAGGACCACCGCCTCCCCAAGATCCTGCTTTACGGTGAACTTGCCACCGGCTGCCGCAAGAGAGGAGCCCCGAAGAAAAGATACAAGGACTCCCTGAAACAACATCTCAGCCTCGGCCATATTGATCACCATAACTGGTCTACTCTGGCCTCCAGTCGGGAGGCCTGGAGACAGACCATCTATAACGCTGCTGATGCTTTTGAGAAAGCACGCAGGATCACCCTTGAGGAGAAAAGACAACGCAGAAAGAATCGTGCCTTGCAGATTATACCATCTAAGGAGTCTTTCTGCTGTGTCTTTTGCAACCGGACATGCCTTTCTCGTATTGGCCTTTTTAGCCACCAATGCGCTTGCAAGAAACGTGGGTAGAGCCCTTCCCAAATCTTCGTTCGCGAAGCCTAGCCATGATGATGCAATTTAATATCAAGTTTACTGTTTTTGCACATTCATTCCTAAGTGTTCAGTCCCTTATCCCCTTTATAGTAGTAGGCAACATAACATCCAGATTACTAATCTTATCCAGGTAGAGCATGTGGGGAACTACTGTGTTGTTAATGCGGAAAGATTTTCTTTAAAGGAACAAGAACCCTTCTTGTAGCAATGTGCTATAAATAGAAGCAAAATTTTATTAGGTACATGAAATTAAAAATAAATATCCATTAGGCTTGAAGCAGATTGCTAGATGATATATGCCAAGTATCTACTCTTTTACAAATATTCTTGATAAATCTGTTTTTTAGCAGTGTTGTGGTAGCTGTGAGCAATAGTAGGTGATCTGAATTGCTGCGGTGGTGATTTCAGGGAAGATGTTTTCTTCCTTGCCTGTCATGTTTCAGCCATATTACTATATCATATTAATATTAATCATTGTTATTACGGGTAGCTAATGTTTATACTGTCAAGGAAATTAATTTTTTTCAGTGGTTCTTCTGAGTAAAAGGCTTTGAAATGATTCAAAATAGCTAAATGAATTCTGAACAGGTAAATTATGATATCTGGCTATATATTTTTATCTATCTATCTATCTATACTTTTGCTTGATATATATTATTGTTGACTTGAGATCCTGAAGTCAATCCTATTGTTGACAACAGTCCCACAAAATCAAAGGTAGAGGATTACTTTCTAATTCAATAGAAATCAAATTCTATTGAAAACAATTTCCTACCTGTCGTGACCATGAAGTATGAGAATAGCTGCACGTTTTATTTTTGTCTTAAGTCTTCCATAAATACTAGTGCAATACATCCTAATCAGTCTTTAGTGAGAATAAACTGGAAACCACTTCAAGTAGTACTTAAATTCTGTTTTCAAATACTTTTCAGTCCAATTTGCCTTAAAACCTAGGTGAGAGCTAGAAATAACATGTCAGAGTGCTATGTCTCTGTGTGCTTTTATATTTCTCACTAGTATTTGGGCTATTCCAGGCAGTTCTGTGAGCTTTCAAGTAGGCCATGAGAATGTGAGGTCTAAAATGAGTTTTAAAAAAAGCACAAGCAAACCATGAATGCTGCAAACTTAGAGTAGAGCCTGAAATTTTAGGCTGTAGTTCAATTCTTGCTTCATTAGTGAGAAATATATTTACAGCTGAGTATAGAGATCTTGTAACTAACAGTCGTATAAAATCTCTGTTAAAAACAAAGTTAGCATGAAATTAGAATTTACTTGGACTAAAACACATCTGATAAAAATATAGACAATTTTGTATCTTATATCATGAATAACAACAGTACAATTTTCCAGTAATTTGGCTGTTAAAAACTGCTTTGAATTTGTTCAGAAGATTCTGCTGTTTTATCCTAAAAATCAGTATAAGGTGTGTCCGGGTGTGTTTTGTTTTCTTTCTCCCCATGCTCTGACAGTAAGCTGAATCTTTCTCTTCATCCAGAAGATGGAGACAAGAAAGCAGCATATGGTAGTGCTCACCACTTGCTTTCCGGCAGGCCCCAACTGTTCATATCTTCAGCAGACAGGAATAGTTTATGAGGCTGTTTCTTACGGTTGGGTTTTGTCCCTGTTTTCTTTGTTTTTTGTCTCTTGTAACTATTGTTTGTGCATAAACCCTAGACAATTTGATGTATTTCTCTATGTGTGGTGAGAAGGTATTCTCCTTCACTGTGATGTAATTACAAAAGATAAAAGATTTACTTAAATTTTCTTCTTGTTGCCAAAATTATTTGCACCTTAAATTTGCATGCGGTTCAAATTCTCTTCATGATGGCTTCCGATATTCAGTACAGAAAAAGGCAGACTTGGTCACAAGAACTGGTTATAATTGAGCATATTTAATGAGTAAGATAAGATTTAACTAGACACTTTCTAGCTAAATGGAAATAACAGAAAAAGTAGCATCAGGCAGAAACAAGCTTTGGGGGGGGGATGTAAGCTGAAGTGGAAAACAGCAGAAAAAAATAGTATGTTAATTTGAAGTGTATTACAACACCGGCTAAACTCATCTGTTTGCAGTGCTGATGAGCCACAATAGTAATGTTCTCTGTGGGGTGTCATAATATAGGACTACTTGCAGGTTAATGTTCTGCTTGTTTTACTGCACAGCAGGTGGTAGTGAAAATCTGGTTTAGTCTGTGTTCTGTTTTTTTTTGGGGGGGGGGGTTTTTTTTTTTTTTTTTTTTTGTGCATTTCCTGCCTCCCATCTACCTGTACTCTTTTTATTTGCAATTTGTTGTGCTTTCAAGAAGTCATGAGCATTAACTACCTCGTATCCTTTTTTCAGGGGTATTCTAGAGAATAACGGCAGCTGGGGAATCTCTCATACCCGGGTCCCAACAGAATCCAGGCCGGGGCACGTTGCACTTATAGCTGGATTTTATGAAGATGTCAGTGCTGTTGCTAAAGGTATGCTTGTCCTAAAGCTTTGAACACTGTCCTCTGAGATAAGGTGTTTCAGTGATGTGCTAGGCTTCTAGATGATTATTAATGCATAGTGGTTTGTATACCATGATTATGTGGAAAATAGTAATTTTGGATGGATTTTCCATTCTTAATATTGAAAAGCTGTGAAAATAGCTTACCTATGTTAATATTTTGTGACATGGTAAAATTTAGCACCCTAAAAGCAGAAGTATTTTATGGCCTCACCTCTTCATGTAGCGGAGATTTTAATTATCATTTGGGATGTAATAGGAGGTGGCTAAGTAGATGTTGAAACAAGTAATGTACTGTAGTGTCTTAACTGAACTATTGCTGTCTTGAGTTGGAGAATCAGGAGGAAAATAAAGCAAAAGCCCCAAACATGTATTTTGTCCAGAGCTGGCTGTCACTGCGTGCTTGGGGCTTAATTATGGGGAACAACGCTTTGTTTTACTGACTTGGTCTTTTGTGTGGTCCTCTGCCTTCCCTCAGGCTTCCAGGCATGACCACTGCTGATGTTGTGTATTGGTTTTGGACAGGGGAGGTGAGAGGAGTAACTTGGTTTTATCCATGTTCCTAATCAAAAGCTTCTTCCTTCTGACAACTCCTACAAATCCAGGATTGGCAGGAATTGTTGTTGAGAGATCTATGTATTTCTGCCAGCTGCCTTTTTGTGGAAACAGAAGATCTTGGAGGTTGTATTGTGATGAGTGTGTGACTGCAGGAAATATGACATGAGTGTGTAATTTATTGCCTGAAATGCCAAAAACTGAGTTCAGACAACAGGGGATTTAGAATTCAGGAGAATTTTAGCTGTTTAGAAGGTAAATCAGCTGTGTGTTTTGCCTGTTTGAATCCCTGCATAATGAGATTGGCTTAGGTTTTCAGCTCAATTCTTAATGAAGGGGGGACTAATTATAATAGAGGTTGAAATGGAGTTAAAACTAAGATTCACAAGTTGGAGTTCATTGTGCAATAATATAAATATAACTTATGTATAACTTAAATATAACTTAAATAACATAACTTATTAAAAATAACCCAAGCAACATTTTGCATGGACTATCAGTCTTGTCAATGAGATCTTCTGGCAACCACATTTAAATCCAGGTGTATTTGTTTAACAGGATGGAAGGAGAATCCAGTGGAATTTGACTCTGTTTTCAATGAAAGTAAATATACCTGGAGCTGGGGAAGCCCAGATATTTTGCCAATGTTTGCAAAAGGTAAGGCTTAAATTTTATGAATCTTTAACACATAGTTATCAGGTAGTAAAATAGAGACACTTAAAAATTTTGAGTTAGAGAAGAAGGTGAATGACATATTTCCAGTTTGTGTATTTGTATATACTCTATATTTGGTTTCTAGTTTGTGAATTTGTGAGTTTGAGGGGGTGGAGGAAAAGAAGCAGGCTTTTAATGAGGATGTCTCTATTTATTAGTCATCTGTTTAAATAGGCCTTACCTAATTCTGTCAGCATACTAAAAGAAACACACCTTAAATTTTAAGGACCTAGTATTTTTTTCTTTGGTTGAGCTTTAAAGCTCTTGTTTGCAAGCGTGCAGCTGGGGATTTTCTTCCTATGCATGCAGCTCCCACTGATTTGGGAGATAGAACATGCTTTTTGAGTGTCTGAGCTGTAGAAGTAGCTTATTGTGGGTTATCCTGCTTCTACTCTGAACAATAATATGTAAGTGGAAGAACTACATGCAAGCTGGAACTTGCTGGTACTATTTCTGAAGCTGAGGTGTTCTGCTCGTGGTATGCAGTGTATTAAAGTCTTGTCAGCCCAGTGCAATTGGTCTTTGAGTGTGCAGAGATTGCTGAGCAACACTTCAAACAACTAAAGGTTTAATATTGTTGTAATGAGGGCATATACACCCTTTTGCATACTCTCAGAATAAACAGACTGAAATGAAAAGGAGATGAGCTAAAGGCATATGCTGCAGTTCTGTTTTAAGTATTGGTATTGACAAATGAGAAAAATGGGATAGGCAGAATAGGAGTGGAATATAATATTGGTTTAGAAAAAATGTACATCGTATTTCTCATGATGATTCTTGAACTTTTTCTGAACTCATGTCTCTTCCCTTTCTCATCCTGATATTCCCCTCACATCCCTTTTTTCTGTTCTTTGCTTGAGCCTCATAAATTTATGGTTTGCTGTAAAAATATCTCCTGATAATTTCCCATGACCTCAGATTACAACTTGTATTTGGAAATCGTGTCATAGCGGCTGGGGAGAAGGGAAAGGTAGTTGCCCTTGCACAGATTATTTATATTTTTGGGGATATGTTCTTGGGAAAATATTTGGGGAATTCAAGAGTTTCCCAGAGCCTTGTCTTTCTACTGGTTTTATTTGAGTAAGAAGATAAGCAGAGGACTTGGGAGCAGCTTTGATGTTATCTGTAGAGATGTGCAAGGATAATACTCTCAATAAGGCTTGTTCTGAGTGGTATCAACAATGGAGCTTCCTTTTGCAGGGGGGAGGGAAATCCCCCAAAGTTGGCAAAGGTTTAGTGCAGCAATGTATCTGAGAAGTAGTGGCTGTGTGGGAAAATGAATCATGGTTTCTCATGATAGAGAGATAGATTAACTTCTTTTAGTTAGAAAAAGATATTTTTCTTCTTTCAAGGAGGAAAAGTTTTAGAATACAGAAGGAAGTGTGATCAAGTGTTTATTCTTTAGCTTTACTTTTACAAAAAGCCAAGAGGGACATAGGGCAGCATAGCTTAATTTCTCTCCTTCTTTTCATGTTGCAAATTAGTGAGGTCACAGCACTCTTCTTGTGTGTATTTTATCATGCTAAAATTTTCAGAATTTCATTAACTATTTCACCACTTCCATTGGATGATGAATAAAGACTATATAACACCTGCTGCTTTTTGGGAAGGATAGAAAAATCTTTTGTTTCCTGTCATTGTCTATATTCCCTAGATACTTTTCTTGTAATAAATCTTCCAATGAAATGATTGAGGATTCTATAGAGAAGGCAAATAAAATACTTGCAGATTTTTTTCAATATCAGAATAGATATACATGAAATCTTAATCTGTCAAAGTCTTAATGACTGTGTGATTAGTGTTTTAGTCTGAGATAATGTTTTAAGTGCCTTGTATCTTTCGCAGGATTAAAAGGTGTTTGTTTCAAATAGTTAAACTCATTTCAGATATGTAAGTTCAGTGTGCTAATTTTAACCTTATTTTCTATGATGCTTTTAGATTATACCCTTGAAATTATCTGAAAATAATGTTCTTTGAAAAAGCCTATTTTTCTTCCAGAATGCTCCTTAAAATTTTGAGTTTCTCTTCTAGAGTTACCAGAATTTGGGGTTTGACCTGAAAAGTCCAGTCCTGTACTCTTGTCATGGTTCTGGGTGGGAGAATAATCTAGAGTATTAAATGTCACACAGATAAAGGAGCTGAGACTGTTGCTTCTCTTAAGGGAAGTAGATACTAGTCTATTGCACCCACAGTGCCATTTGTTCCACAGGTTCCCGTTCTCTTTCTTGGAAGCTTCCAGAAACTCTAGGGTCATTGTTTAAATTGAGTATGAAGAGGGGTATCATCAAGACCATGGGGACAACTGGGACAAACCATTGTTGGGGTTATTCTGGACAGACAGACCTCTTGGTCTCCTGTTTTAGTTCCTTGTTGCTAAACAACACAAAATTTCTCACATTCCTCACATGACTGTGTTTGCTGACAGCTCTCTGATGCCCACACTCTGTCCAGCTCAGTGTCTGACTGTCCTCGTGCATTCATTCTTCCTTCCCCTCTTTTGTGCCTGCAAAATTTGCTAGCAAAATCTCCTGCTGGTCTGGACTCTGATCCATGAAAAGCTTGTCAGACACAGAACTGCCTCACTGTAAGTCTAAGTAAGGTGTGATAATTTGATCCATGATCCAAATATTTGGATATTGATGCTGAGGATGAGATAAAGTGTCGGACAAGGGAGCAAAAAGGTGTTAACTGGTTTGAGAGTTTCTGGCAACTTCAGTTATTTCCTGTAGTGTGATAGCTTCATCAAATCCAGTAGAGCTCTATGCTTGCTTTTAAAGGATGTTTTCATCCCTGGCTTCTTTCTGTTTCTCTATCCCATCTTTGCTTCCTCATCCCCAGACTTAAAGATAAGTGTTGGTGTACTGTCACCTGGCACCTCTCAAATAACAGAAACAAAATAGTATTTTCTAACATTTTGCATAGTAGGATTTCTTATTAAAAAAAAAAACAACAACAAAAGAAATGTATATTTTATAAGCCATGCAAGCACTCCAAAACTTTCCTAGTATGACTTTATTTTGCTACTGTTTCTCTTTATAGCAGTGCAGGGTTGGGTGGGTTGTTTTGTTTTGCTTTGGTAGAAATTAGAAATGGGTAAGTGGTAGATGTATTCCTTCTCTTGGTCTGCAAACTGTGTCCTGTCATTTGGCTTCTTTGGTGTGGCACTTCTCAAAGAAGGTCTTCTCAGGTTTGCTGTGACATTGTGGAAAAACACTACAGCATTCTACCCTCTAGATAGTGTTGGACAGGACTTATTTCTTCTTTTCATCTCATTTATCCGCAAATTGGAACTTCTGAGTTTACTTTTTAATGCATGGCAGTATTTTCTTCCTTTTCTTTCAGACTGAGAACTGCAGCAAGTGTTCTGTATTATAAGTAGTTGTAACGTCTCCTGGGGCGCAGGGGAGAGCTGCACCAGAAAATCTGTGCCAGCTTTCATCTTCCTGGCTTGAAATACCTGCATCCCTTTGGGTGGGTTTGCACATAATCTTGGCTAAGCAGCTCCCTTATACTGCAATGTTAGTTCATTCACAAGCCTGGAAGCTTACACAATGGCATTATATAATTGTGACATCCAGCAAATCAGTTATGTTCTTGCTGGTCATCAACCGATTGAAGAACATTTCACTCTCTGTGAGTTTACACTGTCACGGTATAAATGGCATCCCTGAGCTGTAACAGCTCTGCCGTTAACTGAGTTATTTAATTAAACTTCACCTAGCTTCAGATCTTTCTAGGACTTCTAAAGTTTACTTTCTTCTAGGTCTCCCCCCCCAACCCTCTCTGCCTTTCTCTGCTTTGCTCCCTTCACAGTGAGTAGAGAATGAAATCGACTTGTCCAGATGCTGTGCTTGCACATCACTGGCCCTTGTGTTGTACTTTGTGAGTGAACATAGTTCAGTAGTTCTCCATTTTCTATTTTGGATGCATGTTTTGAAGATGCAGACTTTGAAAATTGTCTTCCTGAAGTTGTCCACTGGGTTTTTGATAGCTAGAATTGATATACAGGAACCCTTCTGATGCCTTCATTATATGTGATATCTGATGTTTTCCTGTGTAAAAGACCTCATAGATAGGGCATTGTCTTGTATGATTCAGTTGAAAAACCAAAAGCTGAATATATTTTTCTCAGTCTCCCTGCAATGAAGGAGAGCTTTAAATGAAGTTCTAAATATGTATCTTCCTTGATTAGAAGTTTCCTGGTGAAATTCTCTGTTTCAAAATGAAATTCTGTTTAATTTGCTTGAACTGGGATTTGTTTTAGTACTATCTGCCTTTCCATACTTTATTTCCTCACCTGAGCATACCGGATAACACTGTTCCTCATTCCTCTGAGATGCTGATAACCTAATGAGGTAAAATGGTATCCAGGTTTCAGAAAACCATAAATTATGGGAAAGTTTAAAATAAGGATTATCATTCCTGATAAGTTTCTATTCCTGTGCATGAAAGTATTTTTGACTATGAAAAGAGAAAAAAACCTTTTATCTTGTATACCACCTATATTGTTTTTGCAGGTGCTACTGGAGATCACGTTTATACATTTTGTTACACAGCAGAAAGTGAAGACTTTGGAGCACAAGATGCAGCCAAGCTTGACATATGGGTTTTTGATCATGTTAAGGTAAGCAGACAATCTTTTTATGATAGCTGTTTATAAAAAGCACATGTTAGCTTTATCTTAGAACATGTAAACCTTATCATAGAACTGAAAAGGAAGAAATTTTTGGAAGATGTATCACGTGGGGTCATAAGTAAAAATTGCTTGAATCAACTTTCATGACTAGTGTAATGGGTGCTTAGAGGAAGCATTTGTCATTCTGTGCTGATTAAAAATCTAACACTAATAAAAGCACCCTTTAAAAACATTCTTGGCTTTTCTTTGTATTGTTTGCCTGTAATCTGAAAGCCATGGAGTATTACAGACCCTTTAAGATCTTGAATGCTATTAGTCAAGGATTTTATAACAGGTCTTACAGCATGGCAGAAATCGTAAGTCTTCATTATGATAAAGAAATGGACAATGTTATTGGCTTAATGTTTGTCAGACTTGCACCCTGACTGTAATTGTTCATAGTGGCTTCTTCTGATACATGTAGCTGGCTTCTGATTATCTACTGTGGTTCACACTGTGCTGTGACAGATGAGTCAGAGGAGTCACAGTTAGTTTGGGGGGGAGAAAGGGGGAAGCAGAGGCAGCTTAGGCCCTGGAGCACTATAATTTGTTGATGTGGTGCTCTGCTCAGCTGACTTGGGTCAGTGCTGGTTCATGACTTGTTTTCTGTGACTCTATCACTGTAAGTATTAATAGTCCAAGACACATAATTTCTGAGTACTCGTTAATTTCTGTATTCCTGTTATTCCATGCTACCTCCCTTGTTCTGGATTAAGAAATGCTGATAGTGGGCATTGGTGTATGAATATCTGTATCAGTGAAGCAATTAAGTGAGTTACTTTCTGGATCTCATAACAATCTTAATGGAGCTTAAGACTTCAAACTTCTTCCACAAGATCTCTGGGCAGTACGCATTAGTATTAGCTAACCAGCATAAATCAAATCAAACAAAAAATTAAACCAAATAAATCAATAAACCAAATCAGCATCTATTTAGGAAGCCAAGGGTGGTTCTGCTTTAGACAGGGACATAGGGTGGAAAAAATGCATTATAGTTTGCTAATTTTCAAAGGACGTGATTTCCTGAGTTTGCAGGTGAAAAGATGTTTTTTCTAATGCCATCCTTTCCCTGAATGTGCACTTTGTGCCATGTTGTGTGTTGTAATGCATACGAATAATAATACAAATCAAATTAGGCTGTCAGTTACACTTGAATAGCTGTTGTCATAAAGTTGCGCCCTGCTGTCATTTGGAGCTGCACAAGTATGTGAGGGTGGTGCTGCCTTTTGCTTCAGAACACCTAATGGTATTTCTCCTTTCAAACTCTAATGATGTGTTTAATATATATGTCATTGCTGATTACTTTTTCCTCGGAACCAGCACCATTATTTTAAAGACATATTTTGCCCATCTAAATTTCATACTGTGAATGGATAGGACTTGATTGACTGGCGCAAACCACACATTCCATTAATCATGTCTCCAATTACGCATCAATGATTGCTTCAGAAGTGTGAAACTCGAGGCTTACTGAAACCGAGGTCACTCTGTTATTATAGGCAAACAACTTCCAGCTGTGCTAATGAGATTACATATAAGTAGGAGTGGCAATACTCTTGGCCTACTCTTTTTATTCCTCCTTTGAGTTTTATATCAAGAATTTAACAACATATTGTTTAATTCATATGTTAGCCAAGGTGGTCCCTGGATTTCTGCCTCTTCAGTAAGTAAAAGATGGTAACGTGCTCCTTGTCTACTGTGTAGTCTGCAGGTCCCCAGGTGTCATGAGGGCCACTCGTGCCTTCCTCTTCCCCCAAAAAAGGTGGGCATAAAATGAAAAATGGCTAAGTAATGTTTGGGGTGCTAGTGCTGGCACTTTGAAATTGCTTGTTCTCTTAAAAAAACCACTAACTAATGGTAACTTGGTCAAAAGATGGGTAACTCTCACTAGTTTTTATTTGTATGGCTCAGAAGCAGATTGCTTAAATCATGAGTGGAAGAAAAATTTATGATACTTGATAGTTCCTGTCATGTCTGCTCATGATCAAGGTGCTCCTAACCCTTTCTTGGGACAGAAAATTTAGCATAGACTGGACTGTGGGATTATTATCAGCAGCTGCATTAAAACTCAATAATTTTAATGTGCAACAATAGCTTGGAGTTCCGGATAGGCATGGAGTTGATTGACTGTGGGTTTTTTCTGGGTTTTGGGTTGACTTTTTTGGGGTTTGATTTAGTTTTTTTAGAAGCTTTCCAAATAATTATGGGACTGAACATAATCTAGTGTGATGTGGCCTGATGATTCTCAATTAAATAACCTTTACCTAAATCATACTATGAGTCTGTGCTAAGAAAAATTAAGGAGCAAAATATTGGGAGTGTAGATTAACTAATGGAAAAAAAAGTCTTCCTAATGCATTTTTGATTTTTTGAAGTATTTTGTGGAAAACAGTTTTATAAGATTGAACTCTTTTTTAGGGTAAAAGGTTGAAAATTCCAGGAACTTGGTCTTGGAGATGAGTCCCAGTAATGGCCTAACCACAATTTATTATGATCAAAGGATAGGATATGCTCCAGATATTCAGTTGGTGTCTTCTGACTTAAATGGACATTTAGATACAGATGACAAATATTTGGTGTTCTTTTCTTTTATTCCTTTCTCATTTTGAGCACAGTACTTCATTCTTGCTTTGACCCCTTTCTGCTGGAAGAAGGCCATCCAAGCCTTCAGACTGTCCCTTCTGTGCAGGGTGGCAGCCAGATTCCAGAACTGAATTATGTTAAACTTTGAAGCTGTGCAGACAGTGCCATGACCTGATGTTTGTGCCAGTGGATTTCAATACAGATAGCTCTGCTCTAATTAGCAGTACAATGGTTGAATGATTTATTTTAAATGCGTAGGCGTCTTGTTCATGATCATGCTCAGCTGATCCAAACCTGGCATATGTTTATCCTGCGTTTGTACATTTTACATCTGAAAATGAGCATAAGTATTTAAACTCTCCTATTAACACAAATCAACATGCACAACTTTAAGCAACCAATTAAATTAAGTTGTCCTAGATTATGTATGAAGGAGCTCTGTGGAAAAAAACTTTGTTTGGTCTCTCTCTTTGTACATGCATGCAGTCAGCAACAGTTTGTCAGCCATATTAAAGGATCATGCTTCCATGGAAGCTTTGTTTGAGGGAACAGAGGGTCCCCAACAACTTAGATGTTTAACGTCTGTAAGTTCATATTCTGTTCAGACATCTGTAAGTCATGTATTTGTTAGACCTGCTAGGTAGTCTTTTTTTCTTCTTTGCTTTCTCCCATCTGAGAAGGGAGATGATTAAAGATTTCACATAGTTATAACCAAACTTCTATTGTAATGTTTTAATTGGTATTACCTTATAATTAAGTTCACATCTTGCTATAAATGTTTTAATGGGAAACTTACTGCTGATCTTATTAAACTGCATATCAGTTGTAGCCAGTGCATTGTTTTGTTGTTAGTTGACAGAAAATCATAGAAAAGTTGCCAGAACTATATAAAAATAAGTTTGGAAGAAAGCTGTAGTGATCATCAAGTCCAACTCCCAGCATGAAGGCGGTTCTCTTAGAGCGAGCTGCTCAGGTCTTGCCCAATCAAGTTTTGAGCATCTTCAAGGATAAGCCTTTTGAGAAGCTGTTCCAATATCTGGATACACTTATAGTTTAAAAAAAAAAAAGTCTCTTTGTCTTACTGGAATTTCCCACATTTCAAATTGTGAGCTTTACCTTGTCCCATTTCCGAGGCCCTCTGACTAGTCTGGCTCAGTCTTCCCTTCAGCCTCACAGTAGATGGTTGTAAGACAACAATGGGATCTCTCCTTAGCTGCTTTTTTTTGAGACTGGAGAAACTAAGTGCTCTTGACCTCTTAGTTGTTTACTGCCCTCTCTGAAACTTCTTGGTGATATTTGGCTTAAATATAAATGGAGGTAGTATTACTAAATAGAGCAAATAAAAAGGAAGAAAAAAAAGAGAAAGTTAAAGTTAACATAATGGTGGGTTGAATGGGTTGGAAACTAGTGTTGAGTAGTGATAGGACTCAAGTTTTCTGCATGCTGAGAACCAAAAAGAAGAGACCTTTCGCAGGCTACAAGGAGATAAAAGGATAGTTCTGGACAAACAGTTCAGCAACCTCCTGAGCAAGGTGAAGTGGTTTTTGCCCCTACTGTTCAGTATCCTGCTTACCAACTCACCACCTTTATCAGCCTAAGACCACTCCTTGTGGTGAGCTTCATATTTGGTTTTGTTTTTTCTTATCAATAAACCATTTTTAAAAAAGCTCCATGGGATAAAGTTTTCTATTTGTTCTGGGAAAAGGTGCCACATCTTAGGTTACACTTATCTTCTGTTTACCGTCTTCTTTTTAGTTAGCCAGAGTTTGGGCAAGCTCTTCTGGCTGCTGCTGCTCTGGATTACAAGGTGACTGGGGCTGGGGCAGTGGGATGGTTTTGGTATGTCATGGGGACTAGTCTGGTGGGAGAGAGGAAGCTCAGGCCTTGCCTTCCTCTGAATAGTTTCTTTCACACAATCATTCTGTGATAGAAAAATATGTGCCTTCAAATATTGATCTACCATTTAGGATTTAATTTTTGTAGTTTCCTGTCTATCTGTTTTGATATGTTGTTTCCTTTTATTGAATTAAAAATAAGAAAACAGAATTATACTGTATCCCGCAAATTACTGATGTGCTCTGGAAAGCTTCTTCAATCTGTCGTCAAATATGTGCAGGTGAACGAATCTCTGTGGGAAATGGAAATTTTAAAAATAATTATATTGCTATTTAATGTAATCAGATTTTGTTCTTGTATCTTTATTTAAAATATCTCTGGACTTTGGTCATGATTTTGTTTGGACAAGAGCTGAAGCTGAGAGTGTGTAAATGTTAGTCCATGCAACTTGTGTATATTCAGGGAGTTAAAAAAGTGAAATTGCACACTGCCATGGTTTCCTGACTTAGCTTACTATGACACTGTCCTCTGGGTACCATGACTTTTGTTTACACAAGGTGTGAACTTTGGTTTTTAAGAGCTCCACTGCTATCACAAGTGTGTGGTGGACTGCCCTGTTCTTTGGTGTCAGAAATGGTTCCCTGGCAATACCAGCATTTTCCCTGGACTCTTGCATGAAATTTGAAAACACTCTCATTTATATTAGTGTACTGCAAGGTTCTCTAGATGCTCTTTGGACTAAAACCCTACCCAACTTTGTTTCCTTGGGCAGTGTTATTACTAAGGAGCTGATGTTGGAATAGCTGTCTACCTGCATTTTACATTGCTGTAATATGGCTGGTCTAACACAGAATAGCTGTGTCAAGACTCATTCCATCTGAGGGGAGAACCCTCCCCTGGCATCTGCCTCAGGGATGCATAAGTAGGACATGTGCAAGGCAGATGTATGTTCTGTACTTCATGTATTTGCAAAACATGTCATGTTTTGTTCTGTTATTTTAGTTTCTGCAAACAAGTTGTAGCTTGGTATCTCAGTCCTGCAATACCTGCTTTCAAAGCGAGAGTGTTTGAGACCTTTGCTTCCAGTGTAAATTCAGTAAATTAATGGAAATGTAAAGCTGTAAGTGATGCTCAGGAATGGTTCTTGTTGTGTTTATACAGGAGGCAAAGAAGAGATGATATGCAATTAGCTGGTATTTCTGCTTTCACAAACTCAAAAAAGCCCCACAAACAAAGCTAACAAAAACAAAACTAACAAACAAAAACACAAGAAAAAGATCCCCCAAAACAACAAAAGACACCTCGAGTGTTGCCTTAGATAAGCTGAAATTGTGGACTAGCTATACTGATAGCAGTTATCTTCCAAGAAGTAAATTGGGAAGTCATTATTTTTTCTCTTTTTTTTTAACTCTAATAACTACTAGTATTTTGACATGAAAACAGTTGTGGTTTAGTTTTAATAAGCTGCCTTTTTCCATTTTACTCGGATTAATGTATTAATGGCTTATTCCATGCAGAGCTTCTTTAATTCTTCCAGAAGTAATCAAACATTGTTCTCTGCACTGAATGAGGAGAAAGTGGTTCTTTTCCTGCATTTGCTAGGCATAGACACAAATGGACATGCTCATCGGCCAAACTCAAGGTAATTGAGATATTAAGTGTATCTTTCTTATTAGTTTTAAATGCAAGCAGTAACTTCTTTAACAGTGTTATTTATCAAGCCAGAAACAAGACTGGTGGTGTTGTGAGTCATATGTGTCACCATGATTACCTGTGTTCTGAATTTTCTGGGTTATTTTGTTTCTTAAGGTCCCATCTGTAGAAGTCACAAATTTTTGCTGTATACGGTATACCTGGTTATACTCCTCTACTTGAGTCCAATTTTTAGCAGATTATCTTAGTTATAGCCAACACATAGTCTAGAGGATATGTAGGAAATGGCAGTTTTAAACATAAAATGGATACAGTTTTCAGATTTCCCATTGCTGAAATGATATAGTTGAGTTTACAGGCAACAGTAAACTCAACTATAATGGCTACAAATTCCAACATTATGCTTTGGCTTTCCTTATGACTCTTGAACCAAGAAGCGTTTAGATTAACAGTTCTCATCACCAATTTGTTTTGAAGTGCATTATTTGAGAACTTTCTTTTCACTTCTTCATGTGCTTTGAATGTAGGAGTTTATGTCTTTCTCTTGATCCTTGCATACTTTCAAAATTCATTCTCTGATTCCCTACATCATTCCAAAGTTCATATTTGCTGTATGTCTCATGTTCATTTGTTATGATTTTTTGAAGACAGAGTTTTAAAACTGACTTTAGCAACAGCAGCAAAAAGAAAACTAGTTGCCTGAAAATTAATCATGGCTGCTCTTTCTAAAAATATGAAGATTTTTTTATTTAACCTTTATTCCACAAAACCCTAGGAGCTGTCCTGATCTATGAATCATCTCAAAACAGTGCCTGCATGGCAAGATCTTTCTTTGCTATTTAGTTACCGTCTTAAAGTAATTTTTGCAACTTACAATTTAAGGTGTTTGAGTTTTCCAGAATTTCTTAGTTTTGTTATTCTCCTTAACTTGCCTGATAGCTGGGAGTGATAAAATTATAGTCAAGGACAGGTCATATTTGAAATATAAATCCTTTTGAAACTGTGGTTTCAGGAACCTTCAAACTGTGCTATGACAACTTAATATCTCACATAAGACTCAGAGGAGGAGAGATTTTACACCTAGGAAGCCTTTTGTTATCTTGAGGTTCTGTAGAGGATAAAGCTGTCTATAATAAAAGGACTGGGCATTATGACCATGGATAACTTGCTTTATAGCAAGTGTGAGAGCCCCCTTGAATCTAACATTTTTTCTTATTTTTCAAGGGAATACAAGGAGAATATTAAAAAAGTTGATGAGGGTGTGAAAGAAATTGCTTCAGTGATTGACCATTTCTATGGACATGATGGAAAAACTGCATTTATTTTAACTTCTGACCATGGAATGACAGATTGGGGTGAGTCTTTTTAAGTACTGAGTCAGCTGAGATTTTGGGCATCTGGAGTGTGATTAGAGCTCTGTCCCATTAGAAGCGTTGAAGCCCCTGCTTTAATTTGATATCCTAAGTGTTTCTTTTGTATCAAGAAATGCAAATTGCTGTGACAGCTGTGTTCCATTTTTGGACAGAAAAAAGTAAGGTAAAGCTTACCTCCCTCAGCGGCTGCTAGTAGGGATAGAAAGACCTGAATACCTCCTCTGCAGAGAACTAACCCAAGCAGGAGAAGACTGTGTTATTTGGCTGCCAGAAGCAAAGTTGGTCTTGTTCCAGCCAATGTGGGAGATACGGTTTTCACTTTGGTGCTCTGAAGCACCTGGAAAAGGTGGGAAATCTGTCCAGGTGCTGGTGGAAAACTTGACAGGGGGGAGGGAATGGGGAGGGAAGAAAATCTTTTTGCTTATTTTGGCCTTTTAAGCGCAGCAGAAAGGATGGGACGGACTACTGTGTGATCTTTCTAGATGAGACTGGTGCTGGAGACTAGATGGAGGAGCTGAGGGTACAGAGAGGAAAGTGAGGCAGGGGTCAACCATGCAGATACCCACAGAGAGCACTTGTGAAACACATGGCCACAGTGGCCAAATGCCCTGAGGCAATTTTGGCATAACTAGATTAAGGGCAGATGAGAAGAGTTTAAGATGCTGCTGAGCTCATTTAGACTTTTTCTTTCTTTTTTGTTTTTTTCCAAGAATCTTAAAAACATTCCTGTCCTTGTGTGCAGCCAGTGAAAGTGCTAAGTCTCTCTTCCAATGTGCATGTTTGTAACTATTGTGATATTTTTGAACCAAGACGGCTTCAGGCATGGTCGTGGGAAAATGCAACATCTTACTCTGTGTCTGAAATCTTAAACTTTTTCAATTGAAAGGATGCAGACTTTTTCTGTCATCAGAGGTGACAAAAATATTTGTATATTTATTCATAATTAGCCTAATTACTGCTCGTTTGCAAAATAGTCCATTTTGTATATTACTTACTGTTGAGCTGACTGCCACTTGCAAATAAATTTTAATTCTGCTGTATTTTCTTTCTGTTTCAAGTAATCATTTAATAATTTTTTTATGAGGAAGGTGTGTATATATATTTTGTGTATATGTGATCATAGGGACCTCAGGAAGTCCAACCAACTACTCAAAGCAGGATTATCTTTGGGATCAGACACAGATGCTAGGGCTTTATTCAGCAGAGGGATGGAGCCTATGCAAACCCTTTGGGCAGCCTGCTCTGCTGCTTGCCTGCCCTCATGGAGGGGGAAAGGTATTCTTTATCTGCAATCTGAACTTTTTTTGTTTAAACTTTTGCCTGTTCTCTCCCATCCTCCCACAATACACCACAGTGACACCCTGGCTCCATCCTCTCTCAAACCCTCTCACAGTGGGGTACAGGCAGGATGCTCAGTTGTGTCCTCCCCGAAGCCATTTCTTCTCCAGGCTGAACGAGTCCCAGTCCCTCAGCCTTTCCTCACAGGGCAAGTGGTCCTCACTGAGACTGTTCTAGGTGATGTATGTCTTCCTGTACCAAAGGAGCCCAAAACTGTCTAGATGTGGTCTCACAGGAACTCAATAGAGAAGGATAACCCCTTCCCTCTACCGTGCTCCTGTTAACACAGCCTAGGGTGCTGCTGGCCTTCCTCACTGCCAGAGTTTGCTGTAGGGGTGTTCTCATTTTGTACTGGATCCTTTGAAATGGGAATAAAAGGTGATAGGCGTAACTCTTCAGGCTTTCAGAACCACTCGTCTGTCATAGTCTTCTGTCATCTCTTCCTGCCTCCAAGATAAAGCCTCATCTTCTGTCAGAAGTGTTAATAACTTTAAAGCTGACTTTAGTGAGTCCAAGAGCAAACACAGAGATGCTGCTCAGGCTTATAGTGAGCAGTCTGAAGGCTAGTTCAGTAGCTTTTATTTCAGCTTGTAGTATACCAACTGCTGCAGCCTTTCAATGGTTATTTGCAGAATGGAATGTGCACCAGTTTTAAAACAAATTAAACATTAGAATGTCGGGGGGACCTTTTAGGGAAAAGAACATGTTCTGGATTAGACATGATGAAGAATCTGTGGTTGCTGACAAAGACCAATGAAGTCACCTGCTTTCTCTGTCTGACTCCGTGATTTTGCTTTAAGCTGATGTCAGGTGGAACTGCTGACCACCAACGTAGGCGGTTCCATACCCACCCTCACCTTACCCACTTCTTCCTGCTCCCATCCTGGTACAAGTAGTACTGTGCGATACACTGGATCAGAGAACAGAGAACTAAACAACAGCACCCTTTCCCTCCCTTTTCTCATGGAAAGGTGCATTTGGAGGGTGCTGAGGGCTGGAAGAGCGAACAGACCCAGATGAAAATAATTATTTTTCTTCTCCTCTTATAATTCAGATCAGGCTGAAACCTGGCTCTTATGAAAAGGAGAGAATGGATACAGCTGCCTGTCTCAGCTGTATCTGTCTTAAAGTATTCATGGAGGCAGAGTCTCAGTAAAATACTGATGGAGCTGGTGACTTGGCTAAAATGTAAGCTCACCAAAATTTCACTTTCCTCCTGCAACAGAAAGAAATAACTCATGCCTGGAAGATGGAGGATGTGCTCTCTCCATCAGCTCTTTTCCCCAAGTTCTGCAAAGAAGAGCAGTTGTTGCTGCTTTTAAGCCCAGAGAGTGCCCTCCAAGGGATTTATGAACATCAGGAATCTAATTCCCAGACCTGTGTGTTCTTAAGCTTAGGGCTGTTTAAAGAAAGCAAAATTGGTTCTTCAGCTCTACCATAGTGATTGTTTTAAGGACAGAATGGGGTATGAAATTGGAAATAACCTTGAGGCTGTACAACAATATGCTTTCTCTGTCCTTCGTATTTATTAAATATATATTTGTACACACAGGGAAGAGCATGTGTCTATGCAAATACAAGGAAAATGTATAATCTTGTAGACCATACAGTGACCAACACAGGGTTTGCATAACAATGTTATTCCCTTTGAGGCTGGGTTATCTCAGTGCTGTGGTACCTCACCCACTGGGTTTAATGACCAGCGTTCCTTTCAAGGTTGTGTGGCTCCTGCTTACGTGCAACTGCTGCTGAGGTGTCATAGTTTTCAAGCTTCCTCCTTTTGGCTGCTGATACATTAATCTGGAGGGAATCAATTTCCCCAGGGAAGGAAGTCATGTTTTATCAATTTTTAAGGAGTGTGCTCCTAGGCTTTAAAACCTTAAAAATGAACTTGTATCACAGTGGAAAGGATGACAGTTGCAATGCATATTGCTTCCTGGTTTTGAAAAGGAAGTCTAATTCTTATTTAGGAACCAGAGATCGGTTCTATATGATTTTTTTTTTTTTTGCACACATACCTAATTTTACTGAAATAAACCAATCGTGGTTTTGGTGGGGTGCTCAGGATAGGCATATGCACATGTTTTGAGCAGGTAACTCCTCTATACCTTGAGGCTTTCAAATACTATGGCTTTAGTTTCTGTATGTTAACAATTTGGGGATTTTAATATACAAAGTTCTGTCTTTATAGATAGACTTAATAATTATTATAATGACTTAACTGGTACTGATTTCCCAACTTGCAACTTGAATTTAGTAGCTTTATTGTAACTTTAGTGTTAGTGGCATAAAAATAAGCTATGAAGCTGGAATAGATTTTCTGTAACAGGATTTTAGTATGTCTACTGTAACAAGAACTTAGTACACGTGTGTATTTTTTGTTGCATGTAGATTTTGTTTGTTTTTACGGCACATGTCTTAAAGTTTATACTTTATTTATGTTTGGTGTGTCTTAGGATCCCATGGAGCTGGTCATCCTTCAGAAACTTTAACACCACTGATTGTGTGGGGTGCTGGAATAAATTATCCACAGAAAGTTACATCCCAGTTCTTTGAAGACAATTTTTTGAAAGGTAGGTAAAATATAAAACTGACAGGGCATGCTGAAGCAGGATACTGCAAAATTGGATAGATAATATCAGAGTCAGTTTTCCTTTCTAATCATAGAATTGAAGACTTTCTCTCTTTGGGGACAGGAGACTATTCATGTTTGTGAAATTTAGTTCCAGAGGAGACTTAATTCTTAGGAAGACTCCCAGAGGTTAAAAGCTATTTGTACAGAAACATGATAAGTTGACAGGTTCAAAGGCTTTTTTCTAGCTTCACAGTACAACCCTGGGGACTTTCCAGGGGCTGTTTTGTCTCACTTGCATCCTTGTAGCTCTTGTGGAAATGTAAACAGTTTTTCTCAATGAAAAACTAGGACTCTTTACTAGTATTTTTCCCCTTTGTAATTTATTTAGGAATAATAAAAAAAAAAAATTAATTTTTATTATTTAAAATATATAATGTAATAAATATTGGCTTACTGAAATATCAATGGATTTAGAGAACCATGTGTGATTAAATTGTGCAAGCTCTTCCTCTTTCATGTGCCCCATTCTTGTAGCCTGCTCTGTTTCTTAAGATGCTTTGAGTCTTGGGTTGTTACTCACGATCAATGAGGTAGTGACTTTCTCTTTTATTGAATTGCTTGTCAAGCTACATTAGAGAAAACAGGCAAAAATTACTTCAACCCTGAGGTTTTAAGTCCGCCCTGCTCTTGAGAAGGTATTTGGTAACAGATTAGGCAAATGGGACTTATCAGATATAGACTATATATACTAACAGTTCACTCTTTGTGATTAACTGCTGCTATAAAACTGTGACACCTCTGATAAAATTGAAAATGAGTTGTAGCGAAAAAATAGAAAACAGAATAAACCAACTGATCTTGATGTCTGTGATGGCTGATCTGCTTAACTTTTAAGGACACTTGACATCTAAGGGTTGATCTGTAATAGTTGAATTTTACATCTGTCAGTTTCCTTGTTTCTCGGCATTTGACTTAAAGTTGATGAAAATGGTGTTAGAGCATTTCAAAAAAGATGAGTATTGAGCTGACTTCCAGGTGCACAATAGGGAAATGTTAGGAAATGTCTATTTTCTTAAAGGAGGGCATTGGTCTGCACCCTGCTGTGCCTGCTTCATATTTTCCTTCTGATGGTTAAAAAACAAACAAACAAAAACCAAACCAAACAACCAGACAAGAAGCCAAGCACACCAAAGCAAGCATCAGAAACTCCTCCCTTCGTTGTGGACTTGCTCTGCAGCTTCCCAGCGGTTGATCATGTTGTTGGTCTGTTTAGACACTATCTTTACAGATTCTTAATTGCCGTGGATGATCTCTATTGGAGATATTTGAGTCTCTCTGACTGTCTTGGGAGTTTGAATTTCTATTTGAGTAGCAAGAATCAATTATCACTTAAAAAGTGACTGTCCTCTCTATGGTCGTACATTATAGCTTGTAGTAGGTTGCATAGCTTTGAAGTAAAGAAAAATTGTTGAAATGGAACTTGGCGCTTTCACAGGTCAATACAGTTCAGCTACTGCATTAAGTTACAATACCAGATATTTTCACAAAGCTAAGATGTGAAAGAAAAGATGCTTAAAAGAGTGCTCTTGAAATGTTCTTTGAATCTGCCTTTCCTGCTCCATACAAATGCAAGTGAGACTGTGTGCAGGGAAGGAGAGTGTCCTCAAGACTGCTGTGACACTGGTGAATGCAGGTATCAGGCTTACATTTGTAGTTGCATGCGCAACTGTTGCATGCACAATGTTGAAATTCTCGCATCTATTGACAATCCTTCCTAATTTATCTGAGTTAAGAGTTCCTGGAAATATTGACAGAATATTTCTGATGCTGACAAACTTCTTATGCTCTGTTCAGTGCAAGAATGCTGTGGGCAGCTCAGTGAATTGTCTATCTTCTCATTATTGCCATTGAGAGTTTGTACCACCAAAGGCAGTGCCAACAGGCAGGACTTAGCCTGTCCAGTTTGTCATAGAAGGATGAATGTGCTCCTTGGATGGCCAGAAGGGCACAGAGTCTGCTCTGGGATGACAGCCTTCTCCTCATCAGTTCCTTCACCTGTGCTCTGCCTTCCCTCAGGCCTGGTCAGGCAATGCGCTTGGAAAGATTTGTTATGGCAGCCCTGCATCCTGTGGGCAACATGTAATATTACCCATTTGGCAATTGGTTTGAGCCTTCTTCAGAAAGAAAGAGAATATAGAGCTGCTCTTCAGCTCCTCATGGACTAATGGTTGGCCCTGGGGTGCAAGTCCAGAGAAGCTTGTAAGTGAAAGTGCAATCTTCTGCAGCTGGACAGCAGCAGAGCTGCAGCCACAGCTGAGGAAGCTCAAGTGTAGCCCTCCACTGTTTTTGCTTCTGTGAAGTTTTTTGTGAGATTTTCTTCGGTTCATGTAGCCTCATCCTCAGCCTCTTGAACTGGTGCTTCCCTGCCCTGAGGCAAAAAAACCCCTTATCAATTGGTTGGAAAACCGAGCACTGTGTAAGAAACCTAGACAGTGGACTGGAATTGTAAAACAGTACAGCCAAGGCACTTCACTCCTGGAAGTACAGCCCAGACTGGCCGGTCTGCAGGTGTGTCCCAGTTCTCAGTATTTCCCGGGCTAAATGTCCTACAGCTCCTGGTCCAATGCAGATGTTTTCAAGTCTGCCTTTGGAAACATTTGAGTAGGGGAAGTGGAGATGAAAAAGCTTTTGATGAAGCTAGATGTTTTCTTTAGCAGAGTTAGTTTCTTCCTACCTTAAGCACATTTTGTGTGTGCATGTACAGTTTTTCAACGTTTTTCTTTGGAAAATCTTATTTAAAGGAAAGCAAGCAATGCATTTATATAATAGAAGTATGAGTGAGGGTCTGTTTCTAGAAATATAACCCCATTTCCCTTTTCTAGGAAGCAAAAGGAAGCAAACTTGTTCATTTTGGTGTGAGTTTAGCACAATTCATGATTAATGCTGCTAATACCTCCTTTGTGTTGCCATGGGAACTTGCTGTAGCTGTATGTCTCACTACTGCTAAGGTACATGGCTGCTCTTCAGGGAGTTTTTGGGACCAAATAACAGTGGACCTGTACTCAGATCCCCAAAGCTAACAGTGGTATGAACTAATTGCTGAAAATAAGTTTGGTATATACTGTAAATGTATGAAAGAAAAAAAACAAAACCAGATCTTGCTAAACTCTGTTTTTAAATAGTTCTCCACCCCCAAAGAAAGTAGGGAATTTTCTCTTTATTTCCTTAGAGGCCAACAGAGAGCAGGAAAATACACTTTTGAACGAGCTTTTTGTGTGATGCACCACAGCTTTAGGGTCTAATATGTTTGCACCACATTGTACCAGTACATTTGGGACCTTGGGTTAACCTTTTTTATAAACTATTGAAGGGATTTAACAGCCCGTCTCCTAAACCTCAGTTTTATTCTTTTAGTTGGCACAGGAGGTAATACATCACTGTATTGAGAGAAAAAAACCAAAACCCTTGGCCTTTCTTCAACTGATCTAGGTCACAGATTTGCAAGCAGCAATTTATCCTGCTGTATAAAAGAAAATGTGAACTGAAATGAATGCATTTTGTTGTTTCTGCCTGTTGAATTCCATCTGTAACCTTCTTGAGCTAGGATCCTAAAGTCAAATTATAATTTTCTTTAGTACCAACAATTTACAGAAAATGGCAACAAGACATTAAATGTCAATGGAATTACCCCTTTCAAATCTGTGTAGATTAGCTGTTCATGTGCTCTGTTATTTCTTGCAGAATGGAAGCTGGAGAACTTGAAGAGGCTTGACGTCAATCAGGTATCAAACATACCTAATTTAATAGTTCATAAATTTTTACCTTAAATTATTGATTTTGTGTGATTTAAGCTAATTTAATTTGAATGAATGATCACACTGATATACAATTTCCCTGGAATGTGTTAAGAGTTGCAGGAATTGCACTCATACTGAACATAATGAGGATAAGTTTAAACTGCTTGTTGACGCATGTGGCAGCAACATACAACTTCTCCTGAAGATACATTATTGCACCATTTTAGTTAAGTGATCCTACCCTTTGTAGAAAGGGTGCAGTACAGTGCAACAGGTCCTCCTCAAACTCAGTGCCAGTTACCCAGAAGTAACTTAAATGGCATCTAGCAGGCTTTCAGAGTGGGAAGTAACTTGTGATGCTTTCCCTCTAGTTTTTATTTGGAAAATGCTCTGGAGCAGAACTTAAGCCTCTTCGGTATCTCCTATGAAGGTGCCTAGCGAAACACAAAAAAATGTGGTCTGATAACAATTTTTCCCAAGTTTGTGAGCATCTGCTGTGTGTTTTTTTGCTACACTTGTTAGCCATGTGTATGTTGGGTTTATTTTTTCAGGCCTATTCAATGTCTGTATTTTGTCACTTTTTTCAGATATTACTGTTATTATTGAAACAAAACCATTTCTTGCTATAGTGTTAAACTGTGTTATTTTTCAATAGGATCTGTGATTATGGCCCAGGCACTTTGCAGTTGAGACAATTAGTACTGTAAAGGAAGAAAAAAGGTGGACAACTTACCCTTTGATACTAAATCAGCCAAACTTTTTAAAATCGTGGTTCTTCTTACTTCCTATTGTCCTACGTAAACCAATATACGAATAACAGATTCCGAATCTGCTCAAACAAAGGAAATAAACTCATGCTAGAAGGTTCAAGTTGGCAACTGCTTTCAGCAAAGCCTTGGTGTAAAACTAGAGATCACTCTTCCTCTCAAGGTTGATAGGAGTTATGTCTATGTTATTTTGAGACTGTATAGAAGAGTCTCGAGTGTTGCTTTGTCCTGGATAATGGAGTTCCCAAAGACAGAGCTTTTATCCTGTAGTAAATGGGGGACTATGGGTAAAAATAGTAAAGTAGACTTCTGACTACCATTACACTACATGTATATTGTTATCTACAAATGATGGTTTGGAATCTGCACAGTAGATCTGAGGCTGGAGCAGTGCCTTGTTTTCAGTGTAGTTTCTTCAGATTTATGCTGGAGAAACAAAGAATTTTGGTGCCTAGTTTTATATTAAAGGAAAATATAAACCTAGTGAGAGGGAGTGTTTATCATCATGAGTAGAATGTAAGGGTAACTTATTTTATGAGATGCCTTGGTGTAGATTGTAGAGCCTTTCTGAGGGCTGACTGGACACGAATAAAAGTGCAGAAACACTCTCTGAAGGGGAGAAAGTGAGTAATCAGCACTGTGGAAGCATGGGATAAGGAGTGTTGTGAAAAGCAGTATATCCAGTGTACTGCTTAGAACCGTAAATATGAAATTAGTTCTTTCCATCATATAAATAGTCATAACAAACGTATACCTCTCTGAGTACAGTGAAGGAGGTGCTGGATTCCTGTGAATAAATACTGGGGGGTGTATATTTGCTTTTTATACTAAAAGTATTTTTGAAGGTTTATTGGTAGTGGAGCCTCACATTTTGAACCTAATCATGCCATGACTTCTGGAAACTGCAAAAAAAAAAGAAAACCTGCAAAGGAGAGTTGCGTGTTATAACTTTGCAGTATTGCACCATTTTCTTTTGCAAATGCAGATATGTTAAAATTAAACTGAATTTATTAGCTCTAGAGGCTGAAATTGTATTAAAATAAGAATGCTTCTGCTTATACAGGCTGATATTGCACCGCTGATGGCTTCCCTTATCGGTGTGCCTTTTCCCCTGAATTCTGTGGTAAGAAGTATGAATGTTTTTACATATTATAAAAATCTGTTTACCATAGAGGAAGAGGTGTTGGGGACAAGTCTCAAGGTGTATGAAGGGCAAGATTGTAGATCTGTAAAAGTGCTCCAGGGTATGAAGACTGCTTGTAGTCTTAGGTTTATGTGTGTATCTTCAGTTTAGAGTACAAACTCAATCTTTTTATATATTGTATAGGGCTTTCAACTGGAAAGGCAGCTGATCCTTTTGTAATCTGCTGCGTTATACTCTTGAGTTTCATAAAGGTTTCTTATTATTTTGTTTTTAGGGTGGTAAAAATGCAATATGGCTTGAATAACACGATTTTGATCATGAAAGTGGAGCCTGTAAACAAGCTTGTTCCTGCAATTTAATGTTTAATTATTTCTTGATTAAACTTGAGTGTTTTCTTCAGATGGTATCTTGTGCCTCTAATTTAGTGAACAGTGAGATGGCTTAGCTTTTTCTTTTAATTTCTTTCATGTATTATTACACATTCCAAAAGTTGCCTCATAAATATCTAATTGACAATTAGCATTTCATTGTTGTGCTTTCACGCTGCTAGTTTCACATTTAACACACCTATTTGCACCACATTTTTTGAAATATTTCTTCTGGAGACTCTGCCCCAATTTCTGTTGCCCTGTCCTGCACTCATTGCTGGCCTTGCCCAGCATAGAGTGGGATGGGAACTGCTCACCTTCCTATCACAGGTACTGGGTTGAGTCACGCCCAGGCTGACTCCTTTCCAGGCTTTGGATAGAGGACTTTTAGGTATTTCATAAATGGCCTCTGATTAGAGGTCAAGGTTATATTATTTTATCGTATATTGTTTAATAACAATTTCTGTTATTTATGTTTTTTGCATTCCTGTAGAAGATGTTTTAAACATTCCCTGTCATTTTGCAAAACTATGTGAGAAGAGTATTTTCAGTGGAGTTACATTAGTTATTTCAGCAGTAATTTTTTCTATTCTTACTGCTCATTTGGCCAGCAATTCAGTCAGAGAAATTCCTGGTTTTTCATTTAAATTTTTTTATGTGTATGTGTATATTTCTTCCTCAGGGAACTCTGCCTTTGGAATATCTGAACAATAGTGCTCATTTCAAAGCAGAGAGCATGTTTACCAACGCTGTTCAAATTCTTGAGCAATTTAAGGTACTAAACATATTTAAAAAAATACTTATTTGAATAATAGTTGTTGCTACATGTAAAATAATTATAGGACATACCCTATATATAGTATGCTGAATTCAAAGGAGTAAAATTGAATGCATATACTGGGTGATGTTGATTGACTAGCTGTGAGCTGTATCTGAAGGAGTTGGAAAGACTTTAATAAACAACCTTTATTAAGATTCAAGAAAAAAGTTATTCATTCTCTTTACAAAATAAAAAAATACTGATGTTTATTGATGTTGATATGAACCTGTTTGCACTATGGAGGTAGAATCTGAGTTCTGGTACCTGAGAAGGCACCTTTGCAACAAGGGCTAGGAGACAAGGCTCTAAGTCAGGATCAGTACACAAACAGGTCAAAAAGGTAATAGGCTCCTGTCCATTAAAGAAATTAAATTAGTGGTCTAATTAACTTTTAGCTAATGCTGCTGTATCTGTTGTTTTTCTTTGTAAGTGTTTATTTTTGGCTTCTCTGTCTTGATTCATTTAATATTGGATATTATATTTAGGAGGACATTTGAGTGGTCCAAACAAAAAAGGTTCTGTTTCACTAGACAGTGGAATAAGAAACTATCCAAAATCCCAAAATCACAGTTTTGGCAAGGCATAGAAATGCTCTGAGGGAAAATCATCCTCTCCATAGATAGGAAGCTGAGACACACAAGAACTGTTGCCCTGTCAAGAAAACCACGTGATGATAGTGGAACAATAAACTAGCATGAGATGACCTGCAAGAGTTTAGCACCTTCAACACCTTCTGTCCCTTGAATGCTGGGTTCACAAAAGTGTGGATACTAAGTGGCAGTTTCAGCAGCAGAGTCACTTTCAAATTTATGGTTGGAAGCTGCTATGAAACAGGGGAAGTGCTGGACTGGATGTGAAGGTGAAGCATGCTGATATCACCTCCATGGTTGAAAGACCTCTGCTTTAAGAGTTAAGGATGTGACTCAGGTCTTTTTCAGTTAAGTTGTTGTCTTGGACATTATTTAGAGAAAGAAGCAGTTCTACTTCTCCTTTCCTTTAAGTTTATTTTTATTCTGTCGTTTTTTAGTGCTAGATTATCTTTTTTTTTTTCTTAGCTTGTTTCTGGCATTGTTTTGCAATGATCCTGTATGAATTTCCTTTGTGTTTCTCTGCTGAAGCAGAAGTAGCGCAGTGGCTTAGGCATGCCAACTGGGTTTTTGCTTTTCCTGTGGTGGTCTGACCCAACCAGAATTTGTAGTCCCTGGAGAAGATGGTGCCTTAAGTGGATAGGATGAGATGTGTGGGTTGCTGCTTCAAGCTGTCAGGTTTTGGGAGCAGTGTGCTTAGGAAACTCCTGTCTGTGCATTATGCCAACTGTCAGACTTGAGTCAGGCTGCTGCAGAAGGCTTTAAAGATGTTTTGGAGGTCCTTGGGCAAAGTGGCTCTGATGGCATCAAAACCTATTTTATCCATGTGCAGGTTAACTGATTTAACAGCACTGCTTTGGCAGTGTTTGCTGCAGTGTACTAGTTCCTGTCTGGCATAAATAATACTGGTTTCATCCAGGGACGTTGTCACTGAAGCCTGGTAGCACTTCTAGCCATGTCTTCTCTTTTTTCTGCAAACTGTAGAAGTCCTTCTGAGAAAATCAGTAGCTGGTGCGTTGTTTATTTTATTTACTTCAGGGCAGGTCTGAGTTTCCAGGAACTCGAAGGAGTTGCGCATGCTGGAGTGTAACACCTAGTTTCCTGGACAATATATTGACAGTGTGATTTCATTCCTTTTCCAAAGTCTTAGAAATTTCTGTGATTTTTTTTAATTTACCTCCTGATACAATTTTTAATCTTGTTGCAACTTGCATGTAATGGTTTAATGCTCTTTTATGCAGGTTAAGATGAGTCAGAAAAAGGAAAATACACTGTCATTTCTGTTCACACCATTCAAGTAAGTGTCTGTAAAAGCTATATATATTTTATCTGACTTTGTCGTATCACTCATTTTGGTATTTCAGTGAGATGCAAGAACAAATTCAGTCTTGAGTCTTTTTTAAAAATGATACTATCCGTATAGGGTTAGGATATGCAATCTGTTCTTGTTTTTATGTATATCTAAAAGTTGATCTAAGAATTGTTTCTTCTGTGGTTTAAATTCTAATGAAAAATAAAAAAAATGTATTCCATCCAGAAAAGAACCTCAAAATCTTTAGAACTGGTGTTGCCTAGTGTCAGTATTTCCAGGGCTGAGGGAGTCTTCGTAGTGCTTTGTGTACCTGTGAACTCTTGTGTTCTAGTGTATGGAACAGCTACCGACCCCTTACCCTTCTGCCTTATCCAATTAAAGCTGCTTTTTCCTTTCTCCTCTAACGGTTTTTAAAAGCTTTGCCTTTGGGCACGTGTGATAGTGTTCACTTCTGCTCTTCGTTTGTGGAGTGCTCAAAAAATGCTTTGTCACCGAGAGCAGCTGTTTTCCTTTGGGAAATAAAACTGATGTTAATTAAGATCTTTAAATCATAGCAGCAGTAAAAAGTACTTGAGTTGCTTCCTGTGAAGTATGTTTATTGCTAAAGATGATTGCTGTCTGTTTGAACAGACATTTACTGTGTTATTTTATACCACTAGCTTCTTCAAAGAGAAAGTTCAAGGCAATCTCTGAGATACTAGTCAAGTCAATCTTGGGCACATAATGAATCTTTTAGATCAAAATCTGATTAAGAATGACTGTTACATTATCAAAGAATTTACTGATCTATATGAAATAAAATGCCATATGGAAAGGATGGTCAGTCATCTTTGATTCTGTGGTGATGACTATTAGTTTGATTTCACAGCTCTTTAAATTTTACCTTTCCTCGAGAAATAAGACTGATTCTATAAAATGGGATGTGCTTTTCTTAATGCTATATTTATCTCTAAAGGAACTAAGTATTACTGAATGTCTTATGGACTGATGACTTTCCTTTTTTTATGATATGTTGGATTGTTTTAAGTGGAAATGCCAGACACATTTATCACTTTGAAAATGCAACTACAACTTGGTATGAAAAAGTATTTGGTATGGTCTATTGCAAAAATAAATTTATTTTCTTTAGATATTCTTAAAACTTTTCTGAATCAATATCTGGATTAATGGTCCTTCCAAGAAAGGTTTTTATATGAGACCAAAATAATTCCTTCAGTGTGTGAATGTCACAGATGGAGTGATGCATTTCACTCATAAGACAGAAGTAGCAACATGTTTATTGATATAAAACACGATTTAGCAAAATTTGATAGTAAATGTAGCAGCTGTTAACAAGATTCAGTGGCAAGGTACACTTGATTATTTAGTGCATGGAGGACAGGGTCAGACAAAACTGTAAGGGAGACCCTCCCATTGAGTAGCGAGGTTCAGAAAGGACCCTCTGGCATTCTAAACTCCTTCTCAGAGGGAGTTTAGGTGTGGCTGAGTTCAGACTTAGTCCCAGTCTTGGTCAGTGGTTTATGTCTAAAGGATTATATGTGCACAAACAGTCCTTTATATTATTTAGCTAAGATTTCCAAGTTAGCATGCTAATAATCACTTGCTGAGAATCTATTGTGGCAAGGAATCTCTCAGCCTCAAGGAGTAACCTAGAGGCATCCCTACTCAAGGGGGGATCCTCCTGTGCAGGAGAGCTCAACAGGTCCTGGACTGTCCACTAGTTATCGAGTGATTTGGTTGACTTATAGTCATACTTGCATACGAGCTGTATTTCAGTTGGTGCAGCCCTCCAACCAGCCCTCCGCTGTTGAGCAAGATTTATGGCCCTTAGCAGCTACTGTGTTGTTACCTGTTTCCCCAAAGTCCAACTTGAGCCAGATGCAGCCATCACGACTGCCACTGGTGGCTGTCATTTAAGCAGAAGGCAGGGAGCCCACTGCCACAGTGAATTACTTAACGGGAGGTGCCTATGCTTGCAAGGTGTATCGGTAAAGACTTTCTTTGAAACGCAGCTGTGAGTATCTGCTGATTTTGCAAGGCAAGGTGCACAACCTGTTCCCAAGGGAGCAGAACAGTACCCATTGCTGATATTGAATACTTATCTGCAGTTCCAGTTAGATATATGAAAGGATTTACTGTCTGAAATTTGTTTCCTTCTCCCTTTTTTTTTCTCCCTGCCTTTTTTTCCCAACTATGAAAGACATATTTTCAAAAACTATTTGCTTAGCAAAATCAGAGGCTTTTCTTATCAGGATTCGGATAAGAAAGGCACAATGCCTTGACCTTTATGTGTAAGAAAAGGAGGTGCCAAGTTACCAGATGCTCTGAAGGAAGAGAGAGGACAAATCTGAAGACTGCTGACAGAGGAAAACTGATGTCCAGGATAGTGAACTATCTTAGCTTTCTGACCATTTGATGTACCTTAAGGCAACTGCTGAGCTGGCACATCTCAAAGAAGAGTGTGCCAAGGGGCCAGATGCTACCGTTGCAAAAACATTCCCAAGGCTGGCATCTTTGATCTGTGGAAGTAATCCTTCAGGAAGTGTCAGGAGGACAGTGTAGTGAGGTAGGTAAATGGGGCATCAATATTGCCCTAAAATCCTCTTAAACAATCAATACAATTTGATTATCACAACAGGTACAGGAGATTTAACAAGTAAGTTGCACAACAGCACAGGAGTTCTTTTGCATATTCCTGGTGTATACAGTGCTTTCAGGAAGGGCTGTGCTTCCAGCTGTTCTAGTTGTGATGTCTCACAGTAAGGTGGCAAGAGCAGTAGTTAAAGAACCAAAATATAAAAAAAAATCCAAAAGATGAGGAGCTAAATTATAATCAGTGCTTGCTTTCCACTAGATGTGCTTTTTTAATGAATGTCTTGAAATTGATATCAATAAGAGCTGAGGTTTTTTTTTAGCAGGAAATAGCTTAAGTATCTTATTTAAAGTCGAGTTTGTATCTTCTCATATGTGAAAAATCTCATAGCACTTAATGCTACATTTTTCAGGTAACCTAATTGTCTGAATACTACATTTTAATCATCCAAAATACTTATTTTTGTGTGTATAATCCAGCTATAACTTACATATTTATATAAAAAGTCACTGCATTTTTAATGTGCAGTGTGCAGCTAATGAATAAAAATGTACCCCTCTCTCTCACCATATGAAAATGTAACCCTTTCCCTTTCGTCTACCCTGTAGTATAAATTGAGATATAACTCTCTTAAACGTTTGGATGGATTTGGTACAAGGAAGTATCAATCATGTAGAGACTGAGTCTTTCCACATAATTGCACATCATGTATGTTGTCATAGTGATAGGAAAGGAAATGGAGTGGTAGAGTGTCTTTGAAGATTACAGAAACTTCAAAAAAATGCCATGTGCACAAATACCTCTCTTTTCTTCCTTTCTCTGGTGACTGGAGTTACAGCACTACGTTGTTCCCTCTGTCTGATGGCCTTTCAAAACTTTAATAATAGATATTTCTACAAAATTGACATTTGGATCAAAGTGAAGCAAGTGATTTTTTTTTTTCCACCGTTGAACGAGGCAGGGTTCCTTAAGATGTCAGTACATCCTTTGAAACATCGTATTCTTGCTTTGTTTAAATAAATTACATTTATTTAAATAACTGGTAGTATGTAAGATATCCGTGATATGTGTGATAATGCATTGCAAGAGCAAACGTTAAGGATTGAATGTCAAGAGAAAAGGCTGAAACTATTGAAGTAGGGAAGGATAGTGATTGCTCTCCCTGTCCATTTGTCTGAATACTTTGTGTCTTCAGAGGATCATTGATTTAGCAGAAGCACTGATTTATCTGCAAAGCCCCTTTATCCTGTGGTCAAGAGTGAGGGGCAGCAGCTTCTATCAATTTCCAGTGAACCCTGAAAAGGCAGCCAGCCTTTCCCTTTCTCCACTTTGTCTCTATTGTTTTATCAGGTGTGAATATAGGCATAAGCTTGCTACTGGGACTGCTGGCACAAGCAGGCCAGTATGGGCATCTTTAGCCTGTTGGTGTCAGGGAGGTAGACTGGCAGCCCTCTCCCCTCCACCCTTGGCTTTAGGAACCTGTGCATCTATGTGTGAACAAAAAATAGAACTGCAGTGCTGTAGAGACAAAGGGATTGAATGAAAACAATGGCTTTGTATTATTTTTAAAACCCCTACTGATTAAATAGTATATGTATTGTCTCTCTAGGGAGAAATCAATGCTTGTGCTGTAAAATGCATGCTCTTAGGCAAAAATGTCAGCTGCTCTTTCACTGAATGGGCTGTGTCTGAAGCACTCTGTTAAATGCTGCTCAGAGAGGAGGCAATCCTCTTAGAAAGCAGGCATCCTGCTCTGTTCTTGAGTTTCAGCAGCACACTCAGGAGCTTTTAGTTTGTACACGAAAAGCTTACTGGTAGCGACTCCTGTTCAAGAGGACCAGACATAATGGGATTTACTATCAAGTAGGGAGTAGGTAAGGTCTTTAGAGGGGGTTAAAGGTTAGTGTATAAGATAAAATGCCATGAGATTAATTCCTCTATTTCCTTGGACTATAAATCCCTTTGGCTTTTTCTTGGAACTTGTGAGGCTTCATGCAATGAGGGTGAGGGAGGATATACAGGCAGGTGGTAGGATGGGATGGGCAGAGAATGTTCTGCTCTGGGGCATGAAGTAAGGGAGACTGTGCAAGGTTCTTTGTGGATCTCAATAAGAAAGGCCCAGTAACAAATAGCTAAATAAAATAGCTGTTTTAATAAGAAAATAAATGGAAGAATACAGATAGCAAGTAATTCATACACCCCTTCAGATGCTGGGTACCCTTTGTTAGTGCAGCATCAGGTGGATTTTCTGATGGTGCTGCACAGATGCTGGCCTTGGAGAAGTTCCCTGTTTTGGTCATTCAAGCTACTATATGGTTTTCTATTAAGAAATCAATTCTGGTAGTCATTTCTACTGTCAGACAGAATGGAGGTTCACGTGAGAACTCCTTGCAGCACTTCTAGGTAAACATGAGGGTGGGCAGGCAGTATAATCACTGGTATGGAGTGGGAGATACCTGCAGGCTCCTCAGTTATTGCCAGCTATTGGGTTTGTCCTGTGGCCAAGGTATTTGAGCACCACAGGCCTGGCCTACTTACCGTCATGTGGATCACTGACTCCTTGATGTACAATGGTCTCCTCGTCAGGATCAGTATGGATGGTCTCCCAGATTTTTGTTTCGGTGGCCATGGGGCCCTGCTAGTAGGTACTTACCCAAACACAGCACAAGCTGCCAGCTTTGGATGCAGCTGGTTGAAAAATGGTCACTAGAGTTTAGGATTGGCACATAGGATTGTGGAGCAGAAGAGGACCTGTGGCGTAACACTACCTAGTCACAACACTGCAGATGTCTAGATCCAGTTCATTGTCATAAATCATTGATATAAATAATCATGCATCTTGCAGATGTGAGGGCTGACTTACAGCATTGGTAGGGTATTGTTATTTAGAGTCAGCACACGTCCCTTACAAAATAGAAGAGACTTTAAAAATGGTGCATTTCCTTTCCTCCAGGGAGCCTCCACCTTCCCTAGGAAGCAGTTTTCCTTTCCACATCATGTCCTGCTGTGGGTTTTTGGACAAACCCGCTGTCCCTGGAAGATCCCTGCATCCAGCTTCTCAGTTCCACTTTGAGGGGGCCAAAGGGACAGTTTTGGATTGTGACCTCCTTGCTCCTGGGCTCTGGTTGTCTGAAATTCTTGTCATAGTAGTTTACATGCAAAATATGCTGTCTGCAGCCTAGTTACCTTAATTGCTTCTCTGTTGTGATTTGGCAGCTGGCAGCTAACGTGTCTGCTCCTTTTTCTCTCATCTCTGTTATCGAAAGGATTTACATAAATATCCCAAGGCACTTTGCTGTTGAATATGCAAATATGCTGCATCAGGGATGCTGATTTGTGGATATTAAAAGGCTATTTTAATTCCTGGGACTTGACAGTCCAGGATTAGACCATTAGCAGTCAGACCACTTGCTAGGGTTTCACTGATATCCTGCTGTTTCCTCCTCTGCATGTTTGTAAATCTGAATACAAAAGCATACGTGTATTGGTAAGTTTTTGCAGTGTGTCAGTAAAGATGCTTTTTGCTACCTTTGACCTGTGGAAGTGTGTGTGTCCTCCCTTAATTTCATTATGCTTTAAAGAACAAAAACCTCAGAACTTAAAAACAGAAGCTTCTTACTGACTTTCTTACTCATTTTCTTTCTTTTGGAGTGCCAGTGGTGCTTTTTAATGCTTCTTAAAAGAAAAAACAAGGTCGCAAAAATAACTGATTACAACCCTACAGCTAGACTGTCTGACTTAAAATATAACACAGTAGTCAGAAAATTCAGAAACACAAAAACCTGCTTGAAATTTAGGCACTCCAAAACTGAAACTCCTGGCAGTGAAACAGCAGGAGCAAAGAGAGTAGATCAAGTTGGAAGAGGGAATATTGAGCGTCTTGGGGCTTAAGAAGCTGTAATAAACCCATTAGTGTAGGTTATGTTGAGTAACTTTTCTTTAAAAAAGCACAGCTTCGTTACACTAAAAATGAGGCTGTAATTTTTTTGTCTGTAATCAACATGCATCTTGCTTCTGAATTATGAAAATCGGGGTTTGTTAGGACTTGTCTGTTTTAGCAGCTTACCTGAAAATATTTTAGTAAACAAGTAAGATTAAGGCCATTTAAGCAGATTAAGGATCACTGAGTTACCCACCCAGTCATTTAATCTTTGAAACTTCACTCTTCGATCAAAAGTAAAACATATGCAAAGGACTGTCTCTATATCTCATAGTATGTGCTTTTAGTCTGTCTTTGGCAGATACAGTAGAACAGTTCTTTCTTTTGAAAAGGCACATCTGAAAAACTGGAATTGAACACATTTTGAAAATGGAAAAAATCAGTTTCTGGCCATTAAAATTCACGTAAATAGGTAATTCGATGAGGCCAAAGAACTGGAACACATTCTTTTTTCCTGATCATTGCCCCTAGTAGCATCATGTACTCTGTACAATGCAGCAAGTTCAACAGAAAGTAAATATCATGGTTCCAGACTTTGATTTTTGAAATATTTATTCAGTCAATTTTTCCACATTTCGCTGAATGAACTCGAGACTTTACATCACTTGCCATGCACTGTTTTTCTTATTGTTCTCTGCTGTTGATGAAGTAGGAAGGTTTTATATTATGCATTTCATTCTGCTCCTGTAAGACTGTGCACTGTACTTTCAAAAGAAACAATTGAATGATAAAATGAGGCTCATTTGTCTGTGCACTTGTGGGTTGTTAATGGGGGCAAATTTGATGGGGACAGGAATAAGTGTGCAATCAGATTTCTCCTACGTTAATAGTGTTGAGCGCAAGATCTGCGTCTACTTTCTCATTACCCGTGTGATGCTTTCTGAGCTGCCATCTCTGTTGTGCACTGGGAATGTTTGAAGGCAGCTTTAATGGGAGACTGACTTTGGTTTTTGAAGCCTGTTGCTACACTGGCTTGGCTACTTGTATAACTTTAGAATAGCAGCCTTGCAAAAACATCAGGCCAGTCTTACATCCACACTTTCAAGATGACATTTTGCCAGCAGTGGGAGTGTGGATCAAAGCAGTAATAGTGGACCCTGTAAGTACTGTTTCAGCTGCTTGCAGAACTGACGGATTGGAAGCCATCTCTCCTCCATGGTATGGCCCTCTCACAGACGGATGAGTGGCAACAGAGTTTGAACATATTCACCTGATTCTGTTTCTGACAATTTTCTCCCATGTTGAGAGCAGAGATGGACTGGTGCCTGCCCCCAGCAGTATCAGAGTGGTAGAGGACAGGTGTGGGTGGCGGAGGCCTCAGCCACTCTGCAGAATGGATGGTGCCAGTGGAGAAGGGCAACATTAACCCGGGCAATTTATTTCAGACTGCAAGTCACTATGATACCAGGGATCTTCTTTCTGGAGAAGAGGGCAAGAACCTGTAATTACTCAGCATTTTGGCAGAAGAGTTTGCTGGAGTTGTTTGGACAGTAGCAGTCTAATGGCTCTTTTGCTGCCAACAATTTTGGAGTTAGAAATTTCATAGCAAAGCAAGTGAGAAGCTCTGATTTATGTGGTGTTCAGAAGAGGGCAACGCATACAAAATTCTGGTGTGCTTGATTCAGAAGGCCTTGCTCCATCATGGGGTTATCACAAGGTTCAAGGGGTGTATATCCATAGCCTTTAGCTTTTTTAGTTTTGTATCAACAGGAGTTGGTCCTTTTCTCCCCATCCCCCAGACAGCCAATATGAAAAGTTCGAAGGCTGAAGTCTGCCGAGCAGCTACTTCTGATTTGCTGCTGGATACGGATCACAGAAATGTGACCACTATATCTTCCTCAAATCTTGCCACTCCCAAAGAGTCGTAGGATGCACAGTAATTTTTTTTTCTGATAGGGAAGAGTGAGAAGGCAGTGGTAGAAGGGTGTAGATGTGCATGAGCTGAACTGATATTCAGGTACATGGAGCTTGTGTGTATATGTAGTAAATATATCTGGTGAAACAGCTGAAATAAATTTGTTTTCATCTCACGGTGAACTAGGCAAAGATCTCAGTCTTTGTCTTTGTATATGTCATCTACAGGTCTATGATGCTTCCTTGACTTTCATTATTAAATCTGCAGCATCTTAAGTGTTAAACTACTACAGATCCTCAGGGGTTACTCTTTATAGCAGAATTCTGGAAAATTTACTATGCATTAAAATGACTATAAATCATTACCCAAATAATCAGTTATAATAAAATTAACAAACTAACAGTGGTGGATACAGATGTATTTGCAAGACATCTTCCTTTGTTCTGAGTTCTTTTATTTAGTGGTTTGACTGCAGCATGCTATCTATGCCTTTGGGGATGGTAGTTTCTGTAGTGTGATGATAAACAAGACTCGTTGGCCAAAGAGAGATCCCCTTGATATTGCTATGGTGAATGTACTTCATCACAGTCTTGTTGAGAAGTGCTGTCAAATAGCTTAGCTTATATGAAGCATGAATGATATGTTGGAAAGATTAATTTTGTCAGGTATACCTATGACAAGGGTAGCTAACATCTCAGAAGGGAGAGTTTACAAGCACTTGCATGATTAGGCCAATCATTTTGTTTTTTAATTAATTGTGTTTACTCATGGATGAAGCTGTGATTTCTGTCTGGAACTAGAAATAATCTCTAATAGCCATAATGGAAAATAAAATAACTCTTCTAGAACAACCATCATTTTCTGTAAGAATGTAGACTTAAGTCTTTAGAATCCTGATGATATTGTGAATGTGTGTGTTTATAGCATGCATGACCATGGAATTCTTGTTTTTTTCTCAGAGAACTTCACTTTACAGTGCATGTGTTTTGCAATACTTTCAGGAAAAGAATAGGAGGATGGAATTGAATCTACTGAGTGAATTCTCTTTCTGTGTATCTTTTAATAGGACAGGTATTTTTTTGTTATGGAAAAAGACTTCTGATTTTACTGGTCAAGTCTATTCATCTTGAATTTGGTAGAATTGGATTTTGGTGATGGGTAACTGGGAAGAGTGTGTATACACATACCTTTTTTTTCCTTCTAGGGTTCAAAATCTTTCTAATAATGATCAGTAAATTAACTTTATTACTATTAATATTAATTACATGGACGTGTGCATTAAGTGACTTTGAGAATACATTGACATACTACTAGTGCCTCTGGGATGTTGCATGCTAAAACGGGGAAATGATTCTGATCAGTTTATTCTTTTCTAACACTATCTGTATTCTATTGGAAACCTTTCAAATAGTTTAAGTTAAAATTAAGTGGTGCTAAGTATAGTTCAAGCTTTTACTTCTCAGATTTAAATTTTCCTTGTGGTTTTGTTTTTTGGTGAGTCTTGTAGGCTTTATAGAATCACCATTTCTGAAGTCCATGGATTTCTTCTCTAGGCAACTTTCCACTTCTGTTCATGGCTCGTCTTTGTCTGTTTTTGCTTTCTGCTTCATCTAGCAAGGGGCTTCTTTTAAATCTCTCATCTACTTTGTAGCTTCAGGAAGCAAATCAATGTCCTCAATGGATGATAAACTGCCTATGGTGAGCTATACCCATTCTTTAATTAAGGGATAATCAGCATATTTGCTAACTCTTCTTTATAGGCTGGTGCAAGATACAAAAATTCCCTAATCACTTTTTTGCCCTTTTCCTTAATACAGAAGAAAAAATCTTAAGATAATGATCAGCCCTTGCATTTTCATAGAAATTAATAAATTTCACAAAAACAATTGTTAGACAATTGTAAGATCAGCCTCTTGAAAAGCATATCTATGGAAATAAGCTAAAATGTGTGGTATAATGTTAGCTATTGAAAATTAACAATGCCCCATTTGACAAAATAATTGCTTTCTGTGTTTGACTTACTTGAAACTTTAGTGTTTAAAAATCCCATTTATTCTGTTACACCATCTGTGTACAGACATCCCAGGTGCTGTCCTCTTAAGGAGGAATAGGTGAAGACAATTGTTCGTTAATAATATAATGATTCATTGAGAGTAAAAAGATAATAAGGGGGTTATAGCTAAATGACTAAAGATATAAAGTAAAATACAATTTTACTTTATAAGGAGTTTGCATCAAGTATGACAAGGATAAAATTCACAGAAAATAGTATGTGTAAGACAATAAAAATTAGACAGGGAACATAGGAACATCTTAGATGTATTTAAGTCCTAAATAAAGCTCCTGAATATTTATTCTAGATTTTCTTTAAAATCCTTACCTGAAAGCTGGGGGTTTTTTCCCTCCTATTAATCTCCACATATGGTGAAAAGTCCCACTTCTGTTTGGTGTTTTGCCCCCTTTCCCCTACCAAACAACTTGGCAAAATTTGAGGGCCACAAATTTCCTTGAGGCAGTATTTGGATCTGGTTTGCCTACTTTAAGAATTGATTCCAACTGTAGCCCTCAGGCTGTGGAGCTGTAATGTTGGCTTCCATTGGGGCATGTCATGAAGGGGCCGAAACAACCAATATTCACTTTGCTATTTTTCAACTCTGGTTTCTAAAATCCTCTGTTCTACCCCCAAAGTTAAGGTGATCAAACTCTTACCATCACTTTGTCATCATCTTTTCCTCCCTTTTTCCTTTGCCATGGGACCTCTTTCTTCCTACTTGTTTATAGATACCATCCTTCAATTCTTTTCTAGATTGAAAAGAAACAAACATTTTTTTAATACAGTTATTTACTCTTCTCAATAGTAAGATTCATTGCTGCTCCTATTATCCAGTATTTTGGGAGATTCCTGCACAATACTGCTGTGCTCTGAACTTAAGGAAAGAGCATCAAAATATACTAGGATGTTATTAATTATAACAATTCAGATTGTTCAGGCACTGAATACTTGTAATATATTTCATGGCTCAAAAGGTGGTATGTATGTATGTATTGTTGATTACGTATCAACTGATGCTGGGCTATAGGCAAAAGAGGTTCACAAGTGTTTGAGAGCTGCAGGAATGAGCATTTCCATGCAGCAGCTGTGTAAGATCAAGACCTGCCCCTGTGGTTCAGCTGAGTGGGAGTGACCCAGGGCTGGTCCTGATTTGGCACTGCCTGAAACATAAAGTTGGTGGTTGTGTGTGTGGCATGTGAAGGAGCTTGTGCGAGGGAGGGAGGTGTGCAGCTGGGCCATCGTATGCTGGGGATGCTGGGTAGGTGGTGCTGTGCCACAGTGATGTTGTGGAAAGTGTGCAAAACTGCTGTATGTGTTCATCGGCTGTCAGAAAGCTGTGACCCAGGATAGTTTGCCTGTGGTGGCCTAGAGCGACAGTGATTGTGCTGTGGCTTATAACTTACCCAGGGTAAGCCTGGGATCCTCTGGCCTGCTCCCATTCTTAACTTGGAAAGAAAATGGTACAGGAGAAACCGGTCCTTCCCCCTTCCTTTGGTGGAGTTTGGTTGACTGGCTTGTTTGTCCTTGTTCCTACTTTCTGTAGTGGAGGAATTGTAGCAATTACTTAGGTTGATGATCAAATCCATTAAAATCAAAGAGATTTTTATCACTGACCTCAGTGTAGCCAGGTGACTGTGTTATCCTCTGCTCTTGGGATTCTGCTAATAGCTCCCTGTGTGACAGGAGACAAGCTCATAACTTTTCAAAGAGAAGATTGTTACGCATCATCTACTGTTAGTGTGGAACCTGAGCAAATCATCCTGTGCTGTCAGGCTTACAAACTGCCTTCAACATCTTTAAATCAGTTAAATTGCTTAATTCTTGAATGTGCCATGCTTCTTGTCCAGGGCAACGGTCAATAATAATGCTCATCTCATGGCTAGGCTTCGCGAACGAAGATTTGGGAAGGGCTCTACCCACTTTTCTTGCAAGCACGTTGGTGGCTAAAAAGGCCAATACGAGAGAGGCAAGTCCGGTTGCAAAAGACACAGCAGAAAGACTCCTTAGATGGTATATTCTGCAAGGCACGATTCTTTCTGCGTTGTCTTTTCTCCTCAAGGGTGATCCTGCGTGCTTTCTCAAAAGCATCAGCAGCGTTATAAATGGTGTGTCTCCAGGCCTCCCGATTGGAGGCCAGAGTGGACCAGTTATGGTGGTCAATATGCCCGAGGCTGAGTTGTTGCTTCAGGGAGTCCTTGTATCTTTTCTTCGGAGCTCCTCTCTTGCGGCAGCCGGTGGCAAGTTCACCATAAAGCAGGATCTTAGGGAGGCGGTGGTCCTTCATCCTGGAGACGTGCCCTGCCCATCGCAGTTGCGTTCTCAGTAACATGGCCTCAATACTTGTAATTGCTGCCTGTTCAAGAACAGATGTATTGGTCACATAATCTGACCAGTGGATGTTTAGGATTGTACGGAGGCAGCGTTGATGGAAGCGTTCTAGGAGACGCAGGTGGTGGCGGTAGATGACCCATGATTCGGAACCATATAAAAGAGTAGACAGCACAATGGCTCTGTAAACACTGATCTTGGTACTTTTCTTCAAGTGTTTATTACGCCATACTCTTTTATGGAGTTTTCCAAAAGCACTATATGAGCAGAAAAGGTCTGTGGCAGATTTTGGAACGTTTAGGTTGTCCCCCCAAGTTCCTTAAAATGATCATCTCACTTCATGAGGATCAGCACGGCCAAGTCAGATATGGCAACTCACTTTCTGAGCCCTTTCTAATAAAGAACGGTGTGAAACAAGGCTGCGTTCTCGCTCCTACCCTATTCACAGTCTTTTTCAGTATGATGCTCCAAAGGGCCACGGCAGACCTTGATGATCAGGACGGTATCTACATTCGATATCGTACTGATGCAATAATAATGCACAAAGGAGATAATTATTAGATGGGATCAGCTACATAAAAGAAATATCTCTTAATGCAAAAATCTTGAGATAGGTTAAACAGAAACCATGTTGACATGTGTGAAGATAAATGTAGAGGAATAGATTAGTCTCAATTACCTATTTGCCTCTAATGAAGTTCAGAATATTTTCGTTATGTTTCATTCCTGAGTAATTTTTATATTGCAAAGTTTTTTTTTCTGCTCATGAAAAGAAGAAATGTTAATATCTCTTTATATTGTTGTACAGACCACTTTCTGAATCTGAACAAATAAACTTTTTAAAGAAAATAAGATTATATATTCAGCAGCAGAAGTACAATGAAGCGGTAAGTCTGTTTTTGTTGTATGTAAATATTTAGATTTGTTTAAATTGAAATGAACTGAGAAATAAAACTCTTTCATCTCCTGTGATGCATGTCTCATTAACACAAAAAAAATTTCACTTTAAGTCTCAAAAATTTTGCATTTGGATACCAATTCTAATCAATAATACTGACTTGCTGTATTTTTTTCCTCATACTTCCTAAACTATTACCATTCCATTGTATTCTGACACACTGTATGTTTTTATTTTCCACTTTATAAAAGGGTAAATTGAGAGAGAAACTGAAGAATGTAATTCATGTTCACACTTCTTAGACTGCCAGTTGCATGAAAAAAAAGTGATATTTTGCTCCATCGTAGATCTTGGGGTTTTTTTTGTTCTTTTACCTGAACCAGCTGTTCTTGGTTTTAATTTCATGTTTTCAGTTTGTCAGACTGGGAGCCATATATGAAATCATGCTTTCCAGTTCCAGTATTACTTTCCTAAGCTACCACTCACTGTTTGACAGGGTACTTGATGGATGCAGTTCACCAGTGCTTGTATTCTGATGTTCACAAAAATAATTTGTAGAGTTAAATGATACCAAGAAGTCTTTCATTTTAACAGGTTTAGTTTGGTCATTGACTTCTGTGTTAAAAAGTACGTGAAAAAATTGACTATATAAGATTGCATTTAACCTGCCAGATGCATGGAAGAATAATTTCATTATGTATTAGGGTTCAGTTCTTTTTTCCTAATATGATTCTCAGGGTAATAAATTACTATTTTATGCACAGGACAGCTAAATCTATTTTATACCTTATGCCTTTTTATTTACTTTGTTGCAAATTGGAAACAGTTCAGTTTAAATAAATGAATCTATTTTGCTGTGGGAGCAGATTTTCTTTTTGGTTTCCTAATACTTCTACTTGGCTGTCACGTTTACTTGTAGGAGACATTTTGTACCTTTCAGGAGTAGAACCTGCGATTTTGTGGTGTTGGTTATATGTAAGTTTTACCCCTTGTTCGCTTGAATGCCCCAGGTGTTCAAGTTCACTCTTGATCACTGGCACATGAGACTTGCGCCTGTGCCCTGGTTGTCCTTAGCATCCTGTATTGCAATGCAGGAAGGTCAGTGCATGACCAGAAACTGGGATGTGGATGATTCTTTGCCTCAACTCTGTAGCTTTTTGCATTGCAAATATACAGTCATAATTGTATCCTCTAGAATGGTGTCATTTGGGGTGAGTTTGCCCATTGGCAGACTTGTGATCTCTTCAGTTGTGGCCATACCTTTTTCTGTTGATTTTTGTTAAGTCCCAACTGAATACCTGCACATATAAAGAAGCATCATCATGTATGTTCAACTTCTTATTCTACTCCTCCTTACAGATCTTTTAACCACTAATCACTCTGTGACCACAAAAAACACAGATGAGCTTCCCATCTTTGGGTAAATAAGAGGAGTCAACACATCTGAATGACACTCATGATGGGAAAACCCATTGTTTTTATCATGATGTCTCCCCATTGGAGATACTGAGTAAGGGGGCCTGTGATTAGAGTAGATACAACCCTTCTTGTGTCCAAGTGATTTACATCCTGAGAGTCCCAAGCAGCTGCTTTGTGAATGAAGCTGGGACTCCAGTATAGTCTCTGAACCCCAGGAAGGAGGTGTTTCAGGCTGTGGCGAGTGACCATATTTCAGCTGCATCCATAATCCTCCTCCTGCATAAATGTGCCTTCAGAAGCACATGACTGTTTTTCAAGGGAGTAACTTATTATGGAATATATATAGTCAAATGCTTATGGGGAAACCAAGTGACATGCTTGGTGTTCAAGGTGTGCTATCTGTGTAGCTTTCACCATGTAACTGCTGTCATGGCCAGGGAGGAAGGCTAAGGAGCCAAGCGATGGCTGATCTTATGTCCAACAGAAGTCCAAAGCAGTGTGTACTCCAGCACCTGGTGCTGGCCAAAACACTGTACCTGAGTGTGGAGAGGACATGAGTGCCAAGAGTGCTGGAGCTGCCTGAGCTCCAGTTGCTGTCAGTTAGGTTGATCTGTGGAATGGGGAACTTACACTGTTATAAACTGTTGCTTATGTGTTTGGTCCACCTCCAGGTATCCTTGTGCAAAACCCTGATTAACCTTGCTTTGGAAGGCTTGTCCTATTACCATACTTATGATAGATTATTCCTGGGTCTAAGTATTGCAATGAGTTTTGTGGGCTGGACGACTTATGTGATTTTGGTGATTATCAAGACCCATACCAATTTGACCAAGACTGTTCCAACTAATAATAAGGTAGGTTGAAAACCTGTAATTATTTTTTTCTACCAGTTTTCAGCGTTACATGTGTGCTCAGTGACTCTGTGTGGGACAAATTGCACACCTTACACTTCTTTTGACTTCGTGTGGAAAATGGCAAGCTGTTGAGTTTCCCAGCTGCTCTAATCCTGTGTAGTGTTACTGTTTGGTCCATTTATTAGGATCAGTACTCCTAAGCCATGCAAGTCTGCATATGCAATACTGTGCTTCCTCAGTTTCTTCCTTCCTACAGGTTTGCATTTTACTAGATGCTAATGCAACTGTAAGCAAACATAGTGGTTTAAAACTGGTAAAGGATCTGTCTTGAATCAGGAGCCAATTTTCAGCATTAATTTTAGTAAAGTCAGCATGCTGTTGTAATAGTCCTCTTTTGGAAGAATGGTCTTCCAGTTTGATTTTTGTTCTTTACTGTAAAAAAAAAATTGCATGTAAATTATGGTTATTCCTGTCCTCTTTGGCAGTTTTAAATCAGTTTTCAGAAGCTGTGCAATCCAATCATGGCATTTTTAAAATATATAACCCATTTTAATAAGTGAGTTGTGGTTTCACAGAGCAGCCTGCTCTCTTGCTCTTTATGATTTGCAAGGGTGCAGCAGAAGACATCAAAGATGAAGGAAGGTCTTTTTGACAAGGTTATTATGGTTTGATTTTTCACAAAGTAGAAAATCATAGGAAATTAATTTACTTTCAGTCATTCATCAGGAAAAAAGATACTTCAAAAAGGTGAACAGGCAAAAAGCTGGCATTTCACTAGAGAAGGATTAAAGCCTTCAATGGGGAAGGGAAATTCTCCCAAACTTCAAGAATTTGTTTCAGAATAAAAGGAATTGTTTCATTTGGTAAGGTAAATGAGAATGAGCACTCAATATCTTTACTGCCTTCAACACATTACTCTGAGAAAATTCCTATCATGCTATCTTGAGGTTTCTACTACTGGCTGAAATGAGATAGCCTTGACCTTTAATGAAAATGATCAAACAAAATTAAAATGGAAAATATTAATAAGTGCTGTACGGTATGATTTAGGTTTTTTTTCATCAAATAACTGAGAGGAAATAATCCAAGATGCATGTTGTGTTAGATATGAACAAAATGATTACAATAAATAGACTGAAGATCAGGCATATTAATAACTACATTAAGGAAAGTTTTGCATTTTTAGTTTTACATAGATTTTCATTTGGTATATTGATTTTATTTGTGGAAGGCATATTTTATGCTAGTAACACTGGCAGGAAAAAATAGGTTTCTTAGTTCTCTATCTATAGAATTTCTCTTTCCTCAGTTTTCTGGAGAACCCTTTTTTAGTGTTCCTAAATACTTAACCACAGTGTAAGGTTAATGCTTCATATATGGAAATTATTTGTTTTATAGCTCATATTGGAACTACTTAAAGAATTTTGCTGAGAAACTAATCTACCATTGACAAAGAGTCTTCTGCAAAGCACAACCTTATAAAATCAAGGAGCCTCTGAATAATGAAACTGTATATCCTGTATATATCATCTTTAAAAGTTTTTCGTTTGTTGTGCTGCGTATGAAAAAGCTTTTTTTCTTTTGGTGTAGTGTGCTGTTTTGCTTAGCAAGAAGCATAACCTTTTGATCTGTTTTAAACATCCACAGAAAATGCAAATCTGGTTTCCATTTTCAATGCATGACTAACTCTATTGGACTCTATAATATTTATATCGCTGTATGGACTAAAATGTTGATTGTATGTGTTTACTCATTCAGTGATAAATTATATTGTGTGCCTATCATGTATACATATTCATTCTGTCTATATGTCAGCAAATGTAAAATTTAAAACTAATAAAGCAAAATTGCAATGTCAGCTTTCCATAAGACATATATTTTCTTAATTTAATGGCACATCTTAGGAGAAATTCTATTTTAAAAATCATTTAGAACTTGCATTTACTGCCAGTTTAGATCAAGGCAGTTGTGTGTCACTTACAGGGAGGGGGTGTTAGAAAAGATATTAATCCATCTATGTGAACTGCTAATTGATTTTTCTTTTCAGCATATTTAACTTGATTGTGTGTCTGTCTACATAACTCTTAAAAGAAACTAGCATTTCTTTAGAAGAAAAGAGTGTCTTTGTCATTACCTACACAGTACACTAAGACTGCTCGGTCACTAAATCTGTCTTTGCTATATCAAGTTGCATTACGTACAGACAAAATTGTTTATTTAAAACTTGTACATAATCTTCCCTTACCACTAATTCTTCTGATATCTGAATGTCCCTGAATAAGGAAGAGCAGTTCAATGACCAGATAAAAGGCAGATGCAGAGTGACTGTTTAATGCTCGTCTTTGTACAAACAAGAGATTGCTGCTATCTGATGATCGAGAACTGACCTACCTATCTTAGATAACCCATTTTAAAAATTTCCTTTCTCTTTTTGATGTTCCTCCTTACAGTGTTCTCAATCTGAGAATGTATTTCTTTGAGTACATAATGTTCTGATCCCACATCTAATTTATTTTTTTTAAGAAAAGCCCAAAGCAGGAGTTTCAAGTTAGGATTAAGTATATTAACAATTGTAGCTATGCTACCTTTCAGTGCTGTGCACTGCTAGTCCACTGTTGTATTTTGAAATTGTGGGTTCTTTGAATAAGGCAGTTTCTCCTGTGGAAGGTTGATCACAAGCCTCCTTCAGTAGCTGTTCCTAGATCCTGAATAGTTATGGGTTTTTCCAGTAGGAGTTAATACTTTGTATTTTCATTTAATTAGTTCTCTTACAAATGTCTCAAGTAGGAGAAGGAAACATCCTGATGGAATTTTCATTAAACGCTTTGACCGTACTGCTATGAACTTGAACTCCAAAGGCTGAACTCCAAGTCTATTTTTAGAATCTAAACTTGAGAGTTCTTTTTTCCAAGACCCTTAGCATCTCTGATTGCAGATGGATTTCAAGTCTCCATGGAACATAAATAACATTGCATATATTTGACTTCCAGTTTGTACAGATTTGCTTTTCCTGTGCAGATTTTACTGCAGGACCTTATGAAGAGATGTATTTAGAATTAGATCTTCAAATCCTGCTGTTAGTTGGGGTTTTTTTAATCTGGCTGACAATTTTGTTCAGAGTTGTGTACATAGCCACATGGCAGCTTGTGTGGCTGTGTTAAAATACCATTTGTTTTACTGTGTAACTAAAAAATGGAAAATAGTGTGTAGTTTAAAATATGTTATTGCTGTTTCAAGAATGTTTGTCCAACTATTTGTTTTTCAGAAATCTACTGTTCTCTTCTATGGTTTTGCCTTTGCTGGAATGATAATAGCTTTTTTCCTGTTGATTCAAACATGTCCTTGGACATACTATGTATACTGTCTCTTGCCAGTACCAGTATGGTATGCAGTTGTGAGAGAGTAAGTAAAGAATGCAATTTATGACTACTGTTTTACAAGACCAGGTCTGGGCTTCCTTATTGTTGAGAGTTAAATTTTTCCCATAACTTTGGGAAAAAAGTTAGATACAATTCTATTAAACTTCATGAAATGTTTCCTAAGCCATTCCAAAGGATTCTGGTTTATATTTCAGTTGACATCGAGTAGTTTCCAAACTGACTGATACAGCTGCCAATTCTAGACGATGCCTTTTCTATTATAAAAAATAAATTAAAATATTTCCAAGACAAAATGTTTTTAGTACTCTTGTAACTCTAGTAAAAGAGTGCTAAAATCTTGGGCAAATACCTGTAGCACCTGAGTTGTTTTGTAAAATGGGACTGGTTGTTCCTTTTCTTCAGTAATTTTAAAATAGTCTGATCCTGCAAAGTGTCAAGTGTGCTGAACTCCAGCTGCTCTTGGAGAACATGTACCAGTCATGTTGAGGAATGTGCTCCCATATTGAAACAAATTTGTCTTCTTTGGGTCTCCTTTTACTCCAAACCCAAAAATACTTGTTACCTTCTGATTCCTATTACTTTCCTGATCTACGGGCAATTTGTAAATACCACCTCAGTATTATTCAGAGAAAATGAGACCAACTGCAGTTAGATAATGAACTGTCTCATAAAACATTGGAAAAGCTAACAGGGAATTTTTTTCTCTCTCTAAACCTTCTGAATGTTTTGTCACTTATGACAGACATTAAGCAAAACATAACCAAAAATATTCATAAACTCAAAGTCAGTTTGGATGGAGAATAATCTGAAGCTTGTCCAAATACTGGCAAAGATGTGCCAGAAATAGGAGGAAAAGAGCAGGAGGGTTTTATTGTTGATTTATATCAAGTAAAGCTGAACAGAAGGATCCTCTGGCCATCAACCATTCCATTTCTAAACAGCAGGCATGACCAACAATATCTGTAACTTCTTTTGTGCTCTGACCCCTTCCTTGCCCTTCAAAGGTAAAATCTATGTTATTTCTATTTTTTAAAAAATAAATATTATCTTGTTCCATCATTTTTAACAGAATTCCTGTTATTCAAGACCTGGCCAAAAATGTCTTGTCACTTCGTATCGGTCAATCTATAGGATTCCTCTTGGTTTGTATACTAGGAATTGAAATACTAGTAAGTATTTTGTCCATATGTATCAACAGGGTATCTCATTTCTAGCATTGTAACTCTTTGAGAAGTGAATGTCTCTGATTTTCAGTCTTCTGTTGGATTTTTTTTTTTTAATTAGGTCTTCAGCTTTTTCTACCGCTCTGCACTTACTGTTGGTCTTCTTGTTTTTGCTGGCTGGCCAGTGATCACACAGCTCTGGGTTCAAGCAAAGGTACCGTATTGCTTTGCTTCTTAAGCAGAGCATTTTAAACTGTGAACAGCTGGATTACATCTTAGGATGTTGGACCTGGTCTCTTTGGAATGCTGCTTTAGGTTCCTGTTCAATTTATGCTCTTATTCTAATCTCTGTCATGAGCAGCATGTAGCAAAGCAAGGAAATTTAATATGATCTGGAGAGGTCTGTAATACAACATAGGTAATAAGACTGCTTAAGAATTTTGGGGTAGCTATGAATTAGCTATCAGTTTTCTGTTGTTAATAACAAAAAAGTGCTTGACTTAATCATATGAAGTGCATATCATTTATTAAACTGTCACAATAGAAATAATGTTAACATGTGTAATTGGTCATCATTTAAGTAATATGATCATTTATTAAAAAAGGAAAAAAAATTGAGGATAACTGAAAAACACTTGTCAATTCATCATTGTCTGCAATCAGCTGGCACACATTGTTCCTCACAGCCAGCTTTCTGTACTGTTTTTCCCAGGGAAAAAGCTCCATTTTCGTAGATGTGGATGTGAAGTGGCACAATCTTTAATTTAAGATATTTAATTTGATTTAATTTCTTCCATTAGTTTATTCGAACATCTCTTTTTTCATGGGATACCTAAAACCTAGGGTTCTGGAGTGAAAAAAAAAAAAGGAGTCAAGTTGCTAAGTCTTGTTCTGCAGGAACTGTCAAAGTGGAGGCTTGTATTTGTTTACGTACAATTTTTGTTATAGTTGAGTAATCAAGTGACTTGTCTTAAAGCTGGGTATGCACAGAAGATGTTTTGCAGCACTGAAATTTCCTTTCAGAAATGCCAGTTTGACTTGAGCTTGAAAACTTTAAATGATATAGCTCTTAATGTTTTTATTTAACTAAAATACCTGGGATAATGGTTTGGGTTTTTGTCCTCCTGGCAGTGGGTTTAGAGAACTGCTTAGATGATTATAGTGGTTAAATCAAATGGCACACAGATTCAAAGACTGGAAAATGTTGCCATATTCTCAGAGTATTCTCTCTCAATGCTGATTAGTTAACTGCTGCAATCTTCTGAGGACATTAGTTTTATGTCTTTCTTCTGTTAGGTCACTCATCAGATTTCTGGCCCCTGCAATGTGTGTGAAGGCCACACTTTGAGAAACTGCTTACAAGTGTAAACTTAGCTTAATTATCATTGTCTTTGATGGGATTTTGACAGCTGTGTAAATGAGATTCTTTTCTGTATTACATTGAAGTGCTGTAATATCAATGATCCCTTTTTTAGTTAATTTTACTCTTGAGAGAGGCAGGGGTTTTTGCTCGTGGGAGATGCAAGTATCCATTAGTAGTTCACTGAATATTTCTTTATGATTAGACCATTGTCTGTTCACATGACCTCCAAAAATCCCATTTGTTTTTATTTTTTTTTAGACAAGAGCATTGATCTGGACTCTTCTGTGTGTGCTCCTTGCAATATTTCCATTAATGCCTGTTGTAGGAAGAGAACCAAACATTCCTCTGGTGTAAGAATCTCATTTTGTTCTTTAAACTTTTTATTTCCCTCTTTGATATTGAAAATTGAGGCTGTCTTTTGATATGTGTGAGGAATTGTATTATTGAAAGCTGTCTGAGACAGGAGTTGAAATTCAGAATTTAAATAACATGATTATAGAGACCTCTGTTACTCACTAATGTGAATGAGAATAGACTTAATTCTTTTGCCACATCCATTTGGTCTTTGTGTTAATCTGTAATTTCTTGTCAAGGGAAACATTTCTCATAACACAAAAATTTTCACATTTTATATGAAAATAAAGGTTGTCATTAAAGGAGGAGCTTCACTGGAGTGCAAACATGGTAAATATGAACAAGAACATTTAGTCAAAAGCAATTTATTTTTGGTAGCATCTTTCTGAATTTGTCCATCTAATTTTGAATAATCTATCTTTGAATAACACTCTGTACCTAATGAGATATTCAGGGAAATAGAACAAACAGGATAGGCAGAGCTCTCTTCTTCCTCAGTGTCTCCTTTGTCTCTTCTTTTTCCACTTCTACTTCTCTGTTCTGAGTTTTCCTTTATGGTGTTGCTTGTCTGATTTTTAGCAGTTGTTGATTTACATTTTCTTCTAGCGCATCTTTGTCATCTCTCCTTCTCTTTTGAGCTACTCTTTGATCAAACAAGCCCTCTCTCATATCTGGATGCAATCCAGGTGGTTGACCTGAAGGGTTAGGCTTGTGATGTCATTGTATTTACTGTCAATAGAGACTTGACCCTGGACTGCAATGGCTCCTGCTGTTTGCAGAAGATACTGTGCCCCACCAGAGCCAGGGTGCCTGATCCTCAGTGAAATATGGGATTTGAGCAGTAATATATGATTGCAGGTAGAATTATGAGCCCAGATATTTCCAAGATTATTGACATTCTGCCTAATTTTTTTCGCTGTGTTTTAAATCCATCTGTTGAAAACCCTTCTGAGTTTCGATCCTTGGGCACATTACAAATATTCAGGACAGATTTGCTTTGGCTGTATTACAGCCTCTCAACTGTATATACACATGTATGTATTTTTGCTGGTCCAAACTGAGGTTTTTCTATTCTTTAGAACATTTGTGCACAGCTTAGAAATCAGAATAGAATTAAATTACCTTCAGATCTTCCTCCCTGACATTTCTCTATATTCACCTTGCCCAGACTTTCTATTTATTCTTCTAATGAAACATTGCACCTCTGAAACACTTTGTGCTTGTCTGAATCTTTTCAAGGGAGTTTTGAAGCTGAAAAAGCTTGAAGCAACAATTAAAAATATATGTATATGTGACACTTCTAGATGTTGAAGGTAAGTTGATGCTGGGAGAGAAGATACAGGAGGGAGAAATCAGAGTGCCAGTGAGAAACAGGTGCATCTGTTCTTGAGCAGTGGCACTGTATGTCAGGTTAGAGCTTCTCAGTGCATTAATAAAACTTGTATGGTAGGAACAGAGAGCTCCTGACTCAGCTCATCATAAAAAAGAATTATATAGGCAGTGGAAGCAGGGTCAGATGATCCAGTAGGAACCTAGAGACACTGTCTGAGTATGCAAGATAGTTTAGGAAAGCCAAAGCTCTCCTGGGGTTGAGTCTGGTGTGGGATGTAAAGTGCAACAAGACAGCATACAGCAGCAAAAAAAAGACTTTTGATTCTATTTCCTGGGATTTTATTGTTCTTTTGTTTGCTTTTGCAGAATAGCAGCTGGTTTGCTGACCCTCTTGATCTCTTGCTTCTCATTGGCAAAAAAGTACAGAAATAATGAAGATCTGAAAGTATATTTTTATCAGGTCAGTTGCTACTTTTCAGTAATTCTCAAATTTTTACATGCAAATTTTTATGTACTTTCTAAGAACATGTTCCTATCAAGGCCACAATTTTCAAGAAGAAAGTTATTGTTTCTAAGAGTTTCCCCCTTGACTATTTCAAGAGAACCATGTGCACATGTGTAAGTACCATCATGCTGTGTTCCCAAAAGCCCATCCTGTGTATATTTATACTGATTGATGTGTAGATGTGTGTACATATTTTGATACTTTGCTTGGAGAGTTTGAGAGTTTGTCCTGTCTTTGGTCTGTGTACATAAATTCTACTGACCTTTGCAGTAGTTGCATGTGCACACTAAGGACAGGCTTGCTGGTTGAGGGGGCTGAACCAGTTGTAGTTTTTTGCTGTAGAATTTTTCATTGTGTGGGACTGATACTAAGCTGGCTTTCCATTGGTTAAATCTTTCAGATGAAAGATAAGATTTTTATTTCTTTATAGCTTCATGAAATAAGTAGATATTTTTCAGAGTAGCTGCTAATTAAGTTCTAGAGAGCTTTAACATTCTAATAATAGCTTACATGTCTGCTGTCCTCTTTTTTTTTTTTTCTTTTCTACTCATTACAAGATAATGGTTTTATTTCAGGACCAGCTTTATTAGTTATGACTTTGTGTGTCCTGGAGCTTCTTATTGAGCTAAGCTATGCATTCATTATATCAGTGATTTAGGTATAGAGCTCAAATTGGTTGAAAGGAAGAGGGGAAACAGTAATGAATAGTTAAAATGCTTTTACCTGAGCATGAAGGCATGTAAAATGTGGTGGTGATTTCTCTGAACTTTTACAGCTTACATGTGGAAAAGAAAGATATGTCAGTTCTTTTCCTAAGCATTTAGAACATATATTTTCAGTACAGAATTGGCAATGGATTTCTCACTGGAATGCCTGAAAACAGCTTGCACTGGATGAAGGAGTGAGGGAGCAGCTGGGTGGACAGCTAGCTAACTCAACTCAGCACACAACTGCTGCAGCATCTCATGTCGTGTAACTTCATGGAGGAGCTCAAAAGTTAAGATGATGAAGAAATAGATCTGTAGTAAAAAAGTAATGCCGGAATACTCTTGGGCAAACTTAGAGAATCAGGAAATTCACTCATAGAGGCCTGAGGTACTTAAGTAGATGAAAATGTTCCGCCTGCTTGTTCAGAAAGTAATGTCTTAATTTTTCTCCCAACCTTTAAGAAGATCATAAAGTTCCTCAAATTGCCTCTTAATCAGAAGATACTTTACGACAGTGACATCTGATTACTAGTCTCTATTAGACTTTTGTTTCAGCACCTTACTTGGGAATGGAAAACATGGGATCCACCATTCACACTTTGGGTAAGGAAATGATTGAGAGGAGAGATTATTCAGACGTAGAGGGGGAAAAGGACATTACAGAGGCATTATACATGTTTCTAAATAAATACCTTGTTTTGAGGTTAGGTTGCATTTAGTTGCTTTGAAACGTGCATTTAGTTCCTTTGAAAGGAAAATGCTTGTCGGAATTTAAGTATTTCTGGGCAACAGAATTCCTTCATTCTCCTTGTATGTTTTCATTTGAGTTGGACTTCTGGGTGGGAACAGGAAGGGGTAATTTTCAAAATACTTGTTTAGAGCATTTGGAAATCCCGAGTTTTGATTTACAACTCCCAGACAGTTTTAAGAGTGAGATGAGTCTCCTAGTCAAAGGAAACATACCTATTTTGCAGTGACAGACAGTGATCAGGGCACTGACATGCATATCCATAAGTACACTCAATCAGGTTCCTACTTTGCATCTGTCAAGGGATTTTGTAAAAGTAGGTTTTGCAGCTCCCCCACAGGTGGTGTTTGGAGGCAGTCATTGAAGGTTATGCTTTCCTCTCATAGTATTGTTCCTTCCTAGAGAGGAAACTAAGATTGTTTCTTTGATGTTTCTTCATTTTGGGGAATGAGAAGATAGATGAATTCACTGTAGGTCTTTCTTCTCTGTGTTCCACTTTTTTCCAAGTATTGACTGAAGTAAGTGGTGTCCCTTACTCCTATGGTTTTTCTTGGGGATTTCTTTAACTGCTCTGCTAACACCTTCTATAGGTTCAACTCTGACTAAAAGCCTTTGAATTACACAGTGGAAAAGGAATAGGTGGAGAGTCTAGCTGGTTTCGTGGGTTTTTTTCCATTTAGCAAAATGGAAGTTCTATTGATCTGGCCAAATTTTTTTGCTACTTTTATCAGGATCCCATGACTTCTCTTTGGCTTTGTCTTTGTTTTGTTGTTTGGTTTTTTTTAATAATTTTTCTCTTTGTTTTGGTGGTGTCTGTGTGCAAGAACCTTCTTTTAAATCTTTCATTTTACCTCACCTCAATTTTTTGCATCTGCTGATTTGGGTTGAGATGCATTTTCTTACAAGAAATAAGATTATATTTCCTAAAGGCTCAAGTAGTTCTTATTTGCCTGAGTTGTTCTTCACAAATTATTTTGGAATTACATTTGAATAAAGACTCTTCCCTTTTCAGTTCTCTTCCTATTTCAATCACAGAAAGAAAGGGATTCAGCATAGCCTAGGCTTTTTGTCATGCTTATGGTGAGCTTTTTCTCTTCTGAAGAAAACTTTGTTCCTTTTTGTCCAAGTGAGCTTCCTTTTTCATCTGGAAATTAGCCTGTAGTGAAAATATCATGCCTTGTAAGGAACAAAGCTTGTTCCATTACAGTAATTGCTCTGCTTTTGGTCAAAAAGAAACCTGAGCTGGCAGATACCATCAGAGTAGGTAAAAAACCTGCCAGTTTGCAGGTAGTCCTTCACAGAAAAGATAATTCCCTCTGATGTGGTCCTGAACTGTGTTATTTTTGTGTTGGTTTCCATGGATGGGACAGTGTGTACACCTTAACAAACACCTGTATAAATCTAAGAGGCCACTTACAAGCTGCTCATTTATTCACTGTTTTTTGTGCATACACACTGTAGATTTTCAACATGGATATTAGCCTTAAAGTAACAAAAAAGTCAGACAACAAAACAGCATGATCAAAAAGATTTTTCATTAAAACTGGCTAAATGTGTAAATAAAGACATTTTTAAAGTAAAAATGCAAGCTTGAGTAACTTCATAAGATTACATTTACATTTCTGTTACAAAAACTTCAGTTATGTTTAGACCTAATTTTGAAGTTTTGATACATGTCACTGCTTGAGGTAGAAGGTACTAGTTACACCCTCACCGTTTTTGAAAACTGACAGGAGTTAGTCAGCTTTTCTTTTGAGATCATTAAAGAGGGAATAACATTTTTTTACTGAATTTTGTTTGCTCTGGCAAGGAATTGCCTTTTGGTTAATTATCTTTCTGTCTTCTGGGTGTCAGTCTCTTCTCCCAAGTAACAAGTGATAGGAGAAGAGGAAACGGCCTCAAGTCACACCATGGGAGATTTAGATTGAATATTAGGAAAAAATTGTTCACAGAAAGGGTTGTCAGGCATTGGAACAGGCTGCCTGGGGAAGTGGAGGAGTCTCCATCCCTGAAGGTATTCAAAAGACGTGTAAATGTGGCACTTAGAGACATAGTTTAGTGGTGGAGTTGGCAATGCTGTTAGCTGGGCTCACTGATTTAAACCTAAGCAAACGTAAACAATTCTTTGATTCTATGATCTCTGAGAGGTCACTAAGGCTTCAGGAATGATGAAAACAGGAGTCATTCATAATCCATCAGTAGACTGCTGCAGTGCTACTGTACAACTTAGTTTTTGTGTTGGAGAGAGCACCAGTTTCTCTCTGCCAGCAGTTTCATAGGTGATGTCCAGTTTTTGCTGCACTGCTGAAAACACTGCTGTTTCCATTGCTTGATAATGTTGGGCCAAGTTATTATTCCTAGGAGGCTTGAACTTTGTGCATGTCCAAGGTGATCAGTTTATTAGTTTTCTCCTCTAAATTAGAATTATAGAATCATTTTGGTTGGAAAAAACCTATAAGATCGAGTCCAACCATTAACCTAATGCTGCCAAGATCACCACTAAACCATGTCCCTAAGTACAACATATACACATCTTTTGAATAGGAGGAGAAGTAAACAGAAGGAATCCATGTCATATTGTTGGAACCAGGGGAAGGAAGGGTGTTTTCAACCAACCTTGTACCCAGCCAATGATGCTAGTTCTTCTACCATTATGCCTGTGGGTTGTTTCCATGATATATGCTTAGGAAAACTCCCAGACAGAGGTGCTGGCGGTATCAGGACTGCAGGTGTCATCCTTGGTTTCCCCATTCTAGCTGTGACCTACGGATGAGTGTGTCTCAGAGACCTGCTCTTAAGCTGTTCAAAAATAATCTCTGAGATTCAGAGAAGGTTGTGAAGGATGAAAGAAGACAGTTTCTTAGCTGTTTCTTAGCTGTTTCCGTCTCCATGTTGCTTCTACTCTGTTCAACAGAGATGTTGGTAAAAGCCAAGAGCAGTTTGAACATTATTTAAACTGCAAACACAGGATTCTTAAAAGCAGATGCAGAGCCCTTCCGTGGACACTGGTATAGATCTTGCAGCAGTACGTTGTGTTTACTAATGTGCCCAGGTCATCATAAGTCTTCCAAGGCACAAGATATGTTATGGGACATGACACAAAGTGAGTGCAAAATGACTGCACCAGTGTCTGGGGGATAGCAAAGGGATTACCAGAGCTCGTGACACTAAAAGAACTTGAAAAGATGTATCAAAGGCCTGAATACAGCAAAAGTATCCAAGATTAACATCAGAGGTCTAAAGAGTCCAATTCCCTGTGCTTTTGGATGCCACTGTTCTGACCTTGGTTATTGATGTCACAGAGAAATACAAGGTACGTGTTCTTGTGGCCTCAAATTAAATAGAAGCAGCAGATATTGAGCACCTGTGAGACTGGCCAAAAATGAATGCTGACTGCTAAGTGTATCCTCTGGGCTGATACCTAGGTATCACTTCGTCTAGCAGGAAAATAGCAACTATTCATATGGCAAAAAGAGATGGATGTGAACACTGGGTAGTTGCTGCACACTAAAAAAGCCACAACAGCAATTACATCTTGTAATGCAGTTTTAAAGCACATGTTTGTGAAGTACTGTGCATGCTTGATTTGCCTTTTAGTGGAACTGTAGAGTTGTGAATAAATAGCAGTAATTGAAAACTTGGCTCAAGCATTTTCTTGCATAATTGTCACCTTTCAAAAGTAACTGACTCATGAGGTAATTTTCCTAAGGTTTTTTGCATGTACTTGGTGACTGAATGGTGTCTCTTGAATTAGTCAAGGAAAAAACCCTCTTCAGCTTCCCTGCTTCTCCAAGGCACAGGGCTCTGCTTGGCTCAAACAATTTAATTGAAGGGGGGAAAAAAAACTTCTTTCCATCCCTTAAAAGCCACCTCCAATCTCTTCTGCTGCTGCTTCTCTTCTTACCGGAGCAGTTTTGCCCATGCTAAGCTCTTACCTTAACTACCCTTCCCCTTTGCCCTGTACCTGATACTGCAGCAGAGCTGGAGGTTCTGCTTATTCTTGGTGGTAATTGTTTGAGGACAACTGCACCTTTAAAAGCTGGAGGCATATGTTTTCTGTGGTTTGCATGAGTGTTTAAGTAGTTACTCTTGACAAAGAGCATGTCATATCAGATCAGTGATCCAGGGTCCTTGTGTATGCTATTTTAAAGTAGCACAAATAAATAATAATAAGCATACTAATAAAAAATAAACTGGAAGGAAGTTTTAAAAAGCTCGTAATTGTAAATTATAAAGAGTTAGAAATTCTTAACACTACATGTCAGACTTCCTGTTCTTAAGGTGATTCAGAAGAGGTGTTTATGCAACTCTAAAGCATATTTACGTATTTAGTATGGGATGGAAGAGATCCATACATTAATTTTGTGTTTCATTTCTTCTTTCTAGATGTTGAGTATTGCTCTTTCAACATATGTTGTGAGCAGTACCCATGACAGTCTCAAGAACAAACTGGGATTGCCTGTATTGAATCAAATTATTAGCTGGATGACTCTAGGTAAGAAAATCTTCCCTCTCAAACTTCTATCTGACAGTTTGCAGAGTCTGGGGTTGGATGGGGGATGATGTTGCTTTTTCACTACCGTTTTACTTTCCTTTATTTGATTCCCAGTAGTTCCTCTGTGTGTTTGCTTTCCTAAGTGAGTTTTTTTGAGGAATGTGTTAGTCTTCTAAAATATTACTCCTTTGTGTGTTTGTGATAAAATGCAAATACCTTTGATTTACAAGTACCTTTATCTTTTGAGTATACAGAATATCTTGAAGACCCCTTTTAGGGATGCAATGGTATAAATTCCCTTTTTGTTTCACTTGGAGCATAAGCATATTTTCATTTGGAGATAAGGGTGATCTGGGATGTTCTACAAGCAATCCAGTTAAGCATAGGGAAATGAGGAAAGATTGTTGCTGTATTTCAAGGCAAACTTGAAGTTGCAGCTGATGGGAGAGACCCTTGAAGTGTGGAAGTGGTTTTGAGAGCTGCCTTCAAAAATACCTGTGAAATAATGATGCAAGTGTATGACTGATATCTGTTAGAGCCTCGTTATTAAAGAAAAAAAGCAACTCAGAAGTCCATGGATTTTTCACCTCTCCAATGAAAATCTTACTATGATTAAACAGAGCAAATGTAATTGTCACTGGGATTGTGGAATACAGTAAAGCAATACCTTTCATATTTCAGCTATAAAATAATTTCTGTAGGGCTCCAGTAGAAAATGCTTAGCATAGTTTATCCCTGAGTGATCTGAAATATGGGATTTGTTTTAGAGCTAAACGTATCCCATGCACAGTTTGATAGCAGCTCTTTGCTAGAAGTCAAGATCAGGAATTTAAACATGACTTAATTAAAGAATTATGACCCACGTTGTCTAGTTGCTGGATGTCTTGTATGTTCCTGTACTGGTGACATTGTTTTAAGCAGATCTTGTCAGTTTTAGCAATCCTGCTTCTGTTTGAGCAAACGGATTCAAGATTAATTCTAGTAATTGTGATCAGTGTGTGTATAGGCAATGCTTCCTTAGTAGCATGGTTTTCTTTGGAGCATTTTCCTTTCCATCATGCTTTCCTAACCCTTTGTAGCCTGCTAAGCTAAGTGGGGATCTCTATGTGGATGAATTTCTTGCAGTTGTAAAGTCAATGAAATCAATGAAGTCCTGCTTGGCTTACTGGAGCAGGAACTGAGCGTAAAGGTTATATTTCTCTCCTGTGTAAGGATGAAAGAGAAACATTTTTCATCTAAGAGATGATTCAGTCAGAGAGGTTTGGAGTTATGAAAAAAGTATATTAGAAATTCTCTTTGCTGTGGGTGATGATAAAAATAAAACTTAACAGTAAGTAAACTGTAGGTACCAAACAGTCTACTTGCTGCCACAGCAGTATTGAATATTTTAGCAAAGTCTTTCATACTGGAAGTAATCTTTCTAACTGAATATGATATACAAAGTAGGAGCTTTGTGTACTTGCTTAAATTGCTTTCCATAATTAAACACAGAAGTAAGCAGGTAAAACACTAAGCCATCCAACATGTCCTCAATACTCCTCTTGAAGTGCCTTGACATTGCCATAACCACAACTAGCACCTGCCTTGTTCCGAGTGTGTACCACAAATTAAGGTACCAAGAATTAAGGTACCAAAGTCAACTGTATCTGTTCCAAGGTTGATAGTATTACAGGTGGTCAAACTCCTCTTCATCTTTTTGCTTACTTGTGGAAGAATAGCACTGTTACTTACTGAACTCTGATTTTGCAACTCTCTGTGTATTTATAGAACAAGAAACACAGTTATCAGTATTTACTCATAATAATACTGATATTATTATCATGTCAGTATGATGATAAGACTTTTTGTCCCCTTCCCAGCTATTCGTTCTGATTAATATGAAGCCTATTTTGTTTAAATTTTAACTTAAATCTAAAATTAATTTTTTTTAAGAAAGAGTGGTATTTGGAGAATCAGGCAAATGATTCATGTTGGGTAGGTTCCTGCAGATCTGTGTCCAACTGGCTTTAGCTGTTACACCATATGATTCATGTAGTGTATGTTAACCACTAACATAGAGGTAAAACGGTAAGGTATGAAGTTAATCCAACTGCTACCCATGTTCTTCAGAACCATCTTTGTATTAGCAATATTTCTAAATTTATATTATATCTTAAAATTTCTATCAGTGGAAAAACCTGTATGTCTTTTTCTGGTTAATATCTGATGTGTCACATCAGAGATGGAAGGGAAGGGCTAATTATCACCTACAAGCCACTCATCTGTTCTTATCTATGATTGCACTCAGAGAGTGTTGCACATCTGATATGCTGAGTGTCATTCACAGAGGCCAGTTGCCATGCTGAATTTACTTCCAGCTGTTCTGACTCGCAGTGAGGTCCCTGGAGTTCCTCCTTGAGTCAGGCCTTCTGGAGCATCCTTGAAGTCACTTATTCTGTAATTGTAGCAGTGGCCAAGGCTGAAAGCCGGGAAATAAAGCATACTGACCCACAGGATTTAGAAACCACCTCATTTCTCTTTCATTGATATGTGTACTGTAAATACTAATGTATACTATGATTATAATAGTAAGGGAGCACTTTCCATGTATTATAGTTTTATTCTGTTCCTTAGAGTGATTATTAATTATGACTTACTGTTGATGCAGTCTTTGAATGATTCAATAATGTGAGGGTACTGTACTACAATGAAGAATCACATGAATGTTATTTGTCAGCGTACTTCTTTATAAACATACAATTTTCATATAAAAAAAGATCATGTTTAAAGATTAAATCACAGCAATGCTTTTCCTTCTCCCTTTCCTTAAAGCACTGGCCACTTTTCCTCTGTTTTTCTTCCTCTTTACTTGCTGTTGCAGTATCCCATTTCCTCTCTTCCCAATTGTCCTCCCCTCCTGCAAACTGTTGGCTCCTGTCCTGACCTGCAGAGGTTTCCCAGCTAGAGGAGTCTCTTTAGGGGCAGCATAAACTCTGCTAACAAGGGTTGACTGGGCAGCTGAACCATGGGCTGCACTAAGGAGTGACATGCTACTCTTAAGACCTCACATCTGCATTAGAGAAATGCATTATAAGTTGAAGGCAAGAGGTGTGAATCATGACAGATATGTCCCTTGTAGGTCTTTAAATACTCCTGTTTTAAAACTTTCAGGTAGAGAAGCTAATAAGTTGATGGTTTCTGTATCTTTATTACCAGTATTTTCAGTTGCATCTCAGAATGTGGCAGGTTTCCTAATCTTATTACAAAGAATAGAAGGCCATATTGGATGGGGCTCTGAGCAACCTGGTCCAGTGGAAGGTGTCCCTGCCCATGGGGGGTTGGAACTAGATGATTTTTAAGGTCCTTTACAACCCAAGCCATTCTATGACTCTAATCCAATGGATCAGTGGCTCTGTCACTGCAGTTTTCAAGCTGCCAGAAGTCCTCAGGGCCATGGTAAGGGGCTCTCAGAGGAGTTATTAAACAGTCAAGTTTGACTGGTTTTTAGGGTAGTACTTCTGCATTTTCTTATGGACCTATTAATATCAGTTCATGAGAATTATAAAGGCTGTAAGGTAGAAAGACAGGGAATTAAAATTATAGAGAACTAAAATTACTTTTGATAAATGTGAAGCTTTCCAAACATTGGTTTTTCTTTAGCTAAAGTAACTTCTGAAAATAGAGGATCATATATGACCTGTATTGAATTTCTGTACATGAAATGTCAAGATTTGAAGAACATTACCTTGCTACCAAGGATGAAATGTTTTGCATGTTGTGACTGACAGATCTCTTCTTATTGTTGCAGTTTCTTCCCCAGTGTTGCTGTTACTGAGCCCCACGTTTCTCTTTCAGCGACTGTTCAGCATATTGCTCTCCCTGATGTCCAGCTACCTGCTCCTCAGCACAGGGTACTTCATTCTTACTCTGTTTGGATTGGTTTTACATATAAAATCCAGGGCTGTATGTGAAGCTGCTTCATCTCATGCACAGTTCTGCTAGAGGTGTAATGTTTGCTTCCCACTGTAGTCTCACCATTTATCTCCTTGTTTAGTTTACTGAATAAAATTTCAGGGAAACTTCCCTATTCCTGCTTGTATTATAAACACTAGTTTGTTGACATTCCTTTCAACTAGACGAAACAATGGCTAGAAGGGTATGTATTCAATCCATCTTGCAGTAAAATAAGAAAGTCTGGTTTAGTTTATGTCCTTTGTTGTTTTAACATGTGCTTTTCTGCTCACAAACAGCTGCTCAGCACTGGTGTCTAGTTATGGCTTAAATGATGTGGGACAGGAAACAGGTAGTCCCAAAATGAGGGAAAATTTTATTCTGAGAGATTTTTGTGGAAATAATTTTTTTCAAAGGGATGCTTGTTCCCATAAAGACTAGTTCTTGCTTCTTTTTGGATAAAAGTCAACTTCTCTGATGTTTTAAATGAAGAAAACACTATGTCAGCCCACCCTTTCTTTTCTTTCAGACTTGGTAGCTCTTAAGAGCATAATTAATGGGGAGTATAGGAACCATTCTTTCCGCTTCCCCTCCCACTTATCCTCTGGATTTAATTACACTAGAAAATTAAGTGGAATTAAATATCTTGCAGCAGACATTTTGCAATAGCTGCCTCCTGTGGATACTCTCATTTTGGTTGAAGCATCTCTTTTTTTCTTTTATCTTCTGCCTCCCCTTCCTCCCACTTCCCCATTAAGATTTTGATCCTAATGTTACTCCTGACTGCACACACGTTCTTACACTCAACTTCTTAGCCTATGCTGGTTACTGGATAAAGCATGAATGTTGTTCTCTCTGAAGCTGACAATCACCCTCTTTGTATTTTAGCCCTGCACCAGACCATGTAAACATTGACAGTTCTGACAGTTCTCTGCTGTCTTCCTACAATGTCCAAATAGACCAAAAAATTTTGGAATAAGTCTTAAGAAAGAAAACAAAAGCCAAAGTACTTGGTGCCAAAAGTATCCAGTGTTTCTCTCCTCAGGGTGCTCTTATACCGTGTACTGATAACCCAGAACGTTGTCCACGTAATTACAGCACCTCTCTAGGTGCAGTTAATGGAAGTATTGAAGCCAGCTGAAGAGCATGGTTACATACAACCAGCTGTCACTGACTCAGTTGAAGGCATTTAATTTGTAGGCATTATGAGGATTGTAGGTACTTCTGTTTACTGACAACCCAGCTGTTGTTGTCTTCATGTTTAACATCTTGTCATTCTGGTAATTTATACAGAAATATCTATTCAAAATTTTTTGTTCCAGCTTGAAACTGCTTTGTAGCTGCAGTAGTGGGGAGCCCAACAGGAACAATACTAAGATTAACTGCAATGATTTTCTTATTTTCAGACAAACAAGTGTGTGTCTAAGGAGGAAAAAAATAAAAAGGAAAACATTTACAATCCTATCAGTATTATTATCATAGTCAGTGTTAGTATTACAATTTTATCCTTAAAGAAAAAAATTGAGATGTAAGATGAAGTTCAACAGAGATGTGGAGGGCAAGGAGAAACTAAATATTATCCAATTACAATATACACCACTATGTTATCTGTGGGTTTTAATCTCTCACGTAAGTGCATTCATACTTTGCTATTTGAGTGCTGTAGGAGCCAGAAGTACTCCTCTGAGACTGAGAATGTAGCTAGAACAACTTAGTGGCCATGGTTATAGTGTGACTTGGGGCTGCTATTGTGAAGGATTGGTATATAGTGCTATAGTGGTATATTTCAGTTCAGTGAAATGTAATGCTCTTTTTAGTATACAGATGCCTCTCTCCTTGGAACCTCTCTCCTCAACAGAGTACTATCTTTTAGTATACAGATGCCTCTCTCCTCTCTCAGAACTAAACTGAGATCACCAGAATGAGTTTGTGTGATTAGGTCCTAAAGAGAGACAATCTAGAGTTGCTGTCGAAGTTGGACTGTAACCCCTCAGTTCCAAGTAGCTCTTGTTACAAAATTTTCCATTTTGCAGAAAATGAATGTCAAATGTAATTCTTTTTCTCCTGCTTCTTTTTAACTTTATTCCAGTTTTGTTAGAATTAAAAAAGGTGCTCATACAACGTTGTGGCAGCCATCAAATAAGAAAATGGGTGCAAAAGACAACAAAGCTGAAGCAACCTCTGTTTCTCATACTTTTATGTTTAATTACTGTATGGCCTTAAAATTTGACCAACCAACTGTGGGTACTCAGAAATGGGGAGAGAAGGGAGAGAGTACCACTAGGTCTTGGTATATTCTTTGTGTGAAGAAAAAAGAAAAGAAACGTCAGCATTTGATGTTTAGTTGTTAGTGACTGCATTTACTATGATTATTACATTACTCTTCAGATATGAAGCTCTTTTTCCACTGGTGCTATTTGGTTTGATGTTTGTGTGGATAAATATGGAGCAAGAAGCACTGCAGCGCTATGGTCTTTCACTCAAACCAAAGGTAAGAGCTCTTGATAGATATATCAGGTTAAGTAACAGCTTTATCTTTTTTTTTTTTCTTTTGAGAATGAAATAAATATTCTGAGTGGTTTTCAGACAGCAACACTTTGCATTTCTTTAAGTTTGGGAAGCCCTTATCAGCTGTTTCATGGACTAGGAATGTGACCTTGTAAGAAAGATTTGTAATTTATGTTATTGAAAATATTGCACATCAGAGCCATTTCTAGGAATGCAGGAAGACAATTTGACTTAGTAAGACATAGTGGTATGTTTTGTAGGCTACAAAGCTCTGTTCATCAACTATAGTGCTAATTCCGCATAAGGTACAGTAACTGTTTAGAGTAAGTACAATGTGACTGTCCTTTTTTTATTCTGGTTACAGAGTCACAAGTGAGAAGCTGAAAAGAAATAATTTGATTTCTGAAAAGACACATAAGAAATATTAGAAATTTTCATTTGACTTTGTCCTACTCTTTGTTCAGGGACGGAGATTTTTCTCTGTTTAGACAAACAAGGAACTGGAGACTAGCCTGGAACTAGCACCTTCTCAGATTTGCTTGGAGAGGGAGTTTGTAATCAACACGACTTCTTTCACCTTAAAACTTAGTATATTGTCAACTGTTTGCAAAGCCCGTGCTGCTCACGCTGCAACTTAGCTCTTAGGTTAGGTCAAGGGTTTAACGAACTGTGGCTATGCCATTGTTTTGGTTAGATTCATGTGCTTGTTGCAGTTGTTTGGGTCCTTGGAGCCAGATAGGTGTGCAGCAGAGCTCTCTCCCACTCCTCCCAAAGGAGCCCTCCTTGGTGCAGGTCACAAACAATCTGGTTACAGATGCATGGGAGTGGCCAGAGTCACTTGAAGAGAAGTGTTGTTACACATCTTTCCTTCCTTTTGCAGCTCATGATAATTAGGGAGATTAGAAGATTGTTTTGCGATTGAAATCTGAGCCAAGGCAGTCATCAGAGTGAACCTGACACATACTGTGTTTTTGTAGTGCTCTTGCAGGGAAGACAGTTTTGAAACTTGAGAGAGAGCGGGTTTTACCAAATCAAGGTTGAATATCAAAAATAAAAGGAATCACTTTTTATTTATGCTACGTTTAGCTAGGATGATGAGTGTGAGCATGTTTTGTGGCATCTTAAGTGATAGAGATGGAATCTGAATGTAAAAATGTACATTTAGCATGATGCCATGATTGCAACTAAAGGTGTCTGGCATCTGTGGGATGTACTTTCTCTTCCATTCTAGAACCCACTCTATATTTTGCATCTTGTAAAAAGGCATCTGTGATGTTGGTCTGGTGTTCTCTTTGTTGTAAAATAAAATTCTATTAAAACAGTATTAAACAGTGATGAAAGCTTTATTAATCAAATGTAAATGAGAAGAACATAAGTATGCTGTAATTTTTATGTTATCACTTCCTGTATGTCAACATTCACTTAAAACTTTTGGTTTCAAATGAAAGGAACAAAAATGCTTGCCCGTGCTTCATGTTTTAGATTAGAAAAAGTCATCAGCCTGTTAATATATGCTGCAAAGTAAATCTTGTATTAGAGAATCTGGCTCAGTTCTCTGATGATGTGAGATTATTTTTAATTGAAACGTTGTCAGTGTTGAATGCCTATTACTTGAATTTTTTCTTTTCCTAGTGAAAAGCAGTTCACTGACCTCTTAAATTCCAGGAAGATAACTTCTCTTGAGGTCAAATGATATTGTGCTGAGAACTGAGTAGAGAAGATGGAGAATATTTTAGTATTTTCATTCACAAAAGAAGTCAAATGAGGATAATTGCAGTCTTTTATTTCTGTAGGTCTTTATCTACATGCTCATGTGAGCAGTGGAAGTGTGTGTGTGTAGGAGGAATATTTATGATGATAAGTCTAAGGCATAGAAGTTCATTTTTAGTGTAGATAACAGCAGAAGCTCCACTGTTCATTTGATCATCTCACTTGTACAGTCTTTCTGGCAGATTCATTAAAGTATAATGAAAATATGGGAAAGGTTTTCAGTCCTCATTATAATACTCTAATAACAGATGATAGGGAAGTAGGTTTCTTTCTCATTCATTTCAGTAAAAATATGGTGGCTCTATCAAAGTCCATTAGTTGATATTCAGTATTTATTTCTTCTGCTCTCTTTCCAGCTTGCTGTTTTCGACTTCGCCTATGCCGTAGATATAACTCAATTTCGAGAGCTCCACCTAGATGATGTCCGAAGGTCCTTCTTCTTTGTATCCTTTTGCTGGCTGCTTTCTAAGGAAAAGATGGGTTTGTTTCAAAAAGACCTGTAATCAAAATCTGTAGCCCGGTAGTCATTGGAAACAGAAGCTGGTAAAGATGATTTGACTCATGTTGCTCAAAAGGCAATGATCTTGTACATTATTCTTTCTCATGAAGTAGTTAAAAATGCACTGTTTTAGAATCTGGTTCCTTGCCCACTTATAACCATTACACCTGAGGTAAACTTTCTTCTAAGGAATTCTGTTTTCAGTTTGCTTTTGTTTTATTACATTTTGGCTGGAGGGAACTCATTCACCTTCACAAATCAGTTGAAAAAGGTGATATTAAAGTTATTCTCATTTTTAGAGTATGGCAGTGTGTTAGGAAGCAAATGTTAGGAAGCAGGCATGGGCCATGGCCAAGCAGATGAGACAAGAAAGAAAGTTCCTGCAGGCTCTTAGTAAAACACATTCACAAAGTCTGGCCTAGAATTATTTATATTGCAAGTGGTTTCTGCTGTTAGAGGTGGTATGGGCTTAGGAGGGAAGAGCTGTTCATTCACTAACATAGTTTGCATTGCTGTAGCTGAAACTGCAGCTGATATTTTTTTAATACTGTACAGACTTGATAGCATTGTAATTTTTCTCTTTCGTCATGGGACTGCACTTAAGTGAGAGCTATTTGGCAGCGAGTATTATCAGTGGACAAATAGGAGAGAAACTGAGCCAGTCTAGAACATAGGGGTTTCTAATACAGGTGGATTATTGTAGTTGCGGAGGGGGTTGTTTCAATAGTGGTTCTTGCAAAACAGACCTTACAGTTTGTCAAATAACCAAATCTGAGAGAGTGTATCACAGATGCAGAGTCCACACTGTTTGACTTTGAACTATGCTGTTGAACACTGGGAACCTGCAGCAGAGGAAATATAACAGAAACCACTTTAAGAAGGCAGTTTAGTGCTAAGAAAGAAAGCAAAACAGTTTGCTAGGTGTTGGATATTTGTCTTTGCTTTAGAGTTTACCTGAAAAAAGCAGAGACATCTTGCAGTAAATTTACTTCTAGTAAAGCTATTGCTGTCTGTCACATGTTAAAAATTAGCCAAAACAAAAATCAAGCAATCCAATTGTATTTTTTAAAGGTCCAGGATAGTACTACTTTAACACTTGAATGTAGTTGTGCTGGTTTTGGCTGAGATAAAGTTGATTTTCTTCATAATAGCTAGTGTGAGGCTATGTTTTGGATTTGTGCAGAGAACACTGTTGATAGTACAGTGCTTACACAGAGTCAAGGCCTTTTCTGCTCCTCACACTGCCCCACCAGTGAGCACTGCTTTAATTTAAAACACTTGAATGTATTTTGTTCAGCTCCTGAAAAGATAAACAATGTGCAGATCTCCTTTGCAGAGACCAGATATGATGCACTCCTGCTCAAAAGATGTCCTGGCTTTTTTAATTTAAGTGCTGTTTAATGTTCAGAAATAGAGGTATTAGAGGAGAAACCTTTTCTGCTAGAGCAGTCATACTGCAACTGTGACCCTGAGAACTGTGTGTCTTAGGATGACCTCAAGGTTCCTATATAGGGCCCAATAGCATTTGCTGAGAGAATGTATAGCCTGGTCTTAGGGAAGAAGATTCAGATTGCTCATGCTTAGCATTTTGATTAGACCTATGTGCCACTGGTATTTTTTTGTTTGTTTTGTTGCAGACCCGTTGTCCTTATAAATCTTAGCTGACAGAACTGTACTATTCTGTTAGACTGCTGTGTTACTAAACTTGAAGTTATGTGATACTCTTGGGAAGCATAATTTCTTCAGCTATGCTGACCTAATCCTTCCAAAATATGGCATGAGGAATCCCAACAATTCTACTGAACAGTTGGTAGCAAATTGTTTATGGAGAGACTTAAATGATCCAGTGCAGGAGCTATAACAGGAACGAAAGGACCAGAGGGAGCCCTGGCAGCAGCAGCCATCCTCACTGACTAACCCTCTGCCTTATGCAAAAAAGCAGTTAAAAACTATCTTTCAGCTGAAGCTGCGTGAGCTATAATGGGCTCCAATGAGCTCAGGAGGTAGAAAAATGTCTTTCATGGGCTCATATAGCAGTAAGTGTTGCATCTAGATGAAAAGGATAGGGTTTATCAAAAAACTTCCAGCTATACAGATATTGCCGGATTTGTCCTCCCTCCCTCAAGTAAGGAAAGAAATGGGCATCCTATGTTGCAACGGGTAGACTCAGCATAACCTTTGGACAACAAATCTATGGGAAGGATAGCATAGGGACCTTTAGTCTTGTTTAAGAGCCAACTACCTCTTCCACGGTCAGTTCCTCAATAAAGCCATCTCTTTGGGTGTGCAGAACACATGCATATGGCATTACTTTCCGGAAAAGCACGTGTGTTTGAATGCACAGTTGGGTTTGTCGTCCAGATATTTCCTACTTGCCAGGTAGGGGCCCAAAAAGCCAGCTGCAGCTTTCTTACAGAGGCCACAAGACAGGCTCTAAACCCTTACCCAGGCAGTCCCTGTCTTTTAAAATTGACATAGTCATTTGTGAAATCTAGGATAGAGCTAGACAATACTTGGGATTTCTTAATGCAGTGTAAAGTTGTCATAGTGGGTCAGCTTCTTGTAATGCCATGATAGATTTTGAAAGTAAATTGGAATGAAGGAGGGGGAATGATGGTTTTATTTTATTGTAGCCATTTCTGTGGTGTATTGTCCTTAAATACGTTTAGGTTTTCTTCATAGTGACAGCCTTTTTTGGCACTGGAAACATAGCTTCTATTAACAGGTAAATTTTATTCATTGATTTGAGACGCAGGATACAAAAAATTCTTCTGCAGTTGACGTACTAAATATAAATTTAGGTAGCAAAATCAGGGCAGCAGAGTTAAAGCAATAGTCAGTGGAATGGTGATTATTTTGCTTCTGCTCTCTGTGACATGTTCCTGAAGAGCTTGAGCTTTTTGGTTATGAGATTGTCTCGATTCCGTTAGAAGTTACTGACAGCATGAACAGAGAGAGCTTGCTTGCTCACGAACAGCATGGCACCTCAAAAAACACAAGTAGAGAAAAATTGTAGAGAAAGAAAAGTGAGGCTGGCAATCCCTGCTAATTTAATGTTTCAGCAAGAGAAGAGAAAGTTGGAAACCTTGTTTAAGACAAATGTATATACACTCAGTGTGTTACAGGGTAACTAAATGCTCTATTTTTAATGGAAAATGCCACTTCAAAGATATGTAATGTCTTTTTCATGTTTCTTTAGTTTTGATCCTGCTTCTGTCTATTGTTTCTTGACTGTGTTCAGTCCCTTCATGATGGGAGGCTTGCTTGTACTGAAGGTTAGTAATCTTACCTTAGTGAAATTATCTTAAAGAACTGTTGAATAAATAATGTATAATGTACATGGTTGTTACTTTGCAATTCACAAAAACACATATGTGTATTTGAGCTTCATCGATGTGTAAAGCTTTCAGCCTTTGTAATGTTTCTAAAAATAGATCATTCTATTTCCCAAAAGAGAGAAGCTAAAGTGTGTGGATGTATATTTTAACAGCATTAGGTCAATATATTGTATCAAAATGGAAATCTCAAATGTTGAAAAGACTTAATTCATTTTTTAAATTATAATATTTTCCTTTAGCATAATATCTACAGAAATGTTGAGATTATAAAAGTATTATTAGCTTTAAATATATTACATTAAGTACAGGCTTTGAATGTTCTACTGATTAGGTTGTTATTTTACAATGGATATTGTTTTTTATATTTTTAAATAGTCTGTCAACGATTGGATTGCATGCACTTCTTGTTTGCAGGCAAGGTGTGGGAGTTCTTTGCTAGCATTTGAGTAAAGAGTCTGCCAGAGGGGTGAAGGGAAACACTGACTTTTTGGGTTATTGCTAAAATAAGCAGTATTTCCTGCCTCTGCCTTTCTGCTGCTTCTGTCCCGGAGAAAGCAGACTTAAATTACAGGTATACTGCATGTTATATGGCAGGACACCAATAATGCAAACTTTCTAGATGCAAGAAATAAGGTTTTAACAATGTGTTGACATTAGTAACTTAAGGATTGCAAGTCAGCTTTGTAAAGAGCAAAAGACACTGTTCATGTTTCTAACTTGTTTATTTTTTTCTTAATTTACTGAACCATTTACATTTGTTTGACTTGGCTTTGGAGGGGCAGTGTGATCCTTGTCTTCCTGAATGCATTCTATATTTAGACTTTTTTGTGTTTGAGATGAGATTGTCCTATTACACTTGGAGCTCTGCAGCCTGTCACATGAGATACTGAATCTAAATAGTTGTGACTTCTAGTCTTGTTGCAATATTTATCACTAGTGCTAAAATGGATAAATGAAGTGAGGATCATTAATGTGTTTTAATTATAGTTTTTCATTTAATGGAAGTGTTTCCTGCAAAATTATTTTCTACCCTGTCTAGCCTATATTTTATTTTCATAACATAGACATTCTGTGATAATTTGAAAAGCAGGAAAATATTTCCACAACCTGCCCAGGTTATTTGTAAATATTACTATAAGCCAACATGTTGCTTGTGTTTTAAACAGGTTGTAATTCCTTTTGTTCTGGTATCATGTGCTTTCGAAGCTGTTCAAGTCACAACACAGCTGTCTTCTAAGAGGTACAGTAAGTGCTATATTTCTGCATTAGTAAGTGTTTCAAATCTATTTTATAAGAATTCAGGACTGTCAAATCTCAATCTGAATTTAAAAACCCCAAAAACTATTAGATCACATTATTACTTTTATTTGTTATTATGGCTTGGGGTTTTGTTTAGTGATTTTTGCAAGCTCAGGAGTTGTTTTCTTAGTAATAAATGAGTATAAATGGAAGTGTTCGCCCTGTCTGAAACAATCAGATATTTAATATTCTTTGTTGACAATACACAGAAAGAGCACTTTTTCCTCCATAATGTAAAAAAATGAGAAGAATTTAAAGTCTAATTTTTATTTTATATTGCATCTCTGCCTATAGTATAATATTTTTTAAATAGCCCATTTATAATGTAACCACTTTATAGATTTGTAGCACTGACCTCACCACAAATAGCATTTAAGAAAAAGCAAAAAAAAAGGCTGGATGTCCTTTCATTGCACTTCAGTGCTTCCCAGATGTGTTCAGTATTACATATTTTTTGCAGTAGGACCAGATGGCTGCCAGTCTTTTCCTCATCTCTAAAGACTTTGCAGAAGCCATGTGAGATGGGTGCCCAGCCTCACAGAGGGCTGTATCCAGACTTGAAATATCGTCATGCTTTTCACTATCTAGATTTTTATTTTCTGTGTTAGCCGTCCTTACCCCTTTCAGTGGACCCAGTGCACATGACTGAATCCTCTGTTCATCATGTGATATTATGGATGGTGCTGAGGTGGAGGAGGTCTCTGTCAGCCATGTGATTTTCAGCTTGTCACCACGTGATGTTGTGTGGGACTGACTAAAAGTCCTGCTGTCAGTGGCAGAAGGACCACAGGGACTTTCTCCTTCATACTGCTCAGCTAAGCAGGAGAAAGCTGCTCTCACTTACTGTGATGCTCTCTGCCTTTCTGTTTGTTTTCATCCTGCCTGTACCTTGTCTGTTGTCTCCTTTATACAACACCACTCTGTACTAATGAGAGACAGGGTAGTCTGAAATCTGACTTCCTGTGGGACTGGCAGCACGAGGCTCACCATCACTTTTACCTGCTCTGTGTGTGCACTGTACTTGGGCTATCCTTGGACCCCCAAGGAAGGGTATTCATCCTCATCACTAACGCTTATACAAAAGGGACTGGGGTTGCTCAGACAACCAGCTAGTGATTTCCATTTCTAGGGCTTGAGCAGCATAAAGGTCAGCATTTCCTAACTTGTGAATGCTTGCCTTGGCAGCGCTGGTGATATTGCAAACTTTTATGGAATGTTAATCTGAGTGTGTGAGAGGGGAAATAGTACCAGCTTCATAAACCAGAGGACATGAGTATGTCTGTGCTGCTTTATGAGGCTGTGGTTGTTACTCTGTCTGGTGTTTGTGCCAGCTTCATTTAGCTGCGCTCAGGTAACAATAGCAGTGATACTGCCACAGCACCAGCCTGGGAACAAGCAGAAACCGCAAGACATGCCCAGGATCCCTGGAGGAGTTGTGCTCTGATTGTCAGTACATCCTGAAGTCTGTGCTGCACTCTTTATTGCTCTTGCTGTCCCTGCTAGATAAATTAAGCCATCACAGGGAACAATCTTGTCTTTGCAGTGTATAAACATGCCCTGAAATTAGCATTGTCCTTCTGTTGTGAAAGGCTTCCTGCAGTTCAGAAAGGCAAAAAGTAGATTTTTATGATTTGGACAAATTGCTCCTGAACTCCCTGTTTACAGATTAATTTCCTTTCTTTGGGGAATGTTCTGTCCCAATATGTTCTTGGAGCTTACCTGTGAAAATAGCCCTCTAGCTGAGTGCCTCCTAGGCGCTGTAAGATTGCAACATCATATCTGAGCCATAGGTACTGGAAGAGAAGCCTCTCTATGTGTCCGAGAATGCAGCTGGTTTGTTGCATCCTGATTTACTAATGAAGCACAACTGACAAAGGCAGTATCAGAAACTTCCTCATCTGGAGGCATTGGTATGGGTGTCCCCCCAGTACGTGCTCATGCAATGCTGCAGCAGGACATTTTCCCAAAAAAACCCTTTGTGGTTTTATGAGAGTAGTACTGATAAATTATCTGTATTCTATTTAAAGGGTTTTTTTGTTAATGGGTCAGCTGTTTGCAACATTGTTTCAATGTCATTAACTTAGAAACCAGTTTTAACCAGTTACAGCAATTGCTTTCACGTAATTTACGATTTACATAGTTTAATGAAAAGAAGATTAGGTTAATGGGGGGGAAAAACTAGCTCTGCGTCCTCCCTTCTGGTTTGTTTTACTGACCACAGCCTACTTCCTGGGAGTAACCTGCCATCTGACAGAGAGGCCCACGGGATTGGGAGCATGCCACCAAAATGCTGGGTGTTCCCAGAGCAGCTTATGGGCACCCAGAGATCTGGAAGGGCGCAAAGCTCCTCCTTTAGCAGCCTCTTTCCCAGCAGGGTGGTTGTCAGGGTGGGACTGATCAACTCGGTGTCTGCCTGTGCCAAACAGCTTTGCTCACTCTTGGGTACATTGTGAAGCTTCTACATCAGCTATATTTCGTCTAACTAGCACAGAGCTCCTGCATGAGGAATAGGCAGGTGCTGTTTGTAAGATGCTCTTCTCTCAAAAAAATTTACTCAAGTTAGACTTCTTTGTTGCAAAATTGAAACTCTGCTAATTTGAAATGCCTTTTTCAGGCAGGCTGGGATTATAAATGCCACATGTCCTAGTCATGTATTTTAACTGTTCTCTAATACTTTGAAATATACACGAGTGTTTGAAAGGCAAATGCAAGAAATCCTATCTTACTTTAGTCTCTTTGTGGGGCTTTTAATAAGCTTTTTTAACATCTGTGGCCATAAATAAAGGTCAGTGGTCTGATTTTGTTGTTTTTTTTTTTTTTCTTTGCAGCCTTTTCCTCATTGTTCTTGTGATTTCAGACATTATGGCTTTGGTAAGTTGTTGTTGCACATTCTGTTCCAATAAGATCAAGAAGCAGAGGGTTCTCCTAATTCCATCAAGAGAGATCTGAATTTGTTTCAGACTTCAAAGTTCCTGTAACTAGGGCAGAGAATTGGATTGAAATCCTAGCGTAACTTAGAGATAAAACTCTTCCAATCACTGCTCTTCGAATTTTGTGTAATTAATGCGTCTGAAGAAGCAGTGTTCTCATAATAATAGGAGACAAAAATGAAGTAATGTTACCATTCTGAG
>NW_020897690.1:28618370-28680855 GCF_003984885.1 Neopelma chrysocephalum | reverse complement strand
TAATGTTACCATTCTGAGTTTTTCATATACTTTACAATCAAATTCCTAGGAAAAATTTAAATAAGAATATCAGTTTTAGCTGTGGGCATGGTTTAGTTAATTTTTCAGGAATTTTCAACCTTTTACCCACACCAGCTTCCCTTGAAAAAGAGAAATGCATTACCCACCAACTCTGTTAAAATTGTCAGAATCCAAGAGATCAGCAACATCTGAAAAGACACTTCATGCCCTTTGTTAGGAAATGCTGTCTTCAGAAAGCTTGCATCTGCAAACCAAGCTAGCCAAAACAACCCAAAGCTGAACAATACCCCAACATAATTTTTGCAGATTAAAAGTATGCTTTCGTTGTCCACTTAAACTGTCTTCATCCAACAAGCAGTGCCACTAGCTGTCACAAGGTAAACAGAAACCTTTTCAAACCAGCAGGTAGAGCTGGTGTTGTCACTTCATACACTCTGTTTTTGTTTTGTCCCTTGGAGTGAGCTTTCCTGATCTTATATCCTAGTACAGTGTGATCTGTGAATATCACCCGATAGGAAAAACAGTGAGTAAAAATCCAATAATTACTAATTTGTCTGTAGAGTGAGAAATGAAGAAGGTATAGTTATATCTAGTTTCAAATAAGTCTGTATGACTAATCTGATTTTGGATAATTCCCACAGGAAAAGGATTAAAATACCATTAAACCACATTCATAACATTTCACTAATAAAATCAGTATAACTAAACCAAAAGAAGCCTGCAGGTATTTACCTGTGTGTAAGAAGCCCAGTAAATCCAGGTATTAACATCTCACATATTCTTCTATTTCGGTTTAAGTATTTTAAAACAATTAGCAAGTATGCACTTGGTATACAAAAAAAAAACAAAAACAAAACCAAACACATATTACTGAAGAGGTTTGATATGCAGGAGCTCTGCATAAAGAAGAGAGGAAGTTGCAGGACAAAAAAAAGAGAATGGGGTTTGTGATCTTGAATCAATGTGGCCACCAGCTAGAATTAAGGGAACTCACTAATAGACAAGTACTGTCTTCTCCCAACATTATTCCCACTTTACAGGTGGGGAACTGCCAGAGTTGCCTGAAGAAATTTGTGTTGAAATTCCATGAAAACTTTTAGGCACTATACATTTGAGATCTTGTTATTTCAAACAATAAGGTGACTTGGCTTTTCTTATTGAAAAAGCTCTGGTGTTACTGTTTCTTACAAGCCCAACTAGACAGAACTTATTGCTTCTTTAGATGTTTTTGTTTGATAGCATGTTAAATCTATTTCTTGTTCCTAGATTATTCTTTACTGTGGTCCAAATGAGCATTCCTAGAAGTGTTTTGCCCTTATTTTACTTGAAGAATTAAAAATTTGGAGTAAACAGCCTGAAACATAGGGATTTAATTTTCTGTTTTGAATTGTGCAGTGTTAAAGTACTAATCAAAGTTGTTTTATTTCTTAGCATTTTTTCTTTTTGGTGAAAGATTATGGAAGCTGGCTGGATATTGGAACAAGGTACAGTACCTTTTTTGCCTCCAGTGCATTTTAAAGGCTCATAGGTTCATATTGTTGTTTATCTACTCATAACTCTTGTAATTTTTTCCAATTATTCTCCTTAATCTAATGATTCAGGGATGTTTCACATACTTGAAACACATGTGCACATGTATGTATACATATCTCAAGCTAAAACTTGTGTCTGAAAATCTGTGCCAGAGCAACACAAAATAATGAATCTAACATGGCAAGAAATACAGTTAGTAGGATTTGTTTCATTGCTAAGAGTAATTACACAAAAAATATTATAACTACTGTTTTTAATTTTAATTAGTTGTAATCACTGTTAAAATAACAATTTATCAAAGTTGTTAATTGTCTTGTGTCTAGTTAAGCCTCCTTATGCAGTCCACTGTGAATTCATGAACCTTGTGTAAATATGTTGGTGACTACCAAGGCCCATACATTTATCCTCCCTCTGCTCGGGGAAAAGTTTAGCTTTAGCATTTAAACATAGAAATCACAGGTAAAGTGAGAGAATTTGTTTTGCATTATGAGTCATATTGACCTCTACAGCATACATCGTGGGGCAGGTTTTCAACTATGCAGTCTTGTTTGTGAATAGTCCACAAATAATAAACACCAGGAATACACATTTCAGATTTACCTTCCCTGAGTTGTGGAAATAGATAATATGCCATAATAAGCTTAGCGGGGAATGCGTCGTTACTAATCCAGCCAATCTGGTCACTTGACACTGTTATTTAAACAGAAGTTGAATAGTGACCCATTGTTAATATTCCGTTTAGTCTACTTTGCTGAGCCCCCATATTCCCAGCAGCAGGTGCATGCATGGGCACATACGTGTGCACACATACTCTACCTGTTTTCTTTCAAGGTTCCAATTCCTGCTTATAGCTACCTTTTGAAGGTTCCTAAGGGGCAGAGATACAGTTGGATCAAATAGTGAAAATGATGCTTTAACATCACACTTCCTTGCTATGGTCAGTTTATGGTAAATCAGATGGCCTCATCCCTTGGTTTTAATTCCTATGCAGATTAATAAGGATATTAAAGACCTCAGAAAATTTCTGTTCTGCTGGGTAAGAAGCTTGCTAACTAGGAGTTAGCAGCAAAAATATAAATTGTTACAAGTACTCAAAAGCTTCCTCTCTGATACATGGCCTTCATAGTGTAGAGCTTTACAACAGTGAGGCATTGTTTGATCCATTTCAGCTGGAAGTTTGCCTTATTCTGAAGAGTTTAGGAGAGCTCGTTATGCACCACTGTAATTCTGCCTCTCCGCATGTGTGTTTTGATCACTGAAGAAAGCACTGAAAAAGGCCTTTCAAAAGAGTAATTTGTGATTAATTTTTAACGTGGCAATGCATAATGTTCAGGCAGTCTCTGTCATTACTTCACTTTTGAGTACTTGACTCTACCTCCTATGTTATTTTATTGTAGTCTCTTTATATTTGTTTTGTATGTATGTGTGTACAGGCACATAAGATAAAAATAATGAGATTGCATAAGAAAAGAGGTGAAGCCATAGGGACAGTGCTGAAATGGTCCTGCTTTTATATAGCATAAGCATTATTTTTGCACCAGAACTTTTTCCTCTGAGCAGATTTCTAATGTGTGATCCTCAGGCCTTGGCAAAATTAGCAAGCAACAGCAGAAGCTTTTTTTTGTTTATTCCTGAAAGGGAAGATGAGCTTCGTGGGGGTTTGGGCAATTCCCAAAACCAGTGGGAGTGAGATACTAATGTGGCTTTTTCCTGTCCTCCTGTTGCAAGTGCAGTGACAACTCTGTGACAATTCTCTGCAGTGTTGTCTGTTGCTGCTTTGACAGCAAGGTCTGAAAATATCCTGTCTTAGTTGAAATTTTACATGTTGCCAAAATTTTCCTGAGAAGGCTGAGTCGGTTAAGGAAATGATGGTTCTTTTTTTTTTTCACCCCCAACTGTTTGTATCTGAACAAAACCTGTATAGGATTTCTCAGAACAAAGAATAGGAGCACTCATAGGGACAGCTGCTCTTCTGTTTTCTTTTCTTTTGGGGGGGGGCAGGGGCTTTGTTTGTTTTGTGACACTAATATGAAGTGTGTGTGAGCAAAAATATCTGGATATCTGGATTTGTTTCATTACTGGTTACCACATCACTGAAATCACAGGTGGAAAAGCAGCAATGTAATTGCTCAGTGGCGGTTCATTCCTCTGAAATCTGTTAGAGTCCAGTGGTATATGTGCCACATTTGTAAAGCTTCTGATGTATGTTTCCATACTCATTCTTTTTTGTGGTCATGGCTTTCTATGGATTTTCTAATTACCACACTTTAAAACTTTCGTATTTCCTCTCTCTTACCAAGAATATGCAAGTTCAGCAGGAGACTCTCATTAAGCAATACTTGTCTTTTCCAATACCCGAGTTTCATGTGGAAGGGCTGGATTTAAATCCCTTGCGATAAAAAGACCTTCACTGCTTTTTTTATGCTGATGTTTTCTTTCCTAGTGGATCTCATTGTTTGGAAGTCAGGTTTGTTTACTGAACTGACATTTCCTTTTTTTTAAACATTTTACCCCTAACTCCTGACTTCTATGTCTTGTTCTACCATGTCTTAACTACATGACATGTCATTTTACTATGCCTCATATTTGTATTAACAATATGATGTCTTTATTCTCCTGATTGAATTCACCATGCCACTTAAGTATTGTCTTTGAATGAAAACGGATTTCTACCTTTTCCACTCTTCCAGTTCATTAATGAAATGCTGAGCAACAACAGATCCAACATACAGTCCTGTATTACCACATTCAGCAAGTTATCAACTGATTCCCTCCTCACAGTACATTATCAATTACCATAAATATTTATGGCTTCTTAGAAAGTTTTAAAGCCCCTTTTCTTAATGGCCATGCCAAAATCAGTGCGAACTTGTCTTTCAGGAGAGTGCTTTTCATTGTTTTGGTGTAATAACAGGATAATAATCTTGTGGTGAATGTGGAACTCAAAGCAGTGGCTTACACAAGCTTCTGAGGCCTGCTACCCTTTACCTCTATATCTTGAGGTAACCTAAATTGCATCATATGCAATGTCACTAAAATAATTTCTCTACGGCTTAAAAGGCATGTTTATCTGTCTCTATCTATAGATCTCCAGAGAGAGAGAGAGAAATAGCCTTTAAAGCCTACTATGTCTTTACAGTATATGCAATTTGTAAATAGCTTTACAATCTGATAGTCAAGATAAACCTTAAAGGTTCTTTATATGACTATTATATAGCTTTATACAGACACATACTGTACTGTTCCCTCTTTTTATAACAGTTGTTGGAAGATAAAGTTATGATCCTAACTGTTCCTCTGCAGTCTCGAAGGTCCGGGGGCATAGATTAAGCACGAGTCTGGTTTTGTAGGTTTTAGGGATAATGGAATTGATTTCAGGGTTGGGGTCCTGGGGTTTCTTGGTCTGACTATTAAAACAAAAACGATGTGTTTTGTGATTTGTTTTTTGTGAAACAGAGGAGAGAGGGTGTGGAATCCTGGCTGTAAATGCAAGAGACTTAAAATTCAGAATCTAAATCTAGAGTTGCAGGGTGTGCTTGGGAACAGTCCCACCGTTCAAAATAGCATGTCATGGAGAAATAATATTTTTGGACTCTTCTGGAGAGTGTTCTTCACTTCTTGCACAAGCTGTTTTTGTTTTACTTTTGTTTCTAGTTTTTTAAGTGCTATGGTAACTTACTCCATCTTCTTGTCTTTCCAGCTTCTAATCAGATGTGTCATCTCAGGAATTAGCCTGTCTTGAGAGAAAGCCAAGTTTTGGAACAAGATTGATTCCAGCCCCCCAGCCCCTCTCATTTTTGGCTATCTTAGATTCTTCTTGTCTTTGATTAGTACTTCTCACCAATATACACTGTCACAAAAAAAGCCAGGAGATGGTAGTACCTCATATGTTCTCCTTGTGGTTCCTTGCCACCGAAACAGGTGTCTTCCTCCCTGATAAAGAATTTTCCTACCACTAGCTTTGCCTGTTGACGTTGATCCATATGTAGGGCACTCACCTTTCCATTGAACAGCATGGCCTTACCGTAGATCATCCATGATCACCTACACCTGCTACCTCTACCATCTCATTTGCAAGTGTTGCCTCACTGTGCCCCATTATGCTATCCTCTTATATCTGTTTATGTTTCTTCTTCCTCCACATGGATCTAACTTGCCTGGAGCCTAGAATCTCGCTCCCTTTTCTCATTGGCTCAGGTTTGATTTCTGATGCAGAAAGCTTGTTTTGAGAATTACCTTCTACACTGTAACTACAGATCCAGTCAAGGATGCAGTTCTGAATTGTATAGGGATCAAGATTTTGACACTGCTGTTTGGCATATACTCGTAGGAGTCTTGCTTTGTTTGTTTAACTGCAGCATTACCTCAACCTAAAATGTAATTTACCAGGCAGAACTGCCCACAGGCACCACAGTGTGAGTTGCTGATAACCCCAGAGATGCTGACTATTTGTAATTACATGACAAGTAGATTGAAATTGTTTTTAATTGTGCTCTATGGCAATATATATATATTTTTACTCTGAACGACTGATATTTTAATAAAGGAGCATAACTATTCAGGCTTTTGCAGTATAGCAAGGGAGAAGTGTGTGCAACACACTCTTCTTTGCAAAGGTACCCAGTCCTTCAACTGACAGGTAGCTAAGAAGAGTTTGTGGAGACCTTTTCCTTTGAGAAAGCCCCTCTCTATGCCCCTCCAAATCACCCTCATCTGAACAAATAAGCACCCTCATCTGAAAGAGCTCCTTTTGGGTCAGACATGACCTGTCTAGGATCTTGACAGATGCCTGTCTAGGGACCATGCTGATGCCAAGCGTGGTCCTCTGGTGGCTCTCTTGAGGTATCTGTAGGAATAAAGGCAGGGCCTTCATTTGGCTTGTGATTTTCAGATTTCTCATTCAAACTTTCTTTGAAAGTTAGAAGGAACATAGCCTTGCTGCTTACATGAAAAACTAGAATTCTGGAGCCAGGTGAGAAGGAAGGCTGAGGTGTTACCAGTAATACATGAGACACTAAGCCGTCCAGCTATTTATTGGCGTAGCTGTTCCTCTAAGAGCTGTGCAAACTCATGTACCTGTGGGGCTTGTAGAGTCCCCAGGGCACATGAAGCCATGAAGGTAACTGCAACAAGGGTTTGAATTTCAGCTGTCAACATCTCCTTTCCCATGGAGAGCTGAAACTGAAGCTGTAACACACACAGGTGGTCTTGCAAGGGCAACTCTTGAGGGAGTTGCGTTATTGTGGTTGTTGTAGATGTGCTCTGTACTACGAAGTCCGAAGTGCACTGCCCAGGTGACAGTAGGCTTCCTCCCTGACTTCATGCATGATCTCACTGTGTCTTCTTACACCTTCCCCACAGAAACAGGACAGGAGCTTGGCTCTCATAGGCATGCTGCTCTGCTTAGCTAGAAACAGATGCTTGTAGGAAAGATGTTGCCTGTCTGATATGTTAAACCTCGAGTTGTTCACATTACTGAATATTTTCAGTTGTGCTGCATGCAGGCGGGAGTTTACATGGATGCAAGCTTTTGAGGTGGATTGTGCTCATTGAGGTCTGAGCCCATTTATGCCAGTGGATTTTTCTAATTGATTTCTTAAAATTATGTATTTTTAGCAAGGTATTTGTGAGAAGGTTTAGTCAGACTTAACTGAAATGGAAAAATCCTATAACATTGGTAAAGTCTGGTTTTGTGTTCTCCATACGCTTTGGTCCTTTAGTTACTGGTACTCTGGCTGTGCAAGAGCTTGTGCTCATTAGTGAACTTTTTGGATTACTTTTACTCTCTCGCAGTGGTTAGTGGCCCAGCTTTGTTAAGAGCTAGTGCTTCTCCACTTCACAGAGCTAAATTGTGCTAGGCTAGTGCCAGAGTTGCTACCGTCTCAGGGTTGTGAGGATTGATAGCATTGGCATTATGAGCTTTACTGCTCTTCTGTGGCTAAACTCTCAAACTGAATGAGTCCTCTGGCAGAAATTCCAGGTCATTAAGCCAGCAAGTGTTCCTTGCAATCCTTTTTTGTGACTAAACTCAGACTTCATCGAGTCTGAAGTTACTCTGCTTGTCCTAAGGAGCCAGCTACTTTGAAATTGTGGGTATAAGTGCATCAGGAGGTATGAGTATCTCTCATATCAGAATGCCAGTATCTTCATTAGTCCCAGAAAAAAACAAAGCAGCACTGGATGCATGATGAAGACAAGTGCAGAGGTGTTTCATCTGCAGCTCTAGCCTGGAATGTCACTGGCTTTGGAAAAATTCTGGTTTCTTAATGACTAGTGGTTTACATTAACAGCAGCTCGATTGAGGTGTTACAGAATCACAGAATGGTTGAGGTGGGAAGGTACCACTGGAGGTCATCTAGTCCAACCTCCCTGGTCAAGCATGATCCCCCAGAGCATGTTACTCAGGATTGTGTCCAGATGGCTTTTGAGTATCTCCAGGGAAGGAGACTCCACAACCCCTCTGGGCAGCCTTTTCCAGCTCTCAGTCACCTGCACAGTAAAGAAGTTCTTCCTCATATTCAGGTGGAACTTCCTGCATTCTAGTTTTTGCCTGTTGCTTCTTGTTCTGTTGCTTGGCACCATGGAGAAGAGCCTGGCTTCGTCCTCTTGACATCTTTGTTGAGGAGGCATCTGCCCTGTCATCCAGGTCATTGGTGAATAAGTTAAACAATACTGGGCCCAGTATTGAAACTTGGGGGACACCACTAGTGACAGCCTCCTACTAGACCCTGTGCCATTGATTGCGACCCTCAGGGATAGGCTCTTCAGCCAGTTCTCAATCCACTTCACTGTCCACTCATCCTGTATGCACTTCCTGAGTTTGCCTTTGAGGATATCGAGGGAGACAGTGTCAAAAGCCTTGAAGTCCAGGTAGATTGTATCCATTGCTCTCTCCTCATCTATCTCCAGCTAGTATCCCATCATAGAAGGCAATCAGGTTGGTTAAGCATGATTTCCCTTTGGTGAATCCATGCTGACTACACCTGATCACCTTCTTGTCTTCCACATGCTTAGAGATGACCTCCAGGTTGAGCCATTCCATCACCTTTCCATGGATGGAGGCGAGGCTGACTGGTCTGTAGCTCCCTAGTCCTCCTTCTTGCCATTTTTGAAGACTGGGGTGACTTTGGCTTTTTTTCAGTCTTCTGGCACCTCTCCAATTGCTCACCTCTACCATGAGCTTTCAAAGATGATTGAGAGTAGCCTGGCACTGATGTCTTCAGTTCCTTCAGCACTTATGGATGCATCCCATCATGACCCATGGACTTGTGGATGTCAGATTTTAAAATAGTCTCTAACCCAATGCTCCCACACCAAGGGAAAGTCTGCCTTTCTGCAGACCTGCTCCCTGATCTCCTGGGTCAGGGATTCCCGAGAGCTAGCCTTGACGGTGAAGACTGAAGCAAGGAAAACGTTCAGTATCTCAGCCTTCTCTGCAACCTCTGTTGCAAGGGTCTCTGTTCCATTCAGTAGCAGATCCACATTTTTCATAGTTTTCCTTTTGTTATTGGTGTCTTTGAAGAAGCCCTTCTTGTTATTCTTGACATCCTTAGCCAGATTTAATTCCAAATGGGCCTTGAACCCGTTGAGCATAGGATGCTGAATATCCTAGGTCAAATCTCAGTCTGACCCTGAATAGCCCATCTGTAACACTAGGGAATACCAGGTAACAGAATTTGAGCGAGTAAGAACAAGCTCTTTGCTCATTAGACTTTTAATCATTAGTGACTTAAGGACTTGATAATCCAAAAGCTGCATTTTCGTGTTGTGTTTATTAGCCACTCTTGAACTCACCTCTTTAATCTCTTTGAAAACATGTGTTACCACAGCAGAGAATTCTACAGTTTTCAGAATGGTGAGTGAAAAAGTAGTGGTGGGGGGGGTTTTGTGGGGTTTTTTTTGTTTGTTTTGTTTGTTTGTTTGTTTGCTTTTCTTAAAACTTCTTGTTACTGGAATAGTTTTTTCTCTAGAAAATTGCAGTTCAGCTATCATAAATATCTGAGTTGTCTTACTACCGTTCCTATGTCTACCTGATGGCAAGTTCTCCCTAGATTCTGTGTTATAGTTGACAGCAAATGGAAGTTTTGCAATTGTTTCAGTCACATGACTTGAATTACCTACTTGAATAAAAAGTACGGCCGGCACCTCTTACTCACTTGATATATGCTCAGTTGTGGTTTCTGGTGTCCTCACCATTTTATTTTGTCACAGGCTTTGGTTTTGACATGATAGTGCTGCTCTAATACTTGTCTTCTAGGAGCAGCATATATAATGACATCCTAGGTCAATAATTAGGCCTAGTTAAAATGAAAAAAAATATTCAAAATGTTGTTTATGTCAGGATTTTTTTTTTTAACTCTGCAAATTTGTATTTTTCTCTCACTTTTTTTATCTGTCTCCTCCTTGCAGCATTAGCCACTATGTGCTGGTGATGTCTCTGACCATATTTATGATGTTGATGAATGGACTGGCACAGCTATTAACCACACAGAGACTTGAACTTCCCAGAAGGACTAAACACCATTCCACGTGATAAAGCGATAAGTGTTCCCACCTTGTTCAAATCCTCAGGCTTCCTCTGAACCAGTCTCCACCTCCAGAATGTAAATATGACTTAATGGACTAGAGTGCCAAAATCCCATTCAGGGATCAGAGTGCTCTGTTGATACAGATTAAATGCTGTCATGTGACTGAAATTTGCATTTGAGAATTGCCATTTAGACATCAACGGGGATAAAAAAGCCTCTGGTTTATTCTCCAAGTGTACATATTTCTTGAAAATAAAAACAGCAACAAAATTCTTTTTTAAAATAAATAGACAACTGTCTTTTGTAGTTGGTTTGTTTGGAGTATTTTGGTAGTTATAACTTGTCTGCCAGCTGTTTGTCTCACGCATACTCTCATTAAGAGTCTGCAAAGTTCTAGCTTAATTTCATGCCTCACATAAGCATCTCACTGATTAAGGCGTAAATGAAATCATTCTGGGCAGATCACTGATTTGTGTGTAACTGATGTGGCATATGCATTTCAATACCTCTGAACCTGGCTGTGCTTTCTGCGACTGTGTCAGTGTGTGTATGTGAGCTGTTGAGGCAGGTTAAGGCTGGTGTGCTGTGAGGCTGTTGCTATAAGACAACACCTTTTAAAAGCTAATCTCACTGTGAATTGCTGCCACTGCCTGTGCTCTCCTGCTTCCTCCTGTGCTTGGGCAGGCTGAGCAGTATGCCACTCAGGTGGCTGATCCACATGAAAAGGAACCTGATAAAAGGACAGTAAACAGCATTTGAATACCCTGGTCCAGTTCATGACAGGGTAGGCAGGAAGGTTTAGGGCTGATTGTTTCTGTGGCAGCCCAGAGTTAGATCAGCATAAAGAGGTCATGAAACCAGCTGGAGTTGCTGGTTTGCAGAGAGTGATGTCACATGGAGGCTTTTTTCTTTGTTTCTGTGTTTTCCTTTCCACTTGTGTTCTGCTCCTGATTACAAGCATCGGTAATGGCTGCACCATGAATCAAATGCAGACACAAATCCCCTGGCTGTACACTGATTACAAGTGAGAGCAAAGAGCCAGGGTGCTTAGAGGCTTTGCTGTTGTGAGTGCTCCTGGGGACTGAGTAATGTAAATCCATTGTATGAAGCTTTTGAGATAGACTTGTAACCTTGTAGCCCTTACCACAGCAAGCATCAGCTTCCCTACCACTAACCTTGGTTGATTATGTATTGCAAACTGCAGTACCCACCTACACCTCAGTGTTTCATCATTCCCTGAAGTCATCTGTTGTGAGAATGATACAAACATTATATCTTCTGAAGCAAAAATTGTATTTCCTGCTAGGTGTCCTGCTTTGAAAGAGCTTTTTCCATCTACACCATCACTAAAAGAGCTTTTGAAGCAGATCCCTTTGCACAGTGAAGGAAGCAAGGGAAAGAAAAAGTGTTGTTCATTCTGGCCCAATCTGTGATGGTATCACTAAAAATTGTGCTATGTAATATCCCTGTGTCCCACTCCCAATTTGCAGCCAGGCCTTCCTATCTGGGAGCTGATACATATGGGACATGATACTGGCAGCCAAGGCTAGACCTGCATCGTGAGGGCTGCTCCAATGCTCTTTCCTGCCATCTGGCATTTAGCCATGGTCACATGTCTGTTTAACACTCTGGAAACTAGTCATCCCTCTGCAGGAAGTTTGGCTGGGAGAAACCAGTCACAAACCTCCATCTGCTTGTTGAGTACTAGGGAAAAAAATCGCATCAAGGGCCTGCAGTCATCTGTGCAGCTTCGGAGTGCCTCTTGAGAGTGTCTGAGCACTGGTGAGGGAGTAATTTTTTTCCACTAGGTAGTGGTCCAGTGGTCCTACTGGGCATGTTGCTAGCACAGCTGGCCTCAATTGTGGAAGATATTTTGCATTTGTCACGGGCTCTACCTACTGATCTCACACCGGAAGGTGGGCATGTATGTGCCCACTGCTGGTAGTTGTGCCATACAGCCAAGGCAAGGAGCAACATAAGCAGGTGGAAAGTTGCCACTACAATAAAGCCTATGTGTAGGCATGGGAATCTGCCACACTTGTTCTTGGATCCAGTAAGTATCCTTTACAGAGAGCTATCCTCACCTCAGCCCCACTCTGCAAGTATCTACAGTGTACTCTATCACTGCAGCGTACTGCATCGTCAGCTCTATGTGACCTAATTGATGTATCGACACCTCTGTCTCTGCTGCTGTCACTTCAGTACACACAGCTATAAGCCGCTGACCATCCCAGTCTTCATTGCTGGAGTGATTTCTTTGCAGAACTACTGTTTGTAGAGCAAATTCACTGATGGGAGCAGCCAAACAGCTGGCCATTGGTATGACGTGAAGAAACTGAAAAAGTAGTAATGTTGGACTCATAGGACTGCCACTCCCAAGGCACATCTTCTGCAAGATGTCAAAGCTGCTTGTTATCTATGACAAGACTAAGTGAATGTCTTACCTATTAAGAGAAAACACTGGAGGTACACACTGCTGGCTCTGCAGGCTCCCCAGGAGAACACATGGGAGCTCAAGCCTGATGTCTTTTCTCACCGCAGGGGGCTGGTAATAAAACAGCATCTCAGCCTACTGCATCTGGTGCTGCTCATCTGTGGTACTAGGAATAATCTATATACTCTGGTATGCAGGCAAGGAAATGGATGTGCAAAGTACAACCTGCGTCAATTACTCTTTCTGCTTTATGGTTTCCATAGTGCACTTTTGTACAAAATAGATGTTGTTTCTTACATCCATTCTTGTAAGAAGAGAAAGGGGACAATGAGCACAGTGTAACATTTGCAACACACATGTTGTTTCCCCCCCACCCCCCGTGCTGCTCTGCAGGGGTCTGGTCTTGTTTGCCATTTGCTCTGGTTTGACCATGGTGGTAGCAACCTTAGCTGACCTTTCCCTTTCTCCCGCTGGTTCCTTGCATCTCTGTGCCATTTGTGAATTTGGTTTCTATCCGAGGCTGCAGGAGTGCTGGAGAGCAGCTCTCATGGAGAGGCAGGATTGGCTGTGCTATTCTCACGTCTCCCCAGGGGAGGCTCTTGCTGGAGTCTTGGCCTGCACTTTTGGGTTAACTCCAGCACAGGGAGGTGTCAAAAATTCTCCCACTCAGCTACTTTACACAGCCCCGTGGGGTGTGTGACAAAGTCAACTCTTCCTTCCCACAGATGCATGTTCCTCTCCAGAAACAAATGTCATCATCAATAAAAAGTCCTCCCCAACTGTAGCAGCTAAGGTAGGGAATAAAATTTTGTGCTCAGCTGAGTTTAAGCTTTCTTTTGTTCTACTTGTGGGTCTTTGAGCATTATCCCTCCTCATGGGATTCAGATAGGACTCAGGCCAAAGAAAGGGGCATTCTGAGCCACCAGAGCCTTCCAGATCAGACTGTATATTTTCAAGGACATGAAGACAGAATTACCCCCAGTCCTCTTTGCCTGCATTCTTTCACCTGTAGCAGAGCTGCAGACTCTCTGACTCCTAGAGCAGATGAGGCTCCAGAGAGTGAAAACTTCAGGGAGGAAAAGAAAGGTAGATTGAAATTGTTATTTTTGCCTGGGATTGCACAATTTCATTTTTTTTAACTAAAAACCTTTGCAAGAAGCTTCTATCTTCTTGCTTTCAGATCCATCGACCCCTGAAGAGATAACCATAAACCTGGAGTGCCCATCAGGTGGTGTAATATGAGAGAAGCTGTACGGAAGCACAGCTAATACAAAGATCTTGTAGTCTTCAGCTCTAGGAATTGTTCTTCACTATTGTGCTATCAAGGCTGTACATGGCAGCCTTTTGATATCTGTCCAGGGAGTGAGCTGTTTCTTCAGATATGATGAAGCTTAGATTGTATCAAGACCTCTTATGACTCAAACTAAATGATTTCCCCTTCTCCCTCACAGAGTAAATCAGATTTTACAAGCTTTGGCAATTTCAGTGTGTGCCGTATCTGTTAGTTGTAAGTCTGCTACAGTCTTCACATTCTTGAATGAGAACAAAGATATGAATGAACATTCATGGTCTTACCCAAACCTTAAACTGCAGTGTCTGGTTTGGCCAAGTCATAATACAAATGTTGTTTCAGCTCCTACCACCCCAGCTATCTGTAAGATTGTGATGCTTATTGCTTTTCAAAATTGTCTATGTGAATCCTGCAGTCCCTTTTCCTGTGGCTTTGGAGTGTTTAGAGTACTTTTCCCAGATGCCTTTGGCAAAAAAGATTAGAGCATGGAGGGTACCATGCTTGCATCTGCATCCTGATAGATGTGGGGTGCTCTGAACAGGAGCCAGCTGAAGACATTATTTTGGGGAGCTATAGTTGGGGTAGAGAAGGGAGAACATCTCTGTCTTGCACCTGCTCTGGGGTGTGCTGTGTGTCACAGTAGTGGGGCAGCTCCAGATGCCCCCTTCTCCATCATCCCATGGCTTCATCCTGCCTGAAGGCAAGAAACTTTCTTCTCCTGTGTGTTGTCCTTGGGCAGCTGCTTTGTGAGCTGCCAGGTTGGGGAGGGTTTGGGAACCTGTCTTGCAGTGCTGCCATATGTGTGGGACAGTCCCAGATCAGTCCTGGTCATCCATGAGACAGGGCTTGTGGTGAGCTGGAATTGACTGTCGTAACAGCTGGTGGTCACCAAACTGTTTACGGTTCTCACTAGTCTCTCTTGGACTAGTTATATTCATAAGGATGTGCAGGGTTGAATCCAGTTCATCAGCTTAAAGAAGCTCTGAATTCAGCTGCTTCCTGCAAGGGCTCCCTCCTCACCCTAGGGCAGGGCACAGTTTTTTAGCATTTGAGGACTGAAAAGGAGAAGGAGAAGGCTTGAAATCATGGCACTCACCCTCTTCCCATGACCTTTGAAATCAAGCTTGTTGATATTTTCTTCATTTGTTTATTTATTGACTTATGCTTGGCAGCAAACTTCATAACTTTCTGACTTTGAAGGTGGATAAGATGGAAATAGATGAAAATGCACCTTGTTTTGTTTGCATTTTATTTTCCATTTGAGTTGTAAGAGCAAATGCTGTTTTTCCTTTAATGTTATATAAGGTGAAGCTGACATACAGGTTTACCTTTCACTCAGGGCAATACCACTGGCAAACCTGTTAATGGCTGAATATCATCCAGTGCTTTCTCGAGACAGGGAGAGAAAGCACCACACTAAGATCCCGCAGCCATCAATGCTTGCGATGGGACACGACCAGTGATGGAGCCCACTTCTGCTCTGAATTTCTGGCTTCTCAGGATATCACCTTGGCCACGAGGCAGTCCTTCCTGACCTGAATTGTCCTGTGACCCGGTGTACAGGCCACCAAGTCCTGCATATGCCCGGTGCTTGGGCCAGTGGCTGAGCAAGGGACGAGATAGGGCAGAGTCAGGCCTGGGGAATTCCAATTTAAATCGCTGCAAAAGCAGTCACACCCAGGTCCAACGTTTTTACCTCATGGCAGGAAGGGAGGAGAAACATGAGAAAGCCATGTTCACTAGCATGGCTCTTAACCGTTCCCACTGCCTCCTCTTCCTTCTCGAGAGGTTTGCAATGTTGCTCCAGCAGTACCTGCCCGAGCCCGATCCCAAGATTCAGCAATCACAAGCTAATCCAAAGGGCATGTGTCCAGTAACAAACGTTGCAGAACTGAACCACTGGCATTTAGGGCTGGGGTAATCTCTGACCAAGACCTAGGCTCCTCTAATTAAAATTAGCTTATTGCTTTTGCAGAAATGCTGAAGGACAAGGCATTCTCAGTGCAGTTCTCATATTGACTTTTGTGGAGTAACCTTTATATATCTCAATAGACGTGGCCTTTTGGTGCTGGACATCATTATTCTGCCTTCTTGGCATGTGAGACAGTGCAAGACAAAAACTGCAGAGTAATTTCAACACGGGCTAAAATTTGGTGGTGTGAGTCCTGGTGAGCACAGAGACAGGCTCTGAAAATACTGCAATTTTATTTTTGTATCAATTTCCATATTAAGTTAAGAGACACTAGAACTTATTGTACAAAGCACTGCTATCCAGAGCTATATTTAGCTGCTCAGATGTTTGTGTCTCCATCTCACTAGATCTCCAGAAGTGAGTGGATATTTTCCATCATGGGCTATGAGTAGGAAGCTTGTTATATTTGACCTACTGTGAAAGGAAAATATCTGTTTTGCCACCGTGCATTTTTTTCATACAAGTGGTATCTTTCTGTGTCTCTTCTAATCTACATTAACACATTATATTTCCTTTAAAATGCTACAAATTTATTTGCTTTAATGTAACTTGGTAATTAACTGGTAGTTACAGACAAAAGCAGAAGTGAGTATGCGTGTCATTTTGAAAGAATTACATCATGCAGGAAAACATCGTAGTATTTGGGATGATGGCCAAATCTCCATTCAGGACCTGAACTGAATACAGGCCTTCTGAAATCTTGTCTGAGCCTCCTCCGTTTCCTGGGGCTTTATTTCCCTGCCAATCCCAAAACAACCATGCAATGAACCCCGCCTAAGATTTTCTTCCCGAGCATTCAGTGGTTCCCCTCAAAGATCCCTCCTACCCTTGCTCCTCCAGAGGCCTGTGTCCTGTGTGGCCCAGGACCTGATCTGCCAGTCCAAGTCTGCAGTAGAAGCTTGGGAACATTTGCAGAGTCAGCACCTGATCCCAGGGCAGTTCAAGGGACGAGTTTTGTCCTGTTCAGTAGTTCATGATGGCAACCAGTCTATCATGAGGGAGCCTGTTTCCTTAGTTGGCTGCTTTTTTGTTTGTTTGTTTGTTTGGAGGGGGGATTTTTTATACTTAAAGCTTGAGGTTTGGTTTTGGTTTTTTTCAGTTAATGATTGTGAGACCAGCTGTTTGCATTAATTCGTTTTAATATGATTCAATCTGAACAGTGTTCAAGCTTCCTCTTAGAAAAAGTAGCTGACTACAGGGGGGTTTTTTCAGGCAGTTTGCTTGACAGAGAATAAATTTTTACAAAAAGTTGCTCTACAGAGGAAGGGATCAGACTCTCATTTTCCCTTCCCAGTATTCATTTCTTGCAAAAGCACCTGACACCTGGGGAAAAGCAGCCTTTGCATTAGTGGGTGCATAGAAGGCCTCACGGGCAGGAGCACAGAATAACTGGCTCTGCAATCTATAGAACTGCAACTAATTGTATTTTAAGGCCCTATTTCAGTGAGGCACCATTGCTATTTATCATTCCAATACAATATATAGGAACTGAGTCGCAGCAACTATATTTTCTCTCCTTGTGGCAATTTTAATTCTTCGTGAAAAATGATGGGAGCTGTGAGCTTTCTGAATACAAAGCAACAGGGCACAGGTAAGTGGAGGTGACATTCCCCTCTACTTCACAGCAATTAACCTCAGGAGGGAAAGAAAAATTAAAATGGTCACTGGTGTTCGGGAGAATTACCTTGTGATACACTGCAAATACCCTTGTAGGCAGTTATGTACCTTAATCTGTGCCAAAGTTACGCAAACATGCTTATGGTAGGTTTGACAGCTTGCTCCCTTTCTCACTCTCAGAGTGGGGTAGAAGATGGATAGATATACATGCTTCTAAAGGCAAAATGCATGATAGTTGTCAGGTTAGAGCTAAATGGCATTATTTATTTGCTTATTTTGCAAGTCTGTGAATGCATCTGACTATTAAGAAGAGGAACACGGTAATGATTCTGTTTAATTAAGGGAGAAGTAACTTTCTTGCCAGTTCTAAGTGCTTCTTGATCTATCTGAGGTGTCGCAGGACTGGAGAACTCCTACAAAGGGCTGAGAAAGCATTATTTGTGCTTGGTGCACAGAGCTTTATGAAAGCAATTTACATATTTGCACACTGAAGCATAACTACCAGAACATAAGCAGGGTGATAAATGATTAACTATAAAAGATTGACGGTTTGGGCAAATATCCAGCAGAGCACTTAAGCATGTGCTTAACTTCAAACAACCTAGCCCTGCTGACGGTGTCAGGTTCTCTCTTAAGTTCAAGAAATCACTTGTGCACTTTAGTTAAACGTGTGCTTAAGTGACCTGGAGGCCCAGAGTCTGGCTAAGCAAGCTTATAAAGAGGAAAAACTTTCTTGTATAATGCTTAAATTGGGATGGCAGCTGTAAGCAGGACTGTAAACAGATCAGAGCTCATCACAAATGGAGCATCCCCAGCTCCTATTGATGAAATGGGAGTTGTCAGTTGCCTAGCATTTCTCAGACATAGGGCAAAAATAGAGGTATTCCAACAAAAGACTAGTCTGCCCATTTCAGAACAATTTTTTGTTCTGTGCAGTTTGTTCTGGTTTGGTTTTAATTTTGGGGAACATAAACATATTAAATATTTTATTGTTGTTTTGTGAAAATCACACTCTGCTTTGGCCAAATATTGCTTTCACTAAATGGTTTAATTGGAAACAAAATTAGGCAAAAAAAAAAAAAACCAAACCCCCAACCTCCCAACAGTGTTTTCATTTTCCAGTAATTTTAAACGCTTCTCTAGCATTCATCTCGCACTGGCCTCGTGCTACTCACCAGGAATACTGTGAGTAACTTTACTTCGTCACAAGCCACTTTTTGGAAGTTCCTGAAGCTGAAGGTTGAAGAAGCTGCTCCATAGCACAAGTGTTAAGCAAGAGTTAAAAGCCCAAATGAGGGTCATTCTGATGCAGTTGGTTTTGGTCTCCATGTAACAATGCAGGAATATTTTCATGTGCCTGAGTGAAATTTAGCAAACTAGAACTACAAATGAAGTCCAGTGCTTTCTCTTTTTAGCAATTCTAAAGGAGAATATTTGGGCTTATATCCCTGTCAGACTGCTGTGCTCCTTGGGTTACCCCTTCCATCTTCAACAGATACCTGGAGAAGAATGGCTACTGTACATTCATCAGGCATTCACTCAAGCATGTAATCTTCACATGATCCTTGTGGGCTTTTACATCACCACAGAACAGTACATGCTACTGATGCATGTTCTTTCCATTTTGGGAAGTTTTTGACTCCATGATTTTATTTTTATTTTATTTTACCTCTGCTGATCTCATCTCTCTTAAAATATGTCTGAAGTTCTTTGTGGTTGGGTGAAGCTTAATTAAAGAGTGTCAGTGTGATGGTGTCTTTCATTCAGGAGACATGTAGGAAGATGATAATCTCCTTTTCTGGAATAAACATTAATCGATTCAGTGCCCAAAACGTGTGCTCAATAATTAACAAGAAACAAAAAAAGGACAATTTTGTTAGGGCTCAAATTGAGATCTAAGTAATAAGGTAATGTTACTGGAGTGAGTATTTTCCTGAGTAGCCAGGAGCAAGCAGGAAAAATAGGATCTAGAAAGTCTTGAAGACAGAAAAGAAGTTGGAAATACAATTTGGAGAGAATGGCTGAAAATTGTCGTTATAAGTTTGAGTGCAGGCTAGAAAATGATAAAGAAATTATCTCTGATTTGATTCAGACTGTCTTCAAGGCTTTTGTATTTCTTTTTTTCTTTTCAGAATCAAGAGGTTTGCATAAAATTACCAGAATCCCTCAGCAATTTCTCCTCCTAATGGAAAATACTTGAAGGACACTGAACAATGATCAAACAGCATGAGGCATAACTACAATGAAAGCAGCCATATTTTTGTAGTGGGGGGGAGGGGCTGGAGCTTTCTCCATATGTGTTTAAAGCAACAAACAGATTTTATGCTTCTGTAATGCATGGACCTTGGATATAAGCCAACGACTGCAAAATCCACAGGAATTTCCCAAAGCCCTTGGAGGCCAATGGATTGAAAGGTCAATTGTAGATTGATCAACAGTCAAAATGCTCTCTCAAGAGCATAAGTTAAAGGCTGGTTATTACAAAATTCAAATGCTTACATTTTTTTAATTCTACTATCATTCCTTTTTTAAAGCCAGGTTTTATATAATGGACCTATGTGCCAGTTGTGGCTTTCTGCAGTGTTGTTACAGGTGCCAAATTGCTGCAGCTTTTCCAGGTAATGATTGAGGTGACAGGCTGACTGTCTTCTCATATGCATCCTTCCCTATTCCCTTCAGCCAAATCCTCCAATTCCCTTGGTCTCAGATTTGAAATCCCAACTTTTATTCAAAAGCCTTTGTGTATTGGGCAACTCATGAGTGTGAGCAGAAGCAACACCTGGTTGGCTGTGAAGAGGGAAAAATCACTAACATTAATTTTCTTAACCAATCCTGATTTCTTGGTATATTGAGGTGGTTTTTATCACTGGCAAATTAACTTGAGAGTTGGTGAGGGATGTGGAGGAGGAGCTGACAACTCTTCTGTTACTGTTATTGAATGATTTGGCTTTGCTTCTCTTACTACAGGAAACTATATATGTATTTAGTCTTTTTTTTTTTTTTCTGTCCTTTTCCTGTGGACTCAGACAATTAAGAAATCAGTAAATCACTTAAATTCGTACCAGGAGAGACAAGTTTATTGTATTCTGGTTTGAACTGTTCCTTTGTGTTTTGTCTTGCCTGCAAAATCTTACTTGTTTCTCAAATGCAGGATAAGTAGACAGTTTATAAGTCAGAAAAAATGTGATAATAAATGTTTAACTGCAATTTTTCATTCTATATGCTGAAAGTAAGAAAAGAGGGGGGAAAACAGACATGTTAATGATGTCCTATCATTATCATATTCTCTTAAACTAACATGGGAAGAGGATACATAATTACCTGGACAGAGACTAAGTATATTGACTTCAGCTATTCCTCAGCTGGAGCTGTTTTTCAGTCTGTGAGCACAAAAAGCTTTAAGGAATAATGCATAAAAATGCTATTATCTTTGGAAAAAGCAATATTCAGCTTGCTTGGCCATTATGTAGGTGAAAGCACAATGGGTACCAAGACTGCTGAGTACATTTGCATGAGATTAGTTAAATCATCTGAGCAGAATGTCCCCCCTCTGTTTCACCCCATCCTCAGACGCTGGGGACTTTGGAAGCAAAAGTAGCAAAGAATTTGTAAGACCATATGAGCAGTTCCATTATTTTTGTCTCCTGAAAAAAGAGGCACAAAAAGGTGGGAAGAGACTGGCTAGTCATGGGAAATTCTAGTGGGGAAATTGGCAGCTCTGGGTTCTGTCACAGTGAACAACCTCAGGTAATTTGATAAAGTGTCTCGGATCACCTTTTTGCACTTGATTTAATTTTGAACAAAATGTCATGACACCAAAATTCCCACTGCAATCCACAGTATTCAGTAGGAGGGCCAGTACTTCCCCTGTGAAATGGGAATTTTTTAAGGATGACCCACCCGCAGTTTACCCCTTCTCTCAAAGGTTAACAGCCTATCTGCACATGAGGGGCAATTTCCTGTCACTCCCTTTGTATTTGCAGCAGTAATCTGATCTCTGTTGGGGTTTCTGGGAACCTCAGTGATGCAAATAATATCCCCCTCCAGCATGAACTTAAGTGCCATTTCCCAAGTTTTGATTGCCTGCTGGCGATAAGGTACAATGTTACTTGCTGGAGCCAAAACAGGCTCTAACACTTCTGGTGTAGCACTAGTGATGGATGGGGTCCTTTTTCCTGGGCTGGATTTGTGTGGTTCCAAAGCCTTTGTAGGCAATTTAGAGAATGTGTCCCCAGGATGTTGTGCTTTGGAAAACAGGCGTAGGGATTGGAGCATATTAGCTCAGCTGCGGTTTTATTGGCAATATGGGACATGAAATAACACAAAGTTTTCAGTTGACCATAGAAATGACTAAATAGAAGTACTTTACCACTTAGGGAGTGTTACATTCTTGTCATGTCTCAGCATTTTCAGATACAACAGATGAAACAAATTAAAGGATGCAAACACTAAAAGAATGCATTTTTAGCCCCATCTTTGTTAACTTGCCTGAAAATAAATAAACACAAGTAACTAGAAGATGTATCTCAAAGATATAGTAGGTTGGGTGGGACTTTTGCCTTATGGTTGTACATGTAATATGCACGTGTGCGCATCTGTAGGTGGCCTATAAGCCAAATCTGCTGCACTTGTTACCTTGTAGGTCTTACAGGGTGGGAGAAACCACATGACTGCACATCCCTTATTTGCATTCCAGTTGTATACAGCTTTGGCAATTTGTTTATGCAACTGAATGTATGCAATCATCAATAACAGTCTGCAATAAGTCCCAATTAATGTTGCTGCAGGAATCATCCTTCATGTTTGTGCTGGCTGAGATTTAAACACTCAACATTAATGATGCATTAATGTTGTTTTCTGGTTTTGGTTTTGGGTTTTTTTTAATGCTGTGTTTGCAGTATAAAGTCCACCATTTATTTTGTTCTCTTTGCTCAGCAGGGACACTTTTTCCACTGACTCTTTATGAGTCTTCTTCATGAGCACAAAAGCCATTTATCTTTATTAGTTGTATATTTTGCTCATCACCTCTCTTACATTTATGAATTAAATATTTATTGATTTTTTTCCCAAAGAAGAATGCTCCACTGCTCAGTGAGAACAATTACCACCAGCTATGCACAGACAACTGTAAGCAAAACAAACCTGCATTACTTTTGTAAGTCATGTCAGAAATGACAGGAACTGAATCTGTCTTTTATAGAGATCCTTGTGGAGTTGAGGTTTTTTTCAAGAAATCTGTAAAATGGCCTATGAAAGAAGGGCTTGCATCTGTTTGTTTGCATAGTTTCTTTTTTTTGCTTTGTGATACACAAACAAAACTGAAGGAATTTTTTCTTCTCTTCCCCACTCTTTGCTTGTGATCTCATTGATAGACTAAGAGAACTGAGTGGTGTTCGTTCTGTCTGATATCGTATGAAACCTATTCAATTATAACTGAAAGCAATTAGCTTACTCTTAATTTTTCATCAATTAATTTTAAGGCTCAAAGTACCAGTGTGTTCAGCTACCAGATATTACTGCATCAAGCCTACAGCTATAACTGGAAGTTGCTGCAGAAGGATGTGCAACCCTGCACAGAAAAGGGTGTGTTCCTGTAGCATACAGGACGAATCCCCATCACCTCTGAAAATATGGAGGTCGTTTTCAACCTAGATAATGTGCCTTCCAACTGCAGCCAAGGAATTTGATGCTGAGTTCTGTCTAAAGCACGGAAACTCCCCATCAAAGAAAGCAATCATGGAAAATAACTCTAAGAATTGTTTCTCCTCCCCAGCAATATCCTGTATTGTTTGAGGTTATGTCCCATGAGCAGATGATCTGGCAGACTCTGGGAAGGCTGTGCCTGTGCCCTCTTCTCTGCTACCTGGCCGTGTTCCCTGGGTGCCCAGCCAGGGGACAGCTGGACAAGTAGCATTCGTTGACCCACTGGCCTCTTGTGCCCAGTCTTGGCCATATGCTTTTCCCTCGGATCTCTTACTCTCCTGGACTGCTATACCTTGTCAGCCTTGTGGAAGTTCAATTATTTTTGAGACTTACACCTCTGTGACTCCTTTGAATTCAGCTGAAATTGGCTGAGAGACAGAGGCAGAGAAGTCTTCTCTCCTGAGGACATGGGGTAGTAACTCTTGCCTCCTGCTGACCATCCTTCTCCACCCTCCCTTATCGCAGCCCTTGGCAGTTGGAGATTAAAGACAACTTGTACCCTCTGGTACAAATCATCTAGGTGGATCACCCTTTTTCTGGCAAATACTGCCTCTCTGGGGAGGCAGCTCTCTGCACCTTGTGATCCAAATGGGCTGAAACTAACCCCCTCCCACTATGATGCCCTTGAAGCTGGAAAGCTGCCCAGAAGACCCGAGCTTTGACTTTTTTTTTCAGGCTTGGTGTAGTTTGGGAAAGAAAGGAAGCTTCTGAGACCCTCACGTGGGAGCTGTTATGCACTGCCCCCTCCTGAGTGGACATGCAGCTGTAATGTCTTTTTTTCAAGTTCTTTTTTTCAGCTGTACTGGCACCAGAGGGATCACCATAAGAACAGACAAAGAAATGTGGGGAAAGGCCCTTTTGCCCAACTTCAATTGAGGAATGCCTTGGTTTAACACTAGCGAGAGAGCTCAAATGGCTTCATAGTGGAAGCATTTTTCAGTGGACTCCCATAAAACCACTATTTTTTTTTGCCAGCTCTTGGGGGTTTGCTTTTCTTTTTAAAGGAATAGAAACATGGAGAGGAAAAAGCCTTTCCTCAGCAGCACTGTTGACAAAGTTGCAATTTTCATTATCTGCACTTTTCTTCTGCGGCAGCAATAATGTCACCTCCCTCCATCTCCTCAGGGGTCTTGTGACACATCAGTCAAATGCCCACAGCAAGATTGCCACGAAATGGCTTTTGACAGGAAGGGCAGCTTGTGCCCTGCAGCTACGACGGCTGTTATGGTGACAGGGTGAGGACAGCACAGGGGCAAGCCAAGCGCTGAGGCAGTGTCAGGCCTTGCGCCCTGCTCTTCAAAACACTCTCTAGTCTGCTTTTCTTGTAGGACTTTCCCCCTTTTGCTTCTGATGGATTAATTTCTCTCCATGGCTGCAGCCCTGTGTTTCTTTGCAGTGAAACACCTCTGTAGTGATCCACTGAAAGGCAGCAAAACTGAAGGTAATTTTCTGTGTGTCTTGGCCGAGGAAGTTTGGGTTAACGCTTTCTTACCAGGCACAAACCACACAGGCCATCCAAAGCTAGGCTCTAATTAGTCATCTTCCTACAATTTAAGCTCTACTGATATTGCATTTTCATTTTACTGTGGGTAAATCCTCCCTTTGCGAAATGCTTTCCTCTAGCTAGGGAGGTGAGCATGCCACTGGGATAAATACTACTGAGGGCCAGGAACCACAGTACCAGGAGGTTCAGCTGTAAGTACTGCTGCCCTTCGATGTTAACAACCCTGGCAACCCTGGCTTGTATGGTAGGGTGAGCAACGCTCATTGAAATATGCATGTCCTGTCTCTCTGTCCTTCCCTACTGGTGTTTCTAGTGTGAAGTGTTGCAGTGGGAAGACCTCATCCCTTGGCTGCCAGGGTGCTGGGATGCTCTCAGGTATGCAGAGGGAGGAGGTTAGCTCCATGTCCTTTGCTGCTACATTCCCCATCAGGGCAAAACCAGGGTGCTTTAGGGACAGTTTTGTCCCAAGGGGCCTGTGCTTACCAGGGAGAGCCCAGGGCTCTGCAGCAGCTTCCTTACTGCCTAGTGAAAAAGGCCCAGCTCTGCCTGACAGTGAGTGATACATTCTCCTGTGGCATCAATCCAGGAGCAACTTCACCCATGTCAGGTTTGCGATGAAAGATACTCTTCCTTGCCACCTCCTCCTCCCAAGGACTGCCTCGTTGAAAACTGTGGCTGGCTTTCAAAAGCTGGCTGTTAAAAGAGATAACAATGTGCCTGTCTGTGAAAGCCAACCATCCTGGGTGAACTCATGAGAAAATCTGATCTAACCTGCCTGTCTGAACAGTATTTATAAACACTGCTACCCAGGCTGCACTGATGTAGTCAGTAAAAGCAGCTGTTTATATTTCAAACTTTCTGATGTAGCACGGTTTTATAAAAAAAGTCAGAAGGTCACAGGTTTTGGTTGTTTTTTTTTTTTTTGCAAAGCCTTGAGAGGAGCAAGCATTACTTCAAAACAATGCTGCCTCCGTTTATTTAAACATTTCAGGATCTTGATGTTATGTCCCCATCCTCCATCTCAAACCTTATCAAATATCAAGTTTTGTCTTCAGAGCTGTAAAGAAAAGCAGGACCCATTCTACAGACCAGCGGCTTGCTGGATGCAAATTCCCACAGTTGCACCTAGGGTCGGGGTACTGAGCTGATTTTCATGAGCTGATGAGCTTTAACTGATGCCCTACTGCGTGTAGGACTGGGGTTTTCAATCAGGTCTGGCCAAAATACAGCTGGTTTATGCCTCTTGGATTGTGAGCCACTCAAACAGTGAGGCCCCAGGCAATGGATTTCAGGTAACCTGTTCAGGATGATGGGAAGTAGCTAGGGAATGAAGGTTTGCTTGCTGGCTCGAGGTAGGATTGGTGGGGTCCTCCTTTTATTCTCCTCCTGATGGTTCCACTGTTTCTCCTCCTGTCCTGGGCTCTCGCTGTATGGGGGTTTGGTATGTGGCTTTTATGTCGAGACAGAAGTGCCTTCAGAGTATTTGTGCTGTGCCCAGGGTCCACCCCACCCCCTTTTGAACATCAGAGGGACTCCCATGTCCAGCTGCTGTTGAAAGAGCTTTCCTCCTCTCTGCCTTAGCAGCTAAGCGGAGGTCTGTGCTGCTGCATTTGTGATACCCTAGGAATGTTTTTTTTTCGGTTGTTGTTTGTTGTTAAAGCACAGTAATCCTCTGATTCCACCCCCGTAGGAATGGAAACCCTGTGTTTTATATTACTCGATAGTCAGCATTTTTACTAGATGAGATTGAAGGATAAAGAATGTTTATTTAGGCCTAGGGGTGTGTGGTACTAGAATGAAGTTAACAAAATAAAAGAATTATTAGTGTTGTACTTAGCTTTAAGTATATTTTTTGCTATTTTTCAACCCAGCTAGCTTTTTGGGGTAGTTCTTTATCTGCTGCCACTGACGTTAGAATATTCTAGTATGTCTTCCTCTGATTTTAAAGGTGGCTTCTAGAGAAACTGTTCTGGTTGCTATGTTCCTTCATAGAAAGAAACTTTCTCTTCCTCCTGTGTGCTTGCCCCTTGGTGCTTGGGATTTATCCCTGGGACCTGGCTCTGTAAGGACTTGCAATGCTTCTGTCTTCCCCCACCCCTGCTTCAGGTTACTGAATTTCCATTTCTTCTGTACAAGTAATTACCTCATTCCTGGCTTCAGGCTGTATGCCTTTGCTTAGAAAAATGCCGTGCTGTGACTCTAACATTTCTCATACTATACCATTTATAACAATAGAAACGCCAGTTAGAATTTATAATTGATAGCTCACCACAAACTTTGCATACAGCCTAAATGCATAAACATGACCAAAGGGTGATCTGAGGACGTGATTCCCAACATGATGCGATGCTTGGCTCCCACTTTGTTAGTTTTTTGGGACTCCCACCCCAAAAAGCTGCAGAAGAGATGCTTTAATTCCCGTAGCTGATGAACGGCAAATCCCATACCTGTTGCCTTTCCCTTTTTGTCAGCGTGTTGCTGTTTTTGCAGCAATTTTTCTGCATCAGTGTCTTTGGCAGATGCAAGCCCAAAGAAGAGAGGGACCTGCAGTGCCTGGCTGGTAGCCTTGAGGAGAGGTTTCTCCAACTCTGCTGTGTTCAGGGCTCGGTAGTTCCCTGCCAAAACAAGGGCGTTTTGCCACCATCAAAGAGAGGGCATGGGCTAACAGGCTCTTCTGAGCAGGAAGGAACTTGGTGTATTTGTCAAGCCCATTTCTCCTTAGGCTTTACACACAAGTGGGCATGAGTATGCACATCTGGTGTATAACTCCCTGTCTCTCACACCCCTTATTCCACAGGACTTGCCTAATGGTCCCACGGATGTGACACTATGGATGGATAAAGAAAAAGGATGGTTTGGAAAAACATGCCTGAAAGGCAAGGCCAAAGAGGAAATGTTTTGCTGAAAAGTGATTTCTATCTAAAGAAGTAGCCCTTCTTTGCCTAGTTTCTATATTTAAATTTTTATCAGATAAACAGTACTTTTGCAGGAAAGTTTCTGTGCAGACATATTGATTGGTTCAGTGCAGGAATCAGAGTTTCAACAGAAGGTAACTTTTAATATGACTTAGCAAATTAAAAAAGAAAACAAGACTTCAAATTATTTTCTTTTTACTCAAAAATACTCTCTGTCACTTGCTGAGTGCTTCTGGCAATTTTCAGACTGGCAGTTCTGTACAGCAAAGCTGTGCTGGGGCTAAATTCGGACTTTACATTAGAAAGTAACTGCTGTCCTTCTGTTCTTTTTCTACTGCATCTTTACAATGGATGTCAGTCCATGAATTTAATTGTCAAGATGGGTCTGAAGGATTCATTTGTCATATTCCTACATATACACATGTTTGCTCTTCTCAAGTAGGGATGATCAGAATTTGCAGCCAAGGCTTGATTCATAGATGATAAAGCAGCTTTGAACTTCTTGTTGAAGCCCTTCTAAAAATAATCCACAGGATTAAAGATCTCTGTCAGAAAGCCAACTAAATGGTAAAGTTAATAATCTCTGCCAGTGCTCCAGGCATAGGTTGTCACCTAACAAAGAGTTGGGGTTTGTGGACCTTTAAGAGCAAATATCTACAGTACAGCTCATGGATCAGTAATACTATGATGCAATTTAGCAACATTTTAGAAGCATGGGGAATGAGAAGGGGAGTCAATCCAAATGTCTTTTCCTTACTTGAGGAAAAGGGCACTCAGAATGAACTCTTTCATCAGCCTTGAGGTTTTCAGTTGACTGTGTTAAAACGGCAGAGCAATAGGGTTTTTTGTAACAGTTATATGATAATACTTTCCTTTATGAGGGTAATCCTATTTAATTGTTTCTAATTTATAATTAAGTTTCTAATTTATAATTAAGCTAATTCACTAGAAAAAAGTGCTAATTTTCACTAGAAATCATACCACCCTTCAGCCCCATAATCTACCACTGCATTTACAGTGATAAAATGAACTATTGCCTTCTTATGACTGAACAGGTCTGTGCATGCTGGAGCATGGAGACAGGCTCGTCCTGGGTGGAGAGTTCCTCAACAATGGGCAACCCCTTTCTCTGTCACTGCAAATTAAAAAGGTTCAAGAGCTGTGAGAAAGCACAGGCCCTCTGTGAGAACAGGATGCCAGTATAGGATGGGCTGCAAAGCCTCTCTGGAGCCCCTGCTTCTCTGTGATGTGCAAATGGAACAGAGGGCAATGGTGGCCCTGATGCTCTGCTGTGGGGGACTAAGGCTGGGCAGGTGGGTGGTAACCCAAATATGGTTTTGCTGCTTGTTTGCTCAGGTTCAGAACAGGCACCGCAGAAGCTTGGGATGGCTCAAAGACTCCCTGCTATGCAGCACCCTGGGGTTGGAGAGGGGGAGACAGAGCAGGGCTGAATCCTGGCAGGAACACCGCAGTGGGCACCCAACCATCAGGCTGCCGTGGGAGTGGGGACCGCAGCAAATGAGGCCCATTGCTGGCTGCTGTCATGCCCTGCACTGGCACTGGGGAGAACCCTGATTTGGAAAGCTGCGGAGATAACGTACAGAACTCCTTTCCCTTAAATCAAAAAAGCCTGGACAAACAAGCCTAAAATCAGCTCTAAGATAGAAGAAAAATCAAAATTGGAAAATGCATGCAAAACTTCCAGAAATTTGATATTTCTTCATTCCTACTATTAAGAAAAGAAATGGAACTCAGTTTTTTTGGTACTGTAATCTGAAGGGAATATTTCCCAGAAAAACTGGGAGGAGGGTTCTGAAAAAAGGTTTCACTTTTAGTTTTTCTGTGGTTACTCATCTTAGCATGAGGTTTGCAGTTGAAGAAGATATGCAGTTTGTAATCTTCTGGTGTGTTTTTTTTTTGTTAGTTTGTTTTGGTGTTTGGGTTTTTTCCCCTGCAAAAACAGTTTTAATAAAGGGACAGATTTATTATAACACTTGATTGCTAAAAATCGTCACTGTCTTTTAATGTTGCATCTTGATACAAATGTGAAAGCACAAAAGATTTTGGGGCTGTACTTGATTTTCTGCACTATTTTCTCTATCCTCCTCTCCCCCTCTTCCTTTCCAGAATCACTGATGCATTTCTAATAGGAAAAATGCAAAGTGTGCAAGTTGTCTTGGCACTGTGGCTCAACATCTTGTCATGTTGCACTGTTACGCTGACTTTTCTGCACAGGGAGAGTGCGTGAAAAAATCCTAGAAGCACTGCTCTGGTTCAGGCAACCACAAAAGCAATTCTGTTTTTTGTTGGCTATGGGAAAAGAGATTCTGCAGAGATGGACATCTCGGAGCTAATCAGCTGGTTTGACTTAAAGGGGGCTGTATGGAGGAAAGCCAGTGGCATACTGCAGACCTAACTGTGCTCAGACTTATCTATCCTTTCTTTTGTCTGCTTTTCGGAAGCAGAAAGGAAAGAGAAGGAATTGTAGAATTCTGCTTCCAGAAACTGGGTGTACTGAGTTGTTCATAATTATCTTATAAAATGGAAGGGGATGAAATAAGGAAACTTGTCCCAATTATTTTCAAGGCTTCTGAGGGATGAATTTAATTATTTTGATATTTTGTGATTTTGCCCATTGAAGTATGAAGTCCTTCAGCTACATGTGTCTGTCCATGTGTTTTTATTTTAGGATATTTATAGAGCTCCACTATCGTGGTAGATGTGCCTTTCTCAATCCATAGTTCAACACATGTTTCTGAACTAGTATTGGTGATGAACCCCCTCTTTACACAAAGGGAACTGAGACAAAGCATATGCAGTTGTTGAATTCAGACGGAGTTTGTTCCTCATTTAAAGAAGAAGGTTTCTTTTGGTGTATGTTGAATTATCATGCCTAATCTATTTGCCCAAGTCTTGAAGATCCTCAGCACAATTATTCAGAAACATTACACCATTAAACCCTATCTCAGATGATGCAGCCAATGCTCTAGTGCTTATAGCTCCCACCTGCCTCATACCCCACTATGTCCTGTGACAGCCTTAACAGTCTATCATGGATAAGAAATGGGGCCCAGGCTTTTCCAGAAGCAAAGAGTCCTCAGCCAAAGCAGATAAAAAGGCTCAGCAAGGAAGCAAAGACTTTTCATCCCCACTTTTTCACTTGATTACAGAAGGGTTCATAACAGACCTAAGGTTAATTTCTTTGATTAGAGTAGCAGTTTCCCAACTTTTTCTCATTGGCTGTGGTTTTTGTAGCAGAGCTGTATGAAAACAAGGGTGCTTTCTCTGTTCTACTTAACAAGACCAACAGCAAATCACCAGCCTGTTAATTTGCTGGTTTGCTCACATGATGTGCGCCCAGAGAAAATCCTACCTTAGGTCAAAATAAAACTGAATAGGAAAGCCATGTGACTGCTAAGAGAGAGAAAGGGTGTGCTGAACAATGCAGTTATGTGTTAGGAAACACTTGTTAGGGTTGATTGGAAAAGCTAATGGTGATATATCTTCTTCAGCAGGTTTGGATCAGGCTTTTACAGAAAAGCATTCAGGCTCATTCTGTGGTAGCTTTATGTGTAAGAAATCTGTAATTTGATGATTGTGATGGAGGGATGCCTCAAGGGGCTTTACACAAGTCACTTGGGCATGAGCAGCAGTCTGGTCACACTCTGTTAGAGCAGGAGCCTGGGGTGATTCTTTCAGGGTCTGTTCCCTACTCTGCTCTCAAACCTTGCCTCAGCAGTTCTGATACTGTGAAGACTAGATTCCCTTAAACATTTTCATGGTCACAATTGTTCCAAGTGTTGATATTCACACACTTTGTTTCACTATTGAAGTCTATACGTGATCAGTCAGCCCTTCTGTATCTATAAGCCAGACAGAAAAGGCCTCTGAAGGTCTTCTTGCCTCTCTGCTGAAAAGCATTTGGGTTCAGGCATGTCAACACTGTCTCACTGGAGGTCTTTGGGCTTCCCAGGCCTGATTGATCGTCAGAAGTGAATCCCTCCCCCCAGAGACCCACAATTCAGGAGGGAGCTGGATGCTTTAGGCACAGCTCTGGATCATGCCTCAGCACCCCATGGTGCACCCTTGGAGATCTGTTGTGCCAAGGAGTGTGGCCTGGATCCAGCAGAACTGTCAAGCTGCTGGGCATAGGCTGACCCTGGGTACCTGGGGGATCTTGCTGTACCAGTGGTAGGAGGGTGCCAAGGGAACACTTATCTGTCTCTGCCAGCTTGGCTGGCTAGCTTGGGCTCCCTGCTACACAAAAGTGCATCTCCTCCTGGAGCTGAGCTGCTTTGGAACAAGTCTTTACTGTGTTACTGTGTTGAGGCAGAGAAGTTTCCCAAAGCTTGAGCTGAGCTCATAGAACCAATTTCAACCCACGCCCATGTTAGCCTACAACTAAGATAAGCAATCCCTGCTTAGCTTAAAGTTGCCTCTCAATAATTTATTCCCTACTATCACAGAAACATAGAATGCTTTGGGTTGGAAGGGACTTTAGAGATCACCTACTTCCAACCCCTCTGCCATGGGCAGGGACATCTTCCACTGGACAAGGCTGTTCAAAACCCTGTCCAACCTGGCCTTGAACACCTCCAGGGATGGGGCATCCACAACATCTCTGGGCAACCTGTTCCAGTGCCTCACCACTCTCATAGTGAACAATTTCTAGTATCTAATCTAAATCTGCCCTCTTCCAGTTAAAAGCCATTACCCCCTGTCCTATCACTATACATGCCTATGTTTTAATACTGGCCTTGGTGTGTCCACATAAGCATACACTGCCTTGCTGCACTTCTTGTTTAGCACTGCATAAAGATAGGAAGATCTGAGATAGGAAGATCTGAACCTTCATCCCCGTGTTTTGCCTATAATACAGAAAGGTGGGGCAGGTGGTCAGATTATTTGCTTTTTCAGTGAGGAAAAGCCTATATCATTAGCTGAGGTCACAATGGCTCTGCTAGGGTGACATCAAGACATCTGTCTAAAGGTAGGATAGTGCTACTGTGGGGCAGAGGTCCTTGGCCCAAAGAGGCTCATAATGCCTATCTGCCCTGCTCTCACTTTGTAAAACGAAAATTTTCTGCATATCACGTCTGGTAGCTATTCCTCTGAAATATTTCATGCCCTAATAGGTAAAGTTTGTCCCTTCAGATACAGCCATAAAACCCAGAAAACATAGCTTTTTGGATCCTGAGGTGATGTTGTAGTTGGCCCACAGTATGAGAGTGGATTAGAACCTGGTGTTGGCAAACCATTTTGAAACTCTCCAAGGAGAGCACCCTAGATCCATAATTCATAGGATTTAAGGCCAAAAGGGACTATTAGATCATCCAGTCTGACCTGTATAATGCAGGTCATAGCATTTTGCTGAGTAATTTCTGCTTCAGCCCTATAACTTCTGTTTGAGCTACAGTGTACCTTATAGAGGAAAATGCACTTTTAATTAAATTAAGCCAGAAATTAAGATTTTTAAAAAATTATTATTATTCAGTGGTAGTTCGGCCTAGCAGCTAATTATGCTCAATGGTTAGTGATCGTTAAAATTAATTTTATTTTCTTTTTTAGCCAAGTTTCCAGCCCTTAGATATTGCTACATTTTTATCTCCTATAATAAAGAGACATTTACTATTAGAAATACCTTTTTCAAGTCAGTTTTTGCTATCCTAAAGTTCAGGATCTTGATCACCTCAACTGGACATAATTAAAAGAAGAGAACCTCTGTGATCCTTACATGCATCACACTTTTTTTCTGTACATTTAATATGCCTGCAGAACGGACTTGGTATTTGCAAAAATTAACAAAGCAAATCTCTTCTAATACATTAGCAAACATGGCTCAAAGCCTGTTCTTCACTCAGGCAGAGGAATTGTCTCCTGCCTTGGAAAAAAACCTCAGCTGAAATAAAAATTTATATTAGAGCAATGCAAAGCATTTCATCAGACTTCAGACACTGTTGAACTTAGCCTTGGGCCAAAGGCTGAATGAGTTCATGAACCACAGCTCGTGTTGGCAAAAATTCAGCTGTGAGAAATGCTGCTTCTCCTTCTCCCACAACGTCTTGCACCTTTTACCACGCTCCTCAGAGCCACACATGCAGAGAGAACATGGAGGGAGAGAAAAGCAGGAGGAAGCAGCTTACATATCCTGTCACCCCTCATTTTTGCTGAGGAGGATTTAGTTGCCCTTCCCTACTTCTCCCTCAGTGTGAGAGGATGTATGATGGCATGAGAGTGTCTGAGATGTCTCTGATTCATAGTGCCTTGTATTGTCCTTGAAGGAGTTTCTGGGTTGTTGGATATTAAGCCTGCCCAGAGGAAAAGTAAATTAGGAGAAAACTCCCATCTCATCTGATAATGTTTGAAGGAGTGGAATACTTTTGCTAGAACCAGGCATCTCCACCAGAAATTCTCTGCTGGTAAAGTGCTCCTGACATAGGGGCACTTTGTAAGAGTCTTCTAAACAAAATATATAATGACTGTAAAATCATGTTATTGCATCTCACAACGTCTGTTTTTAAATCATAAAATGGAGCTACTTGCTGCAGCTATGCTGAAAACATTGAGTGTAGTCTTCAGTTCAAGAGAATCTCTGTTGAGGTGGTCGGCATGGCTGGTTGGTCACCACAGTGAGAAATCAGCTGTGTGTAAGAGCTGTGTGATTAGGAAGTTTGGGATTTCTTTTTTTATTTAATACAGAAAGAAAATTTGAAAACAATAAGGGTTATCCAGAGATGCCATCATCTCTGATAGTTATGCAAAAGATGCTCTGTACCTACATAACTACTGTTATGATAACTACATAAATTGTTAAGGGGTTGGAATGGACCTTAAAGATCATCTAGTCCCAACCCCCACTGCCAAGTGCAGGGACACCTTTCACTAGAACAGTTGTTCAAGGCCTTGTCCAACCTGGCTTTGAGCACTGCCAGGGCTGGGGCATCCACAGCATCCCTGGGCAACCTGTTCCAGTGTCTCACCACCCTCACAGTAAAGAATTCCTTCCTAATATCTAACCTAAATTTCCCCTCTTTCAATTTGTACCCATTACTCCTTGTCCTACCTCTACAGTTCCTTGCAAACAGTCTCTCTCTGGTTTCCCTGTATGCCCTTTTCAGATACTGGAAGGTTGCTATGAGGTCTCCACCCAACCTTCTCTTCTCCAGACAGAACAGCCCCAACTTTCTCAGTCTGTCTTCATAGGGGAGGTTCTCCAGTCCTCTTATCAGCTTTGTGGCCTCGTCTGGACTTGCTTCAACAGTTCCATGTCCTTATTTTGGGGGCACCAGAACTGCATATGGTACCCCAGATGGGGTCTCACAAGAGCAGAGTAGAGGGGGAGAATCACCTCCTTCAACCTCTTGGCCAAACTCCTTTTGATGCAGCCCGGGATTCGGTTTGGCTTTCTGGGCTGTGAACACACACTTCCAGCTCAGCTCCCTTTTTCCAGTCACTGGGGACTTCACTTGACAGCCACAATTTTTCAAAAATGATGCATAGTGGCTTAGGAACTTTGTCTGCCAGCTCCCTCAGGACCCATGGATGAATCTCATCAGGTCTGATGGACTTACACACATTCATGTTTAGATTTCCTCCTATAGATAGTTATGAATATTCCTCTCAGCTTTCTATTTTGGCTAAATGCTCTAATATTCCTCTATTTTCCAAATTCTTCGGCTATGCCTGTACTGAAGAAACATGGTCTTATAGATTGGTGTCTGCAGTGTGTAGTGCAATAAGAAACTGGTCAGGAGTGTAGCACCTGTGTGTTCCTGGGTTAGCACCAACACTTGGCCAGCTACATCAAGGTTTCCACCAGTGAGAGAGACACCATTGCGCTTCCAGTCCTCATGTCCTACTGTTCCCATTCCATGGGGCCAAGGGGTAGCAAGTGATCTGTTAAAAGAATCCCCTTTACTTATCACCTGTCAGTCCTAGACTAGAAAAGTCCTTGATGGCTCTTTTGGACATTGTCATCATTCTCTCAGATGGAGCTGAGAAAAACTCGTTTTTTTTTGTTGTTGTTATTCTGGCTTAGTCTTTGCTGCCTGGTATATAGCCCTTCTGAAAGAAACCGGACAGAATTTGGAGAGCAAAGAAGGTGCATACAGGTGATATTGGAACTCCTAGGCATGATGCAAGGTACAGAGGAAAGCTAACAGCAAGTTTGGTTGAAAAGCTCATGCCATAGTTTTGTGAAAAGACACTGTAAAGGAGATATACCTCTCTTATTGGCTACTTGTTCCTGCCCTCTTCTTTGTTTTAGCACAAAAGTTGATGTAGCTGGAGATTAGGGTGCTTATCTTGTTGAAAATAAATATGAGAACCATCAAACTGCTACATCTTGGCTGCAAATTGCGAACAATCTGTACAGAGCTTGCTATAAAGGTGCAAAACCTTGTGTCAGATTCTGACATCTTGCCACGACAAAGCAGCCAGTTGTTGCCTATCCCCTCAGCTATGTTTCTGTTCCTGGTGACTGCCTGCAGGAAAGCAAGCCAAGGTATCGAGTCCATAAATGTTTTGATAAACCAGACTGATCCCTTGCCAAGCCATCCAATTTTATTGGGTTTTATCTCCACATTTCTTTTAGAACCAATTTCTATTGTATGTCCAATGAAACAGTAGTGTTACTATCCGCTGTGGTGACTCTTCCCTGTGCATTGACTAGCATGTTGGCAGCTGAATGATGGCCTCGGACTGCTGCGTGAAAGACCCAATGGTGGCAATGCTTGCAGGAGTGTAACAGATGCTTTGATGTTGCTAAAATGGAGGGCTAGACTATAATGCTTGCAAACATAAGTGCCATTGATTTCATTGAGATGGCTAACCTGTAGTCACTGCTCTGATCTGAATGCTTCGTAGTATTACATTAGGCCTTTCCCTTATCCCACTTGTAACAATTTCTTTGCAATGAAGAGACCTGTGTAGCACTTGTAGAAGGGTGTTTTATGTGGATATTTGTTTTCTATAAGTATATAAAGAGATATCCATCTAGATGTGTAATAAACACCCCATAAAGCAGCTTGTCTCTACATGGAGATTTGCAGCTGTGTTTATGTAGCCTGATACTGCAATATCCATACATCATCCCTTCCTCAAGGAAGTCTTGCTTCTCTTTTATCTTTTCTTGCCTTTTAAAGGTTCTGAGTTAGAATTTGCTTTGCTCCCACATGACCAAAGCTTACCATCACCACATTGCATCTGCTTCTTAGCAGATGCTGTGGAAACACGACAGCATAATAAAGTGTTGCGCTAAGTTGATCCAAGTGCACTTGGAAGAGGTAGACTTGAACTTAAGCACCACTGCTGAGAATGTGACATGTATTAATGAACATGTAGGTCAAATTTAGACCTTGTTATCCTCACGCCAGCAGGCTGTGAGTCTCACAGTCTCCTTGGCTGGAACCATGCTTATGTGAGACCATAAACACACTCTTCCCCAAACCTCTCCAAAGATGCTAGCAAATTAGCAAACAAGCTGTTCCTTTTGTGCCTTGCTGGTTTCATTTGTTATCAAGGAATGGGTTCTGCAAAATTCATCTGTGGAAAGCAATGCCTCATCTCTACAGGCTTCTTGGTGCTGCAGGCACCTTTCAAAGGAATTCTCACCTTCTGGTTTGATTTGCTGGGGTTTCCTGAACTTAATCTAGGGTCTTGCCTAGGCAGAGCTGCCTTGTTGCTAAGTCCTGCTCTCTTGCAGGATGCCTAAGTAGGGATTAATTTGTTCCTTTGTTATAAATCTTGCAGGGCCAGTGGAGCCTATCATCATGCATGTCCCTAGGAACACCTAACATCATTAAACTACATAGGCATGTACGTGTATGCATGCACAAACTTACACAGAAATGCAAACACACACTTCCCTAATACTAGAAATTTCCTGTAGGTAGTAGGAAACTCCACAGTTTACATTTACTGCTCATTATGACAAGTTGCATTGCAGTGGCAGTAGGTAGAAGGTCTAATCTCCTTGTGCTCGGCATCTTCTACACATGGTGACCAAAACTGTTCCTCTCCAAGAAGCTGGTACAGAGTTGCTTCCACATGGTGTTTGTGGAAGGTCATGTCTCCTCTGCTTTGCTGCTGCCCATTTTCCTGGCTGCAGCAAGGCAGAGGAGGTATGAGGATGGAGGGCAGGAGCCCCAGTGGAGGCTGCTGTGCTGCAGCGCTGATTGTCCCTTCTGGCAGCTGGTCTGCAGTGTGATGGTAGTCATCTGGACATCTCCCATCTCGTGTGTGGCTCCTGGGGAGTGCAATGTGAGCCACAGACGAGGCTAAGGCTCTGCCTGGTTTAGGCAGTGGTGATTTCCAGCAGATCTAAGTGGAGCACGAGAGCAGACTCTCTTCTTCCCAGTCATGACCCCCTGAGCTATAAAACCATGGGTCATGCAGATCCTAGGGCTCCTCAGACTGAAGGATAAAAAAGCAATTGAGCTTGGTGTGCCTGATTTTGCTAGCTTTGTATCGCACATGCAAACTTGATATCCAGGCCTGAGGCTTTCAATGAGTGGAATAGAAAAGCCTTGTTTATTTGGCAGCAATTCTCCAGTGCAGAGATACACTGTATGCTTCCTCTAGAGATCTCAGAATATTTTACAAGTGTTATTAGTCTCATTTTCACAGATGGAGATGCTGCTATGAAGGGAGGGGGTGCTTTCCTCACAGGTCAATGAGATGACTTCATGAAGCTGTCTAGAAGGAGAGGGCCATTGCTGAGATTTAAATCCACAACGATGTTATACAGATCAAAACCATAAATTTTTATTAGCTTAATGTAAGTAGCTCTTCCGTATGTTTGGTCTACTCATCCAGCATGTTTTCAGTGATGTTTATCATGCTGTTAATGGTCAGGAATATTTGTAGAAAAATGCACAAAAAACAGCACTGCCCTCCTTGCCCAGGTCTAGGGTGAACCTTTCTCATTCCCTGGAATTGCTCATCAGTCCTAGGAATTTAATCATGATTCCTCATTCTGTTCAGGAAATGCCCTGTCAAAAACAATTGTCCATCAAAGTGATTTATAACTCATAGTACAGTTTACAGGGGTCCATTCTCAAAATGCTTTATTCCAGATGCTCATGCTTGACACTCATACTTCTAGAATTGATAAACTTGTATTTCGTAGTAGTTCCTAGTATGAGCTGCAGGTGAAGGTGCGGATTTCTGGGTTGGCTCAAAGTGACATTTTGAAAAGGGAGCACACTGGAGAAGCAGCTTCGTCCATAGCCCTTGTAGGCTGTCCTTGCTGGCAGTACAGAGTTGCCTTCAAAGTGGAGGAGTTCTTAACAGTGATATTTTGCATTGTGGGCAGAATGCCTCAGTTGTTCAGTGTAAGGAATTTATGGCTGCTCTCAAATCTCTGTATGACTGTATCTCTCAGAATATGCATGCTGCTCAGGTTTCACAATCTTTCTCATTCTTGCTGAGGCATCGTAGGACTGTTGCTCCCACTTTCTCCACAAAGAATCTTTCAAAAGACAACCAAACAGTGTGGAAGTCACAGGAAATATTGCAGAAAATTTTCACCAAGAATTACCAGCAAACTTTTTCTCCTGTGCTTCCTAACTATAGAGCAAATTTATAGAATCATCATAGAATGTTTTGGGCTGGACTTTAATGATCATCTAGTTCCAGTCCCTATGCCACGGGCATGGACACCTTTCACTATATGCCCTTGTCAGAAGTCCTCTGACTTTCTTGTAGGCCCCATTTAGGTACTGGAAGCTGCTTTAAGGTCTCCCTGGAGCTTTTTTTTCTCCAGGTTGAACAACCATAATTCTCTCAGCCTTTCCACATAGAAGAGGTTCTTCAGCTCTGTCATCATCTTCATGCCCCTTCTCTGGATTCGGTCCAACAGATCCATGTCCTCCTTACATGGAGGGCCCCAGAGCTGGACTTGGCACTCTAGGTGAGGTCTCATAAGAGCAGAGCAGAGGGGAAGAATCAACTCCCTCACCCTGCTGGTAATGCTATTGCCAGCATAGCACAAATTTTAAAGTTGGTAGAGTTTTGTTGTTGGTGGTTTTTTAATGGTTTTTCAGTCCTTGTTTTAAGTCAGATGCTGTTGTGACCATTTACCCACATGGCAGAACAGGACTGTGTAATCATGTACTTGCATATGCCTTTGCGCTACTTTCTGTAACAGTAAGGTGGTTTTTTTTCTGTGCATTGATCAGATAGACATTCTTTCTTCACCCCTTTTTCGTGTCCTCTTCCTCCTTGACCTTCTTGCACCTACTCAGCAGACCTGTGTGACTTCCCACTCCAGGGTGTGCTGCAGTGACCTGCCAGCTAATCGCCCTGAACTTGCTCACACTGCTGGGACCTGACTTGCAGACTCCAGCCATCTTTACTTGAGGAATGGCAGCCTGGCAGCCTTCCAATCTGCCTGCTGGATCTGGGCCAGCTATTTATTGTGAAACTTTTTCTCCTCTTGGACTTAGCAGTAATTTTCATCCCCCTAGGGGATTTGCCTAGTACCAGGTAGAGAAATCCAATGAAAAGCTCTGGGAATTTGCTCTGTGCTCAGCAACACATAGTTGCTACTGATTCAAATCCTGTTTCTTCTACAGCAATATATGGTAGACTGTAAAACCAATAAAAGGTACTTTTACCTGTGACTGCAAATATACTGGTGGACAGGAAAAAAAGCTGCATATGCTGGGAATTGAGACAGGGTCCAGATTTGATTCTCAGTAAGAACTGCTAGAAGAAATGTAGAAGAACAATAATTTTACTCCCTGCTTCACTTTTGGACCAAGATTTGAACTTGTTTCTGTCCTTTGCATTGCTGAGACACCTTTCCTTTGCGTGAATTTATTAAAACGAGCCAAACAAGCTGAGTTTCTCTGTTTTTCACAATAGCCTCCTGCTGCTGTACCCTGTGCAAATGCTGTCCCCACAAAACAGAGCCACACTGCACACTCTATGCCTACTCTTTTTGCTAGCACAAATGGCTTCAGAGGGGCTCCTCACAGAATAGTCACCAAGGAAATGGGAACCCATGCCTTAGATGCATGTCAGTTAAGTGCCTGTATGCTACCTTACAACCAGCACTGTTTGCTTTGCAGAGGAACAAACATCCATCTCAATATAGGTCTTATGACAGAAGAAAAAAATGTATGAGTTGTTCTGCATCATGGAAGCTGCTGCTGCTACTGATCTGTGTCACCCTGCACACAAGTTACCACTTGTTCATGTATAATTTAATGTGGAATGTGGGAAATCTGTCTAAGGTAAAATGCAAAACTCTGAAGGCAGCAGGTCAGCTGAAAAAACACTTTCCTTCTATGTTCCCTGATGGCCATGTAAAGGGGTGACCCACAGCTGGGAAGGTGTATGGCCTAACAACTTTACTGCACTAACCTTTTGCCTTTGCAAATGCACACTAGGTTAGAAGTGAGGATTCACTCAATTCCCACTGCCCTCTGTGTTCAGTCCTTGTAGTGAATTGCCAGGCAGTTTCGGGGGACTGGGGGAAGATATATGGTCTCCTACCTAACAGAGACCAAAGATCTATGCTAAGGGTCAAAGCCAGCCACAGAGCTGCCATGTACCCATCCTGAGCCAGAGGCTTGCTGAGACCCTGCAGGAATGATTGTCAGCTGCAGCTCTGGGAAGTACCAAGCTGGAAATTTTTTAGGATGTCCATGGTCATCTCAGTCCCACTCAGATATCACAGTGCTTAAGAAGTAGTGAATTTGCTGGTACCTTTTACTGCAAGACTGTTCCCAGTCTTGCCCTGAAAGCTGCTTGCAGGGAAGAGGGTTGATACACCTCTGCTCTTTCTCTTCCTGAACTGTAGCTGTGGGATCTCCTAAGGGGCATAGGAAGCGAACTGGGAATCACTGCAGTGCAGTCGTTCTTGAGCGTATCTTGCCATGATCTTGGACCTTCCTAAATGAAAGGTAGCAATTACCCCTTCCATTACCCTTGATAATGCTTTATTAGTAATTGCAGTGATTATCTATAATTGCCAGTGTTAATAGTGTGTGGTGATTGGCAAGATTCAGCTTACACTTGATTTCTGCCTTGAGTGGGGGAGGAAAAGGCTGTTTAGTTTGTCACTGCTGTCCTCCATAATGACGCGTTTCACATCAACTAAAGACACAGCTTAGGACCAAGTGGTTGTATTTAGGATGTTGGACTAAATTTGCCTTTCCAAATTAAGTCTAATGTTCACCCTAAACCAATTCCAGATTATGAAGGACTTTCAGAAATATCTAGGAGCAGTTGCCTCATCTGCACAGGGGAGGACTTGGTTCCTTGGTTTGTCATTTTTATGGAACCAGCCCCAATGTCATCGTAAACTGAGATTTCACTTTCAGAAAGCCTAGACAGAGAAAGAGGTAGGGCAGCTGTACAAGAGAAGGACTGGCAATTTATCACTGTGCAGAACTGGAGAAATCCTGCCCCAAAAGAGGGCTCTATAGATTTGTTTCCTAACAGAAGACAGTTCACCCTCTTGGCCCCCAAATAATATGGGAATCGAAAGAATTATTTACCAAAGGTGTTTCTGGATCAAAGCCCTGCTACAGCCTAAGGTCAGTGAGTTTCAGGTTCAGATCTTGATTCTCACTCTTGCATTTCTCCTCTGGACTGAACCTGCTCCTTCGAAACTGCTGGAGATATGAGTGTGTTAAAAGGAGGGTTTATTTTCAGGGGAGAAATGAACATAAAAGCTATGGAAAGGAATGTGAAAAATTGCATGGATGGAGATGCACTTTATCACATGCCTTTGCAGTCCATATCTTCAGGGCGCATTAGTTCCCATGTATAAAATACAAATTTAGGACTTAGACATAGCATATATGATGCATATGTACCTAATGGTCTTTCATAAAGTCTGACAGGCACTTTTGCTGTATACAAACCCATACACTTTTCAAAGCTCTGCTCTCCAGATTTCCCTCCCAGGTTATTGGAACAAGGTGACCTTCTGTGGTTACTAATCCCAAGTGGGTGACCTGATTGTTTATGGGATTGAGAAAGACCCAGCAGACTGATGACTAGTGGAGTGAGACCTGGGGGCAGCTAATTTAAAGCCACTTTAAACTAGGTTTTGTTTTCTGCCTGAGCTGGCCCAGAGAACTGGGGACAGTTGTACCCAGCCTGGTGCATCCTGACAGTAAAACTCTACCTCCTGCTGGGACTGGAAACAAAGCAAAGCCATTCTCTCAGGAAACAGCTTCATGCAACCATGATGTAAACAATAAATTACACATCAGTTTTGAGCAGGCACCACTGGCTGGAAAGATTTTTTATTTTAAATCTTTTTCCAGTGTTTATAGTGTGGACATGACTTACCGCAAATGAAGAAAATGTAAAGAAGTTGAATTCAACATGATTGTATTTGCTGATCTTTTTGCATGGTTACTTCTAATTAATTTGGGAGCTATTCAGTGAAATTTGGCTTCCTTTTTCTTTTCTACCCACTAGTTTTACTTTCAGGACCTAGGACAAAAGGAAAATTTTAAAATATTTTCCTTTATAGTGTTTCTTAAGTTTGAGAAAAGAACCACAATCATTAGTAGTAATTTTGCTTTAGTGTATATTTGTGGATGCATTTATTGTTTGTGTAATATTTGTATTTTCAATGAAGTTTGTCCCTCTGGTGTCTCTTTCATCCTGTTTAGTCAAACCTGGTTTATTTTCTGGATTATTCTTGTGGTTGTACAAGTGTCTGTGGTATGATATTTGAAAAAATGAGTCCTTTACCTGGACATATATACTGTGATTTTACACAGTCATGGGTAGTTCTGCATTGACGGGATTGGTCCAAGACCCTTAAGGGAGGCTTGAGCAATTTTAGGAAGTGATGAGGATCACCCTTTTGAAAAGCCAGCCTTTTGTTTAAAGATTGATCAAATCAGATGCTGGGGAGCTAATGAATCACTTGTGCTTACATCTCAAAACCCCTGGCTTTCCACAAGTGACATGTGGTTGTCTCTAAAAACAGACAGATAAAACCTGAGTTAATGGTGTAAGAGGCAATTTGACTTACAGTTACGTGCAGTTTATTTAGATAATTGTAGGACCTGCAATATGCTCACTAAGAAATGTGAAGACAACTTAGTTTTACAGGCATGTCTTACGTTCATGCAAAGAAAAATTTGGGGGTATGATGTTTAAGTTCCTGAGAACGACCACATGAGCCAGAAGCTGAACACCAGAGTAGCTTATGAAGGATCTCAAAAGGGAAAACAAATGTCCCAAGGTCATCCTCACAAGGGAGATAAAAAAATGGGAGACTCTGCCAGCAGGGTGAGGAGGCTTGACTTCTAAGGCTATCATCTCCCTGTTTTTGGAAAGAGTGGCTTTGGGTCAGACAGGGTGAGAGGAAAAATACATTCTGTATTTATCTTTTTTTTTTTTTTGTTTCAGTGGAGCTTTTATTTAAGCTTCTCTTTGTATCCTAGCTTCTTCACTCAACAACTCCAAAGTGGATTTTAAAATGATACTCTTTCATGAAAACGTCTAGCTTAATTTTACTCTTGATATCCTTTGATGTATGAAGTGCCAGACTTTTAGGTAATATTCCTCCCTTAGGGCAACAGAAGTGTACAAGATCTTTAAGGGCCTTTAAGAAAATCCAATATGGCGAAACGCTGCATGGCCAAGGCATTTTGCTAGCACCTACCCATGGGATTTTTTCCCTGGCTTCACAGAAAGCAATGCGGTTGGGATGCTGGTTCTCCCTGGAGTAGTGCTGGTGCCACCAGCCTGCAAGCTTGCTGTGCTGAGTGTGGCTGGGCGCTGCCTCACATGGACACCACCCTGTGACTGCTCCTCTCCCCAGGCATCCCTTCCTGCTCTTCTCCATGTGACCTAATCACCGCTCCCCTCCCCTCCTCTGAGGCACTAATGCTGTTACTGAGGCACATTACTGAGGTGATGACAATGTTACTCGTGACTTCCATGCTCTTGGATCGTGGGTTAGATGTGAATTACTACTAACACTCTGATTGCCAATGTGCAAAGGGCTGGTGGGAGGGAAGGGGGCATGGGGGGCAGCCCTTCTGGCATAGCTATGTGGGCTCCTTTCCTGGAATATTGACCCTACCACAAGCAGAAAGGCACATTTATTCTCAACTGTCACGGGTTACCCCTGGAAAGCCATAATATTGGTATTGGAAATACCATTTATCACCACAAAACATGAGATGGCTACTGTTACATATTTTATCTGCCATAAAAAGCTGTTCACCTCCATATATCAAGGTTTATAAGCTAATGATGCTGTCATTGGCTGCTGCTGGTGCTTTGCTGCCTGTCTGTTGTGTGACTTGTGTAAAGGCAATTACACGGCCCAGGAAAAGCAAAAGACAAGGCCCGTGGAACCTAACAGTAACGTGCATCCACATGACTCAGGGAGATACCTGAGTCTGAATGTGTTTTAGTATGATATGTACCATGCCTTTGCTTGCATGTACATTTTATCCTTTAAGGCTTCTGTGGGAAAGGGCAGTGAGCTGGGCCATCACACTAGTTTTGAGGGAGGTGATAAACCCCACGGCATCCATTGGGTCTGGGAATGTGTTTATTGCCAGCATGAGGCAGGGACCAGGCAGACAGGGGCTGCAGGGTTGGAAGAGGAGGGGGAAATACTCCTTTACCCCACTAGTAAATCCACGATCAGGTGTGTGGCAAGTTTTTGATCCTTAGTGGTGTCTCCCTTGATTTCTGGATGTATGACTGAGTCAGTATCAAGAATGTGAGGTTTTTTTCCTGAAAGAACATATATGAGGACACTCCTATCTCACTAAACAGGCAGAAAGGACAGTTAATTCTATCTTCTTTTAGTACAATCTAGGCTAGACAAAACTGGTATGTATATTTTATTGATTGTCTTACCAAGAAGTGAGATAATAATAATAATAAATAATTTTGTTGTTGCTGGGCATTTTATCAATCTTTTCAGCAAGTTCTTACATTTAAAGACACAATAATAGGTTTTTGGCTCTTTTTAAAGCTCTCTCCTACCAGTTATTTGGACCTGGAGCCCTGGTTTCAGAACATTCCAGAAGGAACCACGTATAGCATATAGGACCAAACAACAAAGGAAATGCTGTTTCTTCATATAGAATTTGTGGGTAAGGGCACTATGAGAATGAGCTGAGACCCTGCCACTGGGACAAAGCTTTAGGAGCCCAGGACTCATACACAGTCAGGCCTTGACAGCCTTTGGTCTCGGGCAATTCATTTAGCCTCTTTGGCTCCCCTAAAGAGGTAACATAACATCTCACTTCCCTCATAGGCCTTAGTGTGAGCTCATTACTTCATGTCCTTAAAATACCTTGTAGATGAAAATGCAATTGACAGCAAAGGCCAAATTCTCTTCCATTTATACCAGCTCAGTTGCTATTAAAGTGAATTGAGGCTGAGCCAGTGAAACCCCGAGGAAGATCTGACTGTAGGCGTAAAGTACCGTGACCGACCTGTCTGTGCAGAGCTCATTGAGGAAGCTCCTTGAGGAAGCTCCTTGAGGAAACTCCTCCGGCGAGCATTCTGGCCTCAGCTAGCACAGAAGTCCTATGCTTATTTTGGTTTGTTGCTGCTTCTTTTTTAAGTTGGCTACTGAGGACTCAGTACTACTGTTGCTGAAGCTGGTGCGCTTTGGCATGGGTGGGTTGGGTGATTTGCAGAGGCATCTCCTCAGGTTCTGTGGTGCACCTGCACCCTGGGGCAGGCAATGCAAAAGTGACTGGGAGCCACCTGTGTCTAACACAAACCCTGTGGATGAACCAGCACGAGTGTGCAGAAACAAGCCCCAGAGAAGTCCTGTGAAGCTGGGGTCACCTGGGCTGGCTGCTGTAGTAATCACCTGGTAATGGTACAAACTGGGGCTCAGGTAGGCAGGTGTGGTGGCCAAGGTCATCCTCACAAGGGAGATAAAAAAATGGGAGACTCTGCCAGCAGGGTGAGGAGGCTTGACTTTTAAGGCTATCATTTCCCTGTTTTTGGAAAGGGTGGCTTTGGGTCAGACAGGGTGACAGGAAAAAGCCCCCTGCCCCAGCCAGCTGGACTGCTCTACAGAGATCCATCAGCAGCACACAACCAGGCCCCACCTCCACTCCTGGGGTATTTTGATTGTAGTGAAAGGCTCAAGAGATAGAGAGAGGAAAAGCTTGTTCTTTGCTAAATTGATATTTGAATTGTGAAATGTTTCTAATAAAATGCAACTCAGGGAGGAGCTTCATCTGAACAGCATTTGGATGAGTCTGATGCTGAACGAAGTGATATCAAATAATACACTGCATCTGAGTATAGGTTAGACTGAACCAGAATTATTTCATGGAAGTACATATCCACAGTTTATTGAAGTTGGAAGGGTGACACCCAGACATTTTATGCTGCTAAAGCACCTGGGTTCTTTGACATTCTCATTCTTTACTCCCACTCCAAATGCAGCATGATGCTTCCCATAACGTCTTTCTTAATTGTAAGCAAGAGCTTGAAACTCGCCCATGATCAAAGGCTGCATTTTGACAGTTCAGGTGCAATTAAATGTGAGTATCAAGTAGGGTGTCTGTAGTTTATTATTAAATCTATGTTGAAGTGCCGGCATAAAATTAGAGTCACGACGCCTTCTTGCAGATCACATAGTTAGATATCTAAATGGGTGCGCTTACAGACAGAAAATTGTGCTCCAGTCATTGGAAGCTTGGGCAAAGCCTAGCTAATGCTGAATAGCTAGCCAGTCCTATAACAATGTTTTTCATTACAAACATAGGTCTCTTAACTTGCTAAAAGGGAGCCGGGGCAAGCATTCAACAAAAAAATGTCTTTAGTCATGAACCAGATATAAGGGAGCCAGACAGCTGCTGGCTTTGAAGCAGTTTTGAATCAAGAACATTTGCAGTATCCTTGGTATTTACACTCAAAGGCTTCTCTTAGAGCAAATATCTGCCTGAGCATGGAAAAGCAAGATCACATTTGCCTCTGAAATCTGTGCTCTGGTGGATTAAACCCATAAATGTTTAATCTCCTCTTTTTTTAAAAAAGTAGAGGAACTTAAATTAAGCAAAACATCCAGTGGGATCCAGATAGAATGAATACCAGAAACCTCTTCAAATGTTTGTTAAGGTAGAGGAGAAAAGTAATTGTTCTCTAATTTCCTCAACTCCTGAAAAAAGCACTTTCTGCTTCTGCTCTTCTTTTGTAAGAGATCTTTAAACACGCTCAACTACAAGAGAGAATTGATGAAAACTCCATGAATCCAATTCAGTATTTCTGTGGGGTTTATAAGTTATGCTTGGACACTGGAGTGACAGTTAAGGTTCCCTTTTGAAGAAATATGTCAGCTGCTCCATGGTTGTCCTGTCCGCGGTTGTTCCCCCTTGTCTCTCATCAGAAAATAATTTGTACTCTCTTATGAAAGTAATGAAAATCTTTCCTCTTTTGCTGCCACCTCTTTTCCTGCTGGATTGATGGGTGTTACAGACACTACTGATGTACTGTCTGAGGCTAAAACTCAATAACAAGCTGAAATCAGATTTAAGGAAATGAGTCAATAAGCAAAACAGGAAGGAAACACACTGAATTAAACCTAGAAAACCACATAGCACAGTGTAGTGTGGGGGTTTAATACTTTTGTACTGTGAAACTGGGGGAATGAACTTTCAGGTTCAATGTCTGTGATGGGCAGCGTTTCTACTCTCTCTAGTAAAAACATATTAATTACAGAAAGATCAAATTGGCATAAGGCAATTGCTCTCAATGAAGTAACACAAATGTTAAAGCATGGTGGAAGGAAAGCCTGGTGAAAACTGTCCTGAAGGGCCAGAGGAGACAGAGGGAACAGAGGAGACAAGGGAAGATGAAATCAGTACCAAAAGAGTGAAATGCCAATCCCACTCAAGGATCATGTAGCTTGAGGAATATGGGGAAGGGGAAAGGAATTTGTCCCTGTGCTGGAAGTTTCCACATGAACGTTAAAAAAGGAATAGTGTGTCCTGGAAGGTTTTAAAGAAAAATTCCTGCTCAGCCCATTGCCCAAGTGGTGCAGTGCTGCCTGTAAATATTGAAACATAACTTTACTGAATGGGCTGGCTGAAATGCTACAACCCAAGCACCGTGAGCAATGTATTTGTCAACACGTTGAAGGGGGTGGGGGGTTTGGGTGGAAAGCAAGCCAAATTAATGACAACTGCCAAAAAAGTAGAGCAAAAAAGGTATACTTTCCCTCGGTGTCAGAAGCTGACTGTGCCAGGCTCTGTCAGGATGTGAAGGGAAAGGTGCTCAGAGGCTGCCAAGTCCCCAAACAGGTCTTCATTTCCTGCTCTTAGTATTTTGCTACATTTGTATTTGGCCAAGAGTAAGGGGATAATGATAAGGATAGATCCATTATTTTGTGGAGCAAGGAGGAGGACAGGACTGCCAGAAAAATCCCTTAATTTGGATTTGAGGCCTTGAGGCCACTTTGTCTTCTCATGGTCCCAGAACAAGCCATGGGAGCTGAGGGAAACCTCACTGCACTTCATGCCCCAGGGATACCTTCCATGCAGGGCTTAAAGAAAGCTTAGAAGACTATAAACAAGTTTTTGAATGCATCAGGAGCTGGCTTTTATTCTCTACGGTTTGCATATTGTGAAACTGGAGCACTGAAAAGTTGATTTTCAGAGTTTCCTACTGCTCAACACCTACATGAAAGGTCAGCATTTCAGAAGCACTATGGGTGCTCGGGAGGAACCAAGGACGACTGCTCTTTCTCATAACTTTGAACAGAAGCCACTTTGCTAAATTTGCTAGCATGCAAATGCTGGGGAAAGTCAGCACTCCAGTTGACTAAACCAGAGTTTGCAATCTGTTCTTTCAGCACTAGATAGAGCCTCTCGTTATCACTGTGGTTTTACCCTCCCTAATGACTAATGCACTAGGAATAAATCAGTGACATGCAAACTGGCACGTTTTTCAGCAAGCACAATCGTCCATGAAATTTCTATAATTTTTCTCCTTCTCCCCATCCTGCCCACTTAACAGCATTTCTCTTTCCCTAGGAAACCAATCCTTACTGTGGGGAGTCATTTACAGTGCTGGCAAATGACTCAAAAAAGCATTATAAACAGAGATGTCTCAAAAGGCCAGTTTCTGGCACCACACCACTTGGGCAATGGGCTGAGCAGGAATTTGTATTTAAAGGCTTGGTCTGTGAATAGGGGACCTGGTTGCTCAGATCATGATATCTCTGGGCAGAGAAGAAACAGTGTTTCTGTGGTCCATTATCATGCCATAATTATCCCAGGTGTAAACAAAGAGCTGGAGTCACAGACATTGAAACGGAGTCAGTGACAGGGAATTTCACCTGACATATCTGGTAATATTTTGGAACCAGTGATCCAAATTCAAGCACACAAACTGCCATGTATTTATTGCATAAACATATATATATATTGGACAGCTGCAATACGGTGTGTACTCCTGCTGTTGTTTTGACACTATTAGCTCAGTGAAACTACTAATTGAACTTGTAGTGCTGAAAGTACTACAGCCATATGTGTAACTGCAGTGTGTACTTCATAAATGAGATGATGCCACCATAAACTGTGAAAATAATGCAGCTGTATAAAATTAGAGTGATGAATGTGCATTGGCATGCAGTTCTACTGTGCAAGCCAATGCTGGTACCAAACTGTTCCCTCAAAAACGCGGGCATTTAAACACACTTTATAGGGCAGCAATTGCTTACTCTGCACTTAAGTTTCTGTGTGCAATACAACACTGGTATTTTTTTTCCTTCCATCCAAATTTTTCTACTTTGATGACATTTCTGTTATGATGGTCGACCTCCAAGGTAGGTAGGCTTTGGTTCAGTTTTGGAGAAAACCACCCATTCTGGTCCATGACCTGCTGCTGTGGTCCAGGAGCCCCCAGGTGGAGGGAAGGTGAGAAATGGGACAAAGCAAAGTATGACAGTGGGGGATTTTGTCTTTGCTGCATTGCTCTTCTAAGGACAAAGAAAATCCTCAGCCATCACAGACCATCTGCGTATAGCTCCTTAAACAAAGAACAACTAGAACAGAGGACAAACAATGACCTAGAGTTGAAAAACAAGGAACATGATTACAGTCAAATGACACCCAAGAGACAGAGGTTTGGGAGTGAATCCTGATGACTCACAGAGGAGGGAGAGGATGAGGAAGCAAAGACTGTGATTGCTATCAGCTCCTGGAGGGAACTTCCCAGGCACATCCCAGGCTATCACATGGTGATGCGAGGGAAGAGGCCAGGAGAGATGAGGGCTGCTTAGTGAGTGAAACATCTCTTCTTTGTGGTCACAGGGAAACCTAGCCAGACTGCCAGGACATTATCTAGAGAAGACAGTGGTGAAGAGAACAAATGAAACAGGTTTGTGATTGTGTTGTTGTTTTTTTTTTTTTCATAAAGTAATCTGCAGCTGCTACAGTATTGCAACATTAAAGATGAAGGTTTAGAAGCAATTAAATCTCTGGCCAGTGTGACTACACTGATGGATGGCTCCTGAAAGAGGCACACTCGGGATAAGGATAGTTAAGCTATCAGCAGATATACAGAGATTTGCCAGCTTCCACATGCAGAGCAATCGCTGCAGGCGAGGGTGCATCACTGGGGGGTGACTGCCACTGTTTATCGATCTTGATAAGCATTCAGAAACCTCTGTGAACAAATAGCAGCCATGGCTCTTATCACCAGGGCCATAGGCTGAGACTCTCCCTCTGATACTACTCAACAAAAACCCCCAAACCCCTACATCCCAGAAGGGATTAGCAGCATGTGAGAGATCTGTAGAAAATACTGGTGAGTCCATATGCGGAGCCCTATGCCACAGCACACTTTCCTTACCTCAGATTACCAGTAGTTGAATGAAATGAGGTGGTGCAGTACATGTATTCAGCAGAAAAAGATCACATCTCACAGATAGTCAGAGTAACCTTGCTCTTTAAATAGTAACTATTTAAAATTTCATTTTTCATGCTGTGGCAACTGTATTGCAACCCCCCCACACCAATGCCTTAAAATATGGCATCCACAAGAACCAACCTGCTGGTGAGGCTGTGATGGTGCTTCAGCTGCAGACATGACTACATAGCATCAGCTCCAAAGAGAGGTTTGTCATACTGCCATCAGCACTTTCTTGTTATATGGGATGTCTGGACAGGTAGGACTCTGGCATTAGACTCTGGCAAGCAGCAACCTGCAACTGCAGCTTTTTTCAGAACTCAAAAATAATTCAACGTGAGGCAAGGATTGGCTGCACTGAGAGACCAGAGGCAGGTTCCCTTCTCACCTTGGATTTGTAGCTTGGTCCTCCTTGTCCATTTGAGCACTTCCCCCAAAGCTACCTGGCAGTCTCCTGGAGCCACCATCACACGTCAGAAAAGTTTTCCTCATAAATTAAAGGACAGAGCAACCCGGCTGTGGCTGGATCTGGATAGAGCAGGATGCCGTTATTTAGAACATGACAAGGATGAGAAAGGTGGTTATGAATGTCCAGGCCAGAGAATATACTTCATAGCAGCAGGGAAGGAATTATGGGGCATGGGGTGAAAAGAAAAAAATAAAATGCTAGCATTGAGGACTGTGCTGCCTGATCTGACTTTGATAAAGTCACAGTGAACAAGACTGAAACTACCTGGGCCAATGAGTCTCCTGTGGAGAGCAGACTGATTTGCTTAACACAGCTATCATGGGTAAGAAATGTGACATCCCAAGCAGGGGAAGGGTTTGGTGAAGTTGGTCTCTCTCTCATGGCTCTGTTCAGGCATTTGCCTAAAAGATACTGCTACCGAGTTCAGAGCCTGTAGACCACCGGATTTTCCACTCCTACTACAGTTGGGTAGAGAATCTGTCTTCTCTCATCTGTTGCTAGCAACATTGGATAAAAACGCATTCAAGAGAAAGCAACACCCTTCTGACTTTAAGCTGTAATTGAGCTCTGTCACACATAGCTGAATCCTGCTTTGGAAAGCTCTGCCTATACAAATATTTTCTTCATGTTCATTTGCCACATTTTCTTTTAGGCACCAGCATCACAGAATTTTGAAGAGTCTGCAGCATACTAGATACTATATCATATATGACGATATTACCCAATAATATCCTTATTCACTAGAAAGTTTGGGCACATGTGACGTAAGCACGGAGATATATTGCTGATACTTCTCCCACAGAGGATCTTTCCCTGTGTTGATCCATGTCCCCTTAGCTGGGTTCCTACTCTTGGGTCAGTGGCAAGCAGCTGGGGAGGGACTTCCAGAAGAGAGTAGTTATAATTCTCCCATTGGAATCAAAGGCTTTTCTTTGTTATAAATTGGGAAGATGATGATGAAAGGAAACCTTAGCGGAAAAAAGAATAAGACAAAAGACGCTCAGAGGTCTGTAAAGTATTGTAGAGCTGTGTCAGGATGGGTTTAAAAAAGACTGAAAGAAAGAAATTAGTAGAAAATTAAGCAATGGAGAGGTAAGACTTGCAGATAAGGTGAAAACAGCAGCATAGCATTTAAAGAAAGAGAGACAGGAAGGGAATAAGCCATGGGAAAAACTAAAACTAGAAATAGTTGGAAGGGAATTAAAATGTTAGAGGGAGAGCATGAAGAAAGCCATGCAATATTAGGGCTACCTTCTGGATTATTTTTCATGGCAGCTGCTGAGGATCCCATTGTTGCACATTCCCCTCCCTCCATGGAGAGCAGCCAAGCACTTCTCTTTGAGGGTGATGAATGTGCAAAACAGTTTTGAACGCTTCAACTTTAAACAAAACACTCCCCAAAGCCCTCTTCTGCTTTGGGCAGCTTCCCTCCAAGCCTCCCTGGTGGAAACCTGGCAACTTTGTAGGCTCTCATGAGCTCCTTTTGCAGACTGGTCCATTATTAATACTGAAGTATGGATACTGGTATGAAATAAGTGAGAATCAGGCTAAATTTGCTCGCAAAAAGGAGACATGTAATCTACTCCCTCCTTCGTGTCTCTCCTTGCATGCCTTGTGCTCACTCCTTGCAGACAGGTAGGCGGAGACGTCAGCTCTAACAGGTGTAGAACTTCTTTATGGGACCCTCAAATCCTGTTGCAGTCAATGGAAATTCTGCCAGTCACTTTAATGGGACTTGGAGTGGCCCTGCAAGGCTCACACCCCTGAGACTCTGATCGGCTGAGTGATTTACTCAGTGGGAAAGTTGTGAAGCTGAGAAACAGCCTTTAGTCCTTTTAATTCTTCCCGTAAGGGGAGGCCTTTTCCAAGCCTGAAAAAGTGTATAAAAGAAAAGCCTTTCTCAAGGTTACTCTAATTTTTATCAGTTGAAGCAGTGACATAGTAATTTTTTCAAAAGCTTGCTAGTGATTTAAGGGTGTAAGTCCCATCTGACTTCAGAAATGAGACAGGTTTTTGCCCTTGAGCCACATCTCTAAGGAGGTCTGTGCTCCTTTAAGGAAGAGGTGAAAATGAGGTTCTAAGCAAGTCTTTTTGAATCAGAGGCATGTGTAAGAGCTGACATGTCACAGGACTGATATTTGACATATCGATCTAGGCAAGTCGTGTGGCCCAATGGGTCTGAACTAGAAACCTCTGCACTTATTTTCAGGCAGTAATTTATATGAGATATAAGTGGCGCTGTGCTAGAGAACATGAACACCCTTGACTGGAGCTCTAGGAGAATGAGTGTTAATGAGGTGGATCTATGAACTTAATAATAAGCTTATTCTCTCAGACCATATGCAGATTGTTTGGAAAAACATATACTAACTGAATGAGTCTGGAAAAAACCCAGAGTGTTTTAAAGCTTTCCCACTGTGGTGGTAGAACCAATGAAGCTCTGCCATGTTGATGGAGGCCACAGCGGTAGGACCCCTACTAGCAAGGGCATCTGCACTGCTGCAGCCACAATGGCTTTCTAGCTGGTGAGATATGAAACGCTCTCAGAATCATCTTGTATTCAGCAGGGTAGGAGGCAGAAAGCCCATAAGGACATACAGCAGCAACTGTAGTCTGCCACACTCTGGACACAGTGACATAGGTTTGAATGTCGCTGCCTTGGCAGGTCTGTCCTGAAGACATTTGCTTGCATGAATAAATTAGACACAGCTGAAATCCCCCAAGCTTCTTCCAGGGGTGCAAGGGCTGCAGGATGAGGCCCTGAGTGAAAGGGTGTGCAAGGATAGCCTCAACCAGAGCAGTTTGACCAGGCACCTCTGGCAGGGACAGCATTATTTTTTAAAATTGCTACCAGCAATGCAATCTCTCTGTGAGACATAGATAGGATGCTCTCGTTTTCAGAAGCTCCAATAAAAAAACCATATTTATTTCATATATTCATATACTTAACTAGCCATACTGTCTATCCCAGGAAATCCATGGAATTTCCTAAAGAGCTTTGTTACTTAATTAATTGTAAATGGTGGGGAATCTGCAGATGTAGTGTTAAGTATAAGTGATCTAATTTTCAGGAAGTGTCAGGATAAAGCATAGTCACTGCCATGCTAGCACTTCGCACATAAATATCCCAGTGTGCTCGTTTTTCTATGCATGCTTCAGATTTGACACTGAAATTCCAGCCTTTGGTCCTTATCCTGTTAGCGCAATGTGAGTAAAGTTATTTAGCTGAGGATGCTTCAGTGCTTCTCCTGCAGGTAAGAGCTGGCAAGATCAGCCAGTGGTTTGCAAATGTGTAGTGTAAACAAATCAAGAGAACAAGTCTGCATAAACATAAAGACTTACACACCTCACTTTATTTTCTCTGCTAAAGTACACGATGATGGGAACTGTCTTGCCAATTGTTGGACTTTCATTTTTGAACACAGGCTGGGTGTTCTGCCTGTGGTAACCATAGGGTTTATAACACCAATCATGGGGTGTACAGAACCCTGAACCTGGTGGCTGTTTGGTCCCAATGAACTATATTTAGAGTGTTTACACAGTGCGCATTCATCTTCTCAAGGTCTGTAACATGAACTGTGGACTCTTACTGCCCTAAGGGTAATATATATGGTACTTCTGCTAGGTTAGAGAAAATAACCTTTCTCCTACTCAGTTCGCTTTAATTAATGTTAGAGTTGAGTTGCACCACTTTTTTTTTTTTTTGCATACTCTGGAGCATGTTGAGACCTTAAGCTTTTGGTTAACATTTTCTGTGCCAGATGAATACCTCAGTCTGATTCTGGAGGGATGTCTCTGGCTGTTCAGCTCTTTCTATGAATTTTTTTTGCCACAACAGCTTCTTGTGAAAGACATAATGACATTGCGTGCATAGAACTAGATTTTCCACATAATGTTATCACTGCATGGTCGTAGTTTCCTTTCCAAAGTGCAATAGCCAAGAAAAGTGGTGCAACTCAACTCTGACTTCAGTGAAAAACACCTATATTCAACTACATTATAAACCCTTGGAAAATCACAGTTTACACACACCTGGCAGAGGCTTTCTAAGTTCGGCTGTTAATCTCTTTAATGTTTCAGTCTGTAGAGACCTTGCTCTGATCTATGGCTGGAGAGACTGAGAGGGAGGTTTCTGGCAAGGTTCTTCTTGGTGCCTCCTGATACAGCCATGGAGAATTGTGCTCTCTGTCATTGACCTCCTGACCCCAAAAGATGAGGAAGAAGGGTCCTGGCCTTTATTTGTGGAGTTGGCATAAATAGGTGGACTAAAGCAGCCTAGAGAGAGAGACTGGAACTGGGGACTTGGAGTGGAGAAGATACTTGGCCTCACTGTAAGAAACCTGGTCTGTGACTTGGGGTGGCAAATTGAGGCTGGAAACTGCTGGGATGAAATGTGGGCAACAGCTGGGCAAGGAAAACTGGGAAGATTGTGCTGAAGAGTGGAAACTGGCCTATCAGGGCTGGAAACCAGGGATGAGGGAACAGGGAGCCTGGGACCTGGAGCGTGGGTAGTGGCACATGGGGAGGTAACAGGGTAGGTTGGCAGTGGGGAGCAGGATGATGAGATTGTGCTGCTGAGAACCCATGCAACTGAACAGGAGCCCAGGATGCTCTGAAAAGCGGCATGCACTCATGTAATTGAAGTGTGAGATTATGTCAGGAGGGACTTGCAGTCACCCTTAGTTTGGGTGTTTTCTAATTTTGAATGCTTACATTTGCAAACTCAGTTTTCTCTTTAACGGAGCTTTTTGTCAATGATAGGACTACCTGTTTCTCTGTAGGGAGCTGGTGCCAAAGGGCTATCACGATGCTCTAGTATGCAAGTCCTGAACAGTGTTGCACTTACTAAATTATGATGAAACATCTTCATGCCATTTATTTGTGGTGGTGTTTGTATACGATGACTGTAATTCTCTTAAACCTCATCTACTTCAGAGGAGAATGAATTAACATGGATGATTGAGGGGCTGTCTAACCAATGGACTTTCAATACAGTTAATGCCCAGCAACCAATTCAACGTTTCTTTGGACAACGGAAGAGTTTAGTTTTTTTAAATAATCAAGTTTTGGTAATTTAAATTCACTGATGTCAGAATGTTTTTCACATAGACTTTTTCTCTTTTGCTTAATATACAGCAAACTATTAATTTTTGAGAAGATACAGGCATGACTTGGTACAGTTAAAAACAAAGATTTGATCAGTATCAGTGTATTTTTCTAAATATCATCTTGTGATAGGATAAGGGGAGATAAAAGCGCAGCTCTGGAGATAATTGCCAGAGCTTATAAACACTCCTCCCCCCTATGCCCCCCTTTCATTTCATGGCAGCTGCAGCAGCAGAGACAATATCCAGGACTGTACAGAGAGTTCTGGCTGTGGTAGCACCCCTGCTGTGTTTATGCAGCTCTCTGCACTAGCAGTAAACACTCAAACCCCAGCAGTAGACAGCTCTGAGTGTCCCGCTGTTGCTGACCATGCTTTGAGCTTGAGGTTGGACCGGACGATCTCCAGACGTCCCCTCCCACCTCAGTCATGCTGTACCAAGATGGCCCAATGGCTGGGGTAACAGGTTGGCACCATGTCAGGCACATCCACATAGGCTGCCCAGAGGCTGGTGGTGACACAGTGCCATAGGTGGGACCCTGGTTGGTGGGATACAGGGTTTGTGGCTCCTCCAATGTGTCTCGCTGAGACTAGTCTCGGCCACCTTTTTGAGGGAAGCAAAGGGATGTGTCAGCAGACCCAGGTGCTCTCCAGGATTAGGAGCCTCAGGGTGCTGTTTGCACTGCCCATCTGTGGGCACTAAACTTCAATGAGAGAAGCATTTTCCCCTGTCTTATCTGTGGAGGGAGATTAGCCCAGGCAGAAGGAGACTCGGAGTACGGATGCCTGCTCTGAATCACATCCAGGGACATTTCCCCTTTGGGTGTAAGGGCAGTCAGCTGATACTGAAGGAGCAACTTCCCTACATTTTGTACTTCAAGATGTCAATGCACCTGAGATGTCAATGCAGGCTAAGAAAATGGGATTTGTTCAGCCTGGAAAAGAGAAGGCTTAGGGGTGACCCAACTACGGCCTTCCTGTACCTGAAGGTACCCTACAAGAAAGATGGAGAGGGACTTTTTACAAGAGCATGTAGTGACAGAATGAGGGGGAATGGCTTCAAACAGAAAGAGAGTAGGCTTAGATTAGACATTAGGAGCAAGTTCTTTGCTGCGAGGTTGGTGAAGCACAGAAACAAGCTGCCCAGAGAAGTTGTGGATGCCCCTGGAAGTGTTCAAGGCCATGTTGGATGGAGCTCTAAGCAACCTGGTCTAGTGAAAGATGTCCCCGCCCTTGGCAGGGGGTTGAAACTAGATGATCTTTAAGATCCCTTCTAACCCAAGCCATTCTATGGTTCTATGATTAATTTTTAAGGTTATAGTTAATAGATAAGCATTTACAAATTATCGCTATCAGGAGACAATTATTGGTCAAATTCCTATACCCAACCTAAGGACAAAAAGTGGTCTAAATGGCATACAGATGAATAGAGAATTTGTTGCTCTCCTGTGGTAAGCATATTTACCATCTTCTTCTGCTCGAAGCCTTTAATGTTAGCACAGGGGGGAAAGCTCTCCTCCTAACTAGAGGGTGTTTCTGGTGTTTGGGTTTTTAATGGTTTTCTTGTGGGTTTTTTGTTTGTTTCATTCTCTTTTAGTTTGTTTTTGTTGTTGTTGTTTTGGTTTCTTTTTTCTTTCTTTTTTTTTTTTTTGAGAGAGAGACTGGGGTTTTGAAGCAATTTATTAAATGGAGTTACCACAAATATGTCTCCTTTTTACATGTCCATTTTCAGGTTAGCGACCTGTAAAAATACTCACTCTGCTGAATCTTTTAAAGCATGGAATAAAACAGAGTTTTATGGAAGAGAACAAGGCAATGTGTACGAGTCTGACAGATTTCAATGAGCCAAAATGTTCATTGTAATTTTATCACAGGGTATAAATATGAGAACTGACAATTACCTGTGATCAGTGAGGCCTGAACTTCTTTCCACCAATAGATGCTTTTTTAGTCACTATGGGCTGCGCTTTTGTCTCACAGTTTTAGGCAACAGCCTTCTGCAAAAGTTTTGTATAAGGTGTGAGGTTTAACAAGCCCTGATTCAGTAATGATTTTAATGGTTAATATGATTTTTCCCCCTTAGTCCCAGAGGTCTGAGACCATAGAAATGTTCATTTTTTTCCACTGAAGGATGTTATGTGAGCAGGGGAGATTACGAAGTTTGGTTAGATTCTGCTGTCTCATGCATGTGTGCTCGCTGGCTGCTGGACTGAATGGAAAAGTGCTAGGCTCTCCCTGCCTCTTGCTTGGGGAGGGTTCAAAGAAGTTTTTTTCCTCTGCCCCACTAGAGATTTAAAAAAGAAAAAAAACTAGGGACATTATTACCCCTGATTACTCCTCCTTTGACAGCTTGGCCAACAGTTTCAAAAGCAGCTGAAAGAAAACAGGAAGACACACAGACAGCATGATGATTTATACTTTGTTTCTCTAGGAAACAGGGCTAGGAAGAGTACATAAGCCTCTTAGTAACAGAATCAACCTTTTCCAGACTTAAAATTGGCTCAGAAATGAAAAGGAATGGATCCCCCATGTGCTGATTTTTTTAAAAATACTCACAAGCTCTCATTCAGTTTTATGATTATTTTGTGATTTGCTCCTGGAACTGAAAGTTTGACGCTGAGGTCTTATATATATATAGTGTAGTAGAGGTTCCTTAAGTCATCATAATGGAGATACCCTTGTTATGGTATCCCAGTGCTACCCTAGCACTTATAGGGATTGCTCCTATTATTCCTGTGAATGATGGGGGTCTCCATCTCCCCAGTGCTAGTTGTGCTTCGGTGAATGTGTCTGACAGCAATTTGCTCTCATTGACAGTTACATATGATGTGCTTACAAAAATTGCTAGAAAAATCCAGATGGGCAAAAAAAAACGTCCCCTGATCCAACCAGACTGGTGAGAGAATAGTAAAGGGCAGAAGAGCACAGCTGCCTTTGCATGGCACAATGCAGGGCTGTCCTTCGCTCTCTCCTTCCATGCCTCTGGCACTGGATGAGCCCGGTTGAGCCTTTTTTGTCAGGTAGGAACTGAAAAGGGCAGTACCAAAGAACTTGCTGTTTTTTACAAATCTGTGTCCTGATGCAAACTTTTATTGAAATAAACTGTGTGGAACAATCTGAAGCTGAAATCTATTTATCTTTCTTTTTTTTTTTTTTCCAAGCCTATTGCTGGGAACTTTCTTCCCCAGAGACTTACAGACTCTTCTGTCATAACAGGTGCAGCCTGGGGGACAGTGGTAGCAATCCACGGATCCTCCTGGGAGTAATTACGCTTCTTTTCCAGTTCCTCTTGTCTAATGCATCACTCTGGTAGCACTTCTGCCAGGAGCTGTGCTCATACGTTAACTTTAATCCATTCAGTAGAGTTAGATGCTAAAATCTGAGCTAGCCCCTCCAGATCAGGACCTTGTACTTGCATGCAGGATCTGAAATACTTGATTCTTTGCTGTCTGCTTAACCCAAGTGGGGGTGTCTGGGATGTCTTGGTCTCAGCTGAGCTGGCTAAACTCTGCTGTAATGACACAGTCACAGCAGCAACAACAACAATATAATTAACAGAGTCATCATGCCAATGCTCTTCAATACTGCCTTGCAGGATCCATCTCTGCAAGTTGGTAATATTTATCTAAATCTGTGTAGTTCCCCTGCCTCTCTGGTGGACATCGTTTACAGCAGTGCTGGCTGGTGCATAGTTGGAGGGACATTTGGTTTCATTTTATAATGAACTTTCCTCTCTTGTGTCCATGGAGATCTGGTTCCATAGCACAGCTTCTAGGCATCAGCTGCCACCTGTTTTCTAAGGAAGAAAGAGGGAACTGATGTAGGGAAGGGTAGGCACTTGGTGCACAGAGGCATGTAAGGAATTATGCCTCCCAAACTTGGTATGTCTCTTCAAAAACAGGATGTTACACAAAAAGCTGATGTGAATTTGGCATAAGGATCTTCTTAAACTGTAAAAACAACCATGGAGCCTGACTCCCCAGCATCTCAAAGGCTTTTCCTCAACAAAATCTGTAGAACCTTGAATGGCCAGGGTGGGAAGATATGGGTCACAGCAGGTGCCATGGGTCATGGCCCACCCCAAAGAGCAGAAGGAAGGATGGCAGGAGGCCCCGTACCCCTGCCCAGTAAGGGATGCCTCATGAGAATCAATATGGGTGTTTGTTCTTCAGATTACTCAGCTGCATGGTGGTGGGGAAGGGGAGAGCAGTGAAATCTTTCACACAATCCTTGTAGCTGATCAGCAGAGAAGCAAAAGTCAGCTGCATGTCCTGAAATGATGCCTGTGGTGTAAAGCACATCATGAGAGGTCAGGGATGGTAGTGACTAATACTTTGGAGACAGACATGAAGAGGGAACCAGTTTCAAACTGGTGGCTAAAATTTGGCCTATTCGACTTCTTCTGTGTTATCCCAATTATTTCATTAGGAAGTTTTGAACCAAGAAACACTGCGGAATGCAAAAACCTGCTTCAAATGTTCATTCTGAGAATGGTAATTGAGTTTTAAATATTTATGGCAGAACCTGGAGTTGTACTAGTGAATGCATTATAGACTCTCCCCAGTGGTAAGCCTGGCTTGCTGGAGTCCTTGCCCTGCAAATAGCCCCATTACAGTGAAGAGGGGGGAAAGGAAGGGGAGGAAACCACGTAGGCTTCTGTGAAAATGATTTATTTAGCTGATTTTAGAGGTCTTACTCCTCCACAGGCAACTCTTTTAGTGTGGAGCTACGGGAACTGGGGAGGAGAGGGCTGTTCTAACCAAATTTGGAACCTGGATAACCTAAAGGTCTGCATTCACACCATTTGCAACTGTTTGCCATAAAACAACACCAGCTCTTCAAAAAGATGAGTCAATGAGGAGTGAAAGACTTTTGGCTACTCTTGCCATTTGTAGCTCTTGCTGCTTGCCATTACTGATCCCAGATAAAACACTAGGAGGTAACATATGCATTTTTTTCTTTTACTGCTGATGGAAATAAGATAGTTTTCTCTGCAGGCAGTGCAGAAACGAATCCATGATCCCGTGCTCTGTAATAGGCATAGGCCTTGGTGCAATGGATAAAAAGGAGGTCTTATTCCTTTGCCCAGCCCTGGTCTGCTGTGGGAAGACAACGTGCCGCATGTACCTATTCTCTAATGTGCACTAGTAATACAGCTCTAAGCCCCTAGCTGAGACTGATGGTCTTCAAGGCTCATGGCACCAGTTACTTGAGGCCGAGAACCTGTTTTGCAGGGGGGTCTTCAGCAGCCCTGCCTACCTCGCAGGGGCAGCTCTGGTGGGTGTGCGGGAACAGGCGCTGCTCAGCCAGCCGCCCCTCGGGGAGTGCGCTCAGGTGCACCAAGGCGCTCCTCACCTTGGGCCAGACGGCAGAACAAGCTGCAGCTTAAACCCGCAGAGCCCTTTGCCAGCGCTGAGGAACTCTCCGAGTACCGCATCGCCCCTCTCCCCGCTGGCGGGGCCGGGCCGGGCCGGGTCAGGCCGTACCGTGCAGGGCACGGGGTGCCCGCGGCTG